>NC_081189.1:100366389-100681806 GCF_902713425.1 Acipenser ruthenus | reverse complement strand
CCATTTTTACTGGTCATTTATGGCAAGGGATATTGAATATTATTGCCAGCAATGTCTAGCATGCCAATCCAGAGCCATGCCAGTACCAAACAATCGAGCTCCGCTTCAAACTGTTCAAGCCTGCCGACCTTTTCAAAAGGTTGCTGCTGACATCACTGAACTGCCCATAACTCAGACTGGTTACCGGTACATCCTAGTCATTCAAGACTACTTTACCAAATATGTGAATCTGTATCCAATGACAGATCAGCGTGCAGTCACTGTAGCAAAGTGCATCTTTGAGCAATATGTGCGAGACCATGGAGTTCCACAATACCTTCATACTGATCAGGGACGACAGTTTGAAGCCGACCTGATTAAAGAACTGTGTTCCCTCCTGGGCATCAATAAGACGAGAACTTTGCCTTATCACCCTCAAGGCGATGGATTAATCGAGCGTTTTAATCGCACCTTAAAAGACCAACTAGCTAAGTGTTTGTATGACAAGCAGGAGTCATGGGACAGCCACCTGAGCCAAATACAATTAGCCTACAACACTAGTGTGCATACCAGCACTGGCTACACACCTTTCTTCCTGGTATATGGACGCGAAGCTCGCTTACCTGTGCATTTGTTATTCTCCTGCCCAGAACCTCCATCTACAGCTTCGCCAGGGACACCTGCAGAGTATGTGACCTCTGTTTGCCGTAAATTACAAACCGCGTACCAGATATCACAAGAACCCCGTGAACAAGCGCATCTGCGACAGAAAGCACAGTACGACAAGAAAATCAAATACTTACCTTCTCAAAAGGGAGACCTTGTCTGGCTGAGTGACCCAGCCCACTCGAGAAGTAAATTGGCACCACATTGGAAAGGTCCTTTTGTTGTTGTACAGCCTCTACAACCGCAGGATCAAGAGGGTGTCCTGTACCGCATCAGAGACAGACGTTTTCCTGATGGAACAACTCAAGTTGTGCACCATAATCGTCTGAAGGCCTATGTGACTCCCACCTTTTCACATCACAATGTAGCCAGCCCAGCGACAAATGCACCCCCACAGGATCCTGTTCCTGTTCAGCCGCAGGGACCTGCCTGCAGCTACCAACCCTTGTCCCCATACTGCGATTCTCCCTATTTTTGTTTTTCAGGCAAGAGAGGCCGGAGTACCGTTGCACCCAGGGCATCCACTCACCAACAAGTTGCTGTGCCACCTGTACTACCTGTTACACCGCCTGTTGCCACTGATCCTGCTCGCAACACGGGTGGTGATGTTTCGCCTTCATGCACTACAGAGTCTTCTCACCTAGATGGTTCAAACGCTGAGATAACTATGGACACTGACTCAGTCCGTTCCACCCAGACCATGAGTCGCAGGCCTGTTCATTTGCCTGCTCGTTTTAAGGACTTTGTTCTTGAATAATGCAATGTTAAAGTTCTGTTAATGTGTGCATATTTCCTTGTTATTTTTCTAATAATAATACTGAAACGTGGACGTTTCTTACCCTCGGTGTGAGTAATGTGAGCCGTTATAATGAAGCTAGCAGTAATTACAGTATTTTGTTAGTGTGCGTATATTATTTTGTACCTTAACAGCTCCCGTAGCTAGAGAGAGGAGAGAGAATGCTGGGAGAAAAAGGAGGAGTTGGTGGTTGTGCAGGAGACGTGGTAGAGTGCAGATCAATCCCGACTGCATCCCGTTACTTTTATTATTTTCTAACTGTAGTCGTATCAGTTTCAATATTGTCTGCTGGCCAACTACGTTGTGTGTTTCCACTATTGCTGAGCCTGTATATCGGAGTCGCTGTTTAATTAAAACCCTGTCAGAGACTGTAAGCAAGATCAAGCGCCTGGCCTGTTTCATTTTGTCCACGCTACGGATCCCTGGGAACCGAAGGTAACCCACGGCCTTACAATAATATATGCTATGAAGAATGACTTTCATCAGTGTTTCAAGCACTCAACAGGATTATAATACGTTATTTCACAATGACTTTGATTTTATTACGAAGCCCAGATTAAATTGTTGGCTATATTGTATTGATTTCAATATGCCGCATAAACTGAAGAAGCAAGTGCTTATAACTTATTCATTTTTACAATTCTGCAGCTGAAACACTGTATGGGTATTTAATTCAAATATTTAGTAACACTTAAGAACAGACATGCACGGGATATTCACATACGCAAAGATATTTAAATTTGAATTGCAAAAGCCATTCAAAAAGCGGTTATGGCGGTGCTAGTGTTAATGTTGAATTCTGATAAAACAGAGGTCATGCTTGTGGGCTCACAGCACCAACTAAAAATGTCGATTTACATAAGTTAGACCTTAGCAGTCTCTCATCAGAACTAAAACTGGAAATGAGAAGTTTGGGGGTCATTTTTGATCCTGATCTATCATTTGAGAAAATTATTAAAGTATGATTTTATCATTTGAGAAATATAGCTAAACTTAGAACTATTATTTCTGTACCTGATGCTGCGAGGCTAATGCATGCCTTTGTTTCATCAAGAATTGACTATTGTAATGTACTTTTCTCTGGGATTCCAAAACGTTTGATATGTCTTTTATAGCTCGTCCAAAATGCCATCGCAAGAATACTAACTAAAACCTGAAAAAGTGAACATATTACGCCTATCCTGGCGTCTTTGCACTGGATCCCTGTGAAGTTCAGAATACATTTTAAGACTTTGCTTTTAACTTATAAAGCCCTCAATGGATTAGCACGCAGTTATTTACAGGAGTTGTGGACCTTGTACACTCCTAGTCTCACTCTTAGATCACAGGATATGGGGCTGCTGGTTATTCCAAGGGTGTACAGAAATAGTATGGGAGCAAGGGCCTTTTCTTGTAAGGCTCCAACACTATGGAACTCTGCCTTATTATGTCCGAGAAGCTAAGACTCTTACTGCCTTAAAATCAAGGCTGAAAACACATTGTTGTTATTTCTAATTTCAAATTTTATTAACCCTTTGCTGTTTATGCAAAATGACCATATTTGGTTTAAACACTTTGTGTTTAAGTGCTTCTAGTTTTGGAACCTCAGAAATCAAACCCCAATACATCTACAGAAAGACATTAAGTACATCTTTCCAATGATATCATTTATTTTGTTGTGAGATCTATTATATTTTTTTCATATGAGCTACACCGCCAATTTCAACCTCTTTCCAAATTTTATATAAAAAGAACTTAGAGTATATTGTAGCTTCACAATTCCTCAAGGATTTCAAATCTGAAATCAGAATTGAAATATCTTGTGCAGTTGCAGAGCTGCATAAGGTTTTACAATGCATAGTATTTTAGAAAAATCAACCTCCAAAATGGCAAATGCAGACCAGGCCTTATTATATTATATTTATTTAAGTATAAAAATAATGAAACAACACACAAGATATTAAGTGAAAATATATATATATATATATATATATATATATATATATATATTTATTTTAAAAAAGAAGCATATTGGTTCCTACTATGTTGTTTTTATTCTTTTTATATGAACTGGCTTTCTTTCTGTTACCAAATTTAGTATTTGACTGTTTTATTACAATGGATTGATTTTTAACTTTGTGTTAAAAGCACCTTGGGATCCATGTGACGCAAGGTGCTATATATATGTGAATAAATAAATAAATAAAATAAACAAGTTTCCTTAATTAACACTTTAAAAAATTGCATAGATTTCACTGTCTTAGTTTCAGGTTAGCAATTAAGGGTTAGGGTGACAGATCGACATGGATTAAGATGGTGAAAATAACGAGGATTGGAGCTTACATGATAAGGCAGAATTCAGTCCTGTACTTCCAGAACCAAATAAGGGCTCCAATGAAAGTGATTTAAATAATATTTGGTATTATATAAACATTAACTGATGGCTAATTAGACATTTTTCCTTAAAAATGACTGAGAATTTTGTCCATAGAAAAGTAGTTGATTAAAAGAAAGGGTTGGTTTCATAGACCCTGATTAACACGAACTAATGCAAGATTAACTGATTGATTATTTCTAAAATGTGTTAGTTCATTGGTTAAAATACTACAAATTCTAAAGTAATTGACACAAACATATTACTAGAATTTTCTATGTGAATCAGTTATGACATATATATGTATGTATGTATATATATATATATATATATATATATATATATATATATATATATATATATATATATATATTTATATATTTAAATGATGACTAATGACATCGCTTAGTCTGAGTCTAAACTGACATATGTTGGCTGCATGACTAAATTACAGATGAGCAGTTCTCTGTTAATTTTTCCAGGCCCTCCAAGTACACAACATCTTTATCCCCAGCTGGCATAATTTCCAAATGAGTTGTACCCTCCCTTTGTTGTTTGTACAAGCAGTGCTTGTTGCTCAACCACTGTAAGCAGAATAAAGTACTTTTTCATTATAAATCATTACATCCTAGCTTTATAATTCTCTAAATGTCAAGAGGCTGTCAGTTTGTAGAGCAGATTCCTACTTCATCTGCAGTGCTTTCATACAGTTGTTTCCATATTCCATGCCTTAGATTTTCAGACAGAACTAAAGACGACTACATTGAGATCAAACACCTATCACTTACCTACTTTTTCAGTCTTCGACATATTTTCTCTGTTACTGTCAGTGGACACCTTGTATCACTGCTCATCTGGCCTGCACACCACATACTATATGACAGATTATAGTATTTATAGTATATAATTTTTATACTATGTGACTTGTGTAACTAAAAGCTATATATATATATATATATATATATATATGTTGAGTGAACTGTGATTTGTGTTCGGTTGCACCTGCCTGCTTGCACAAGACTGAGGGTTTGAGAGATTGGACCATGTATATGTAAATGTACCCCTTTGTGTGTGAGCCAATAGGGCTCGTGTTGTGGGAGTGTGTCCTGGAGCTGTCTACTTGAGCTAATCCATTTTAACACCAGAGCGTCCATTTTCCTGCTGTTCCAGAGCTTCAATAAAAATGTATGTGCCTAATATGAAACGTATGTTATATATTCTTTTTTTATATTACTTTCAGAAAAAAAAAACATTTTGGTTTTACAGGTTTGTATGTACCAGTTTACACGTGTTTACACAATAGTGTTCAATGGAACTGCGTCTGTGTTTACAACACAGCTCCTGGATGCAGGCACAGTCAGCTGGCAGACGCGTACGCTCCTCCATAGAGTACAATGCAGCCGTCATACCGGAAGCAGTGTTATATTTTCTTTTTGTATTAGAAACAATGATTTCGGTTTCATAGTTTTGTGTGTACATGTACCCGTTTACACCTGTACATGGGTATATGTACATTTTATTATATTTATTCACTGTTGTAGTCATGCTGTATATGCACTAATTTTAAAAATAAAGCCTTTATGTTTAATTTTCCATTTAAATACATTTTTTCTGTTATGCAAATGTTAGATATGATGTTCATGAATACAACTTTTCAGTTGCATCCGATAGTATGTCTTTAATCTTCATAATGAAGCAGTTTAAAAATGTATGGGTCACGTGGCGGTTCTAGGTAGTTCGAAAATCTGGCGGTTCTAGTGTTAATTTAAAAAACATTCAAATACATTTTTACTTAATGAAACCTGTCTTCTAAAAATGAGTTACAGCATTATCGTTATATAGTCTTTACTTTTAAGATATCAGTAATTGGAAAGGATTAGTAGCTGCAATATGATTTAACGATAGGCATTTGCTAACTCTCAGTTTTAAAATGTAGCTCTGGTTCAATAACATAACACAGTGGAATGATCACAATATCATTTAGTAATTGTAGGACAGTATTGCCACGTTTGAGAACTTTAACAATAAAGCTGAAACAAAAATCCTTTAAATTTAAAACTAGTTAATAGACTAGCAAGCACTGGCAAAGTCAACTCATTTTTATACGGTGCAGAACTAATTTATTTTAACATATTGTTTAGGGACATTGCGATACTTGCACGATGGGTGTCTTAATAGTAGTATATACAACGAATTGACAATAACAATCCAAAGCAAATTTGCTTTTGTTACAGACTTTCTAACAAGTCTGGAATAAACTATTTTGGCTGTTACAGTACTTAATTAACCCTTGTAAAAAAAAATAACACAAAAATGCTTAACATAAAAAAAACAGTCGTACAGGTACCACAGCAGCAGGCGCAGTTTACACTGCCTCAGAGTTCCTGATCGCATCATAAATTCCAGATTTTCAAAATTCATTGATGTAAATGTCAGCTCTGCTTTTAACTTTTTCAGGCAAACTGGCTTCATCACACTGCCATTCTCACATTCTCATATTCACTTTGACATTCGACACATTTTTTTTTTTTACCTTGCCCAGCAAGTCTGTCAGAGGCCGGGATCAGTCACTGTATGCCATTGGTGGAAGAATTATTGGCGATCCAATCAAAACTGCCAATAAAGCCAAAATGAAATTCCCCGCCAAAATGTCCCGTTATACGGTATATATTCATGAGAACCGCACATCCCAAAGTGGTTTATACTGCTTATAAAACGTCTGTTTCAAAGTTAGATTTTGGGGGAAGAAAAATAATTAAAACACTTTTTACATAAAAAAGAAGAACTTTTATTGCATATTCATCTGCAGTGTTATACTGTATAGTCCCAGAGGACATAACCTTTCATTTGTATTAAAGAATTTGTGCTGTCATGTGATGCTGTTTAACCAGTCAGAGGTTGTTATTTTTCCAAGCCATTTTATTAGTGGTCTCTATATAAACCCATCTTATAAGGTGAATATAACCATAACTGTGAGTCTGCTTTTGGCATGTTTTCTGTCAAAGAAGAGGTAGCAGGTCCTGTGGCGCCTTTGAGAACTAGCATAAACCAGTTTACTTTGCATCTGGCACTAACAGAAAGCTAGTTTATTTTCTGTAAAGTTTCACGATGATACGTGCTAAAATCACATGTCAAAATGAGTCTGACATATCAGTTATGCAGCTTATCAATCCTAGATAGCAGTGCATTACTTTAGCTCAGCACTATCTGAAGACGTTGTCAGTATCTTGACTCAATTTAAAAAATATCAAAAAATAAAATAAAATAACAGATCAGAATTCTCATTGTAAACCCATATTAAAAAAAAAACATCCAGTACCAGAAGAATATAACTTTCTTTAAGGGCAAATGAAGTTCAGGTCTTAACTGTCCATATCAACGTAACTTTTTTCCCCCCAAATATTAAGTGTTATAGATGTTGCTGCTGCAACTCTCTGAGCAGAGCTTGATAACCCAGGTTGATAAATTGATTTTGTTTGATTAATAATAAAAGGGATACTTTATTAACATAGTACTTACAGACACAATGGTAATACATTTTTGTTATGTACAGTACATTGATTCCTACAATTAAAGGCAGCATATTCATCAATTGCTTAATAAACAATGTATCATACTGTGGGTACACTGAAGACAGTGTGCAAATATCACACCTGATAATGTCTGGACAATGTCCTAGCTAATCGTATTACCATGTACCATACCAAATGTGTAGCCTACCCACTTGCCTTCTAGCTGCAGAGAACTTGTTGTGCTGCCATTACGTCTATGAGCTTCCAGGGGGATGGACAATGTCAACAATTAATATAGACTGAACCAAGTAAGAAATGTAAACTAGCCAGTTACTTAATTCTAATTGTAAATTAATTTTTATCGAGTTGTGTCAGATGCTATCTGTGCATCCTGATCTTGCCTTGTCATACAATTCAATGGGCCGAAATGCCAGTAAATTGCAATTTGCTGTTATGTTATTGAGAAATAACAGAATGGCTGAAATCATTTTAAAACACATAAAATCCAACTTTAAAATGTTGCTGCCAGAAAAATGTGACTGAAAATATATGTTTCCTTTATTACTACTCAAGCCACACCAACAGTAGTGAGATGCGTGATTGGACACACAGCACTACAACAATCCATCATGTGACAGCAGACCTACAACCCTACATCCCCCAGTAGACTATTATTATTTCTCTCTATTCCCTGTTGTGTATCCTACACTGTCTTTCATTTAGTGGCTTTCCTTAAAGAGAACTTAAGTTTCCATGCGAGACTCAGAAGACCTAATGACTTTAATAGAATGAATATATAGCTGGTAACTGTAAAGGCTATATATTTACTCTTGATTACTGAGCCGCTACTTCTCACTAATAAAAAAAGTGTATATATATATATATATATATATATATATATATATATATATATATATATGTATATATATATATAGTTTTTTTTGTTTCAATTTTAGTATATTAAGATAAAGAGAGAAGTCCTGAACCATTCTACTGGGTTTTAAATGCATTCCAATGACCTTTAACAACCACTCCAGGGACCATCTAAAAGTGGTCGTCATAGATGGTCTTTATATCCAGGTGATTTAAAGGGGTTGTCCCTAAGGTTTTAAAAGCTATTCAGACAAGGTTAGTGAAGCTAATTAAGTGTAAGGGTGGATTTTAAAGCTGCAGTGTCCCACAACCACATGTAATTTTATTCTATAACTGAGATTCACCAGTGATTGTCTACTATGTTCATCCATAGTTTACTCTGCTGTGTACTGTACTTAATCAGAAACCAGACCATATTTTCTCTCCAGTTTGTTTACAGTACCCCTTTAAAACCTTATGCCATGTTTCCATCTGCACTGTGAAACCTGTCCAGATAACTCGATCTGATCTTGTTCCAAAATAAACCGGCACTACTGATGCTTCCCTATGCTTTCTTCAATCCAATCTATAACTAGACGTTACCCAAAGGTCCACAATCAGCAATACTGCTCTTTGTCAGTATCAGAGAGAAAGCTATTGACCACAACGGTAAGTGAGATGTAATATACTCAGCAGCGTTTATTACTATACTAGCAGGCACATATAGAGCAAACTCGGTAAAACTGCCCGCCACTTATAAAACAAAATGCCCTGCAGTCAGGACTTACAGAGAAACTAAAATAAAGTACAGCTTTATTTTTTTGCTCCAGTGGGTTGCCCTTTTATCTTACGTCCTGGCAGATCTAAAATGCACAATCCCATACACGACACTTGGATTCTTTAGAGACAAAAAGTAGTGTATAGCATAATATACTGAATATGGTAACACAGTTTATTAACTGTAGCTAACTACATTGTAATTACAATGTAATAACATTTTAATACACACCTGGTTGTGTAGTTATAATGCAACAACATGTTTAATTTACACTGCAATAACTATGTAAGAACACAGTAATTTAAATGTAGGAAGGAGCAAACGATTTCATATTTATGAAGAAAACATTTCTTCATGATTTCTTCTACCTATTTTATCTTGGATTGGATTTATCTATCCTATGCTGTCTGTCATTTGATAACTGGCTTAAATAAGATGCTTGCTATGTATCAAAAATAAATCAATAAGACATTTCTGGAAAGAACTGTTTTTAAAAACAGCAGAAGCAGAGCATAGATCATGTACTGTAGCAATTGTAAAATGAAAAAAAGAATACAAATACTGAGGGGTCAAATAAACACTAAAACATAAGCTAACAGCTGGTGTGAATGAATGTGTCCAGCATATGAAGTGTGTAGTGGTTCAATGGGGTTTTAGATTCATTCCTTCAGCAAGGATCTTTTATGTTTTAGGTGGTCCACGTGGCAGCTGGAAACCCATGGTGACAACACGTTTGTGAAATAAATCACCTTTTTTTATGTACAGTGCTTCTGAGTGTGAGCGTTGCATTTAAAGGGGCCCTTGTTCAAGCTCTGCTTATTCTTAAAGTGGCTCTTCATCTGTCTGGAAATTGTTTTGGTACAAGGTCCTAAAGCACCTCTAATATTTATTAGCTACCCACTCAACTATTTTATAAACTTAAAGTTTGAAATCTTAGAAGATATTGATATAGATCCCTTGTTGCTATCTTGACAAATTGGTCTAGTTGATTTATTGATAAATGTTTTAACCCCAACCCTTGATGAGTACATGATTAACTTTAATATCTGCGTGTGTGCGCATTTAGGCCTGTTCTTGTCTGACTTGACCAATGCCCTCTGAAGAAGTTTAATTGCATAATAAGCTTTTACAACATCATTAATATGGTGTATATGACATTATTGTATACTCAATATGTATTATTAAAAAGAACATATTTCAGAGTTTGGTATGATGTTAATCAGTCACATGTGTTGTGTATCATACTAGAATAGCCTCGAAATCAAAATATACATTTTATTAAATGACATTATATGTAAAAACTGAACTGAAAACTGGTCTGTAATCTCCATCAATCTCTACATGACCACTTATCACAAGATATAAAAGAAAGAATTCCTTAAACACACCATTACCAGGTCTCATTACAATTTTCTCAGTGAAAGTGCTTAAATAATAGAATATTCAAATTATATATACATATATATATATATATATATATATATATATATATATATATATATATATATATATATATATATATATATATTAGGGCTGCTCTGATTAATCAACTAATGAATTGATCAGAGATTAATTTTTCCACAATTTAATTGAGCAGAATTTTTTTGATTTTTTTCACATTATAAAATGACTGCTTACCCGCCCTGATCAAAATTTCATCAACGTTAGTCGTGTGGATAGCGCCAATGCAAGTGTGTTTACAATTTTTTTTCTCTTTTCACTGGTGGAAAGGGTGTTAATATGAATAAAATAGCACACGATTTCAGAATTGGTAAGAATGCTACTGTGACAGATATAAAAAGTCTGCATCGAGATAAAAAAAGAGTTTGCATCAGACGGGTGCCGACATTCTTTGGAAGTAAACAACGAAACGCTCCAACGCTTATGTAAGTACTGGCACAGTTGTGTGCAATTTAACTTCTGTGTTCTACTTTTCAGTTTTAGTCTTTTAACTTATTTGAGCAAATGAAAACAACCTGTAGATTTTTTTGTTTGTTTGTTTTGTTTGTTTTATTGTAAATCATCCGACAATAATAAAAATCTGTAGTGCACTAATTGGCCTACTGAGTATCTTGCTAAACAATGGGTTTATATTTAAACAGAGATCTTTTCAATACTGAAATGGGAGTTACTCGGAATTGTGACAGATAAAAAAAAACATCTGCATCACAGATAGTATACAGTGAGTACCGTACAGTACACATTTATATACTGTATATAAACAAAGTTTGCAATGGATGCCGACGGAAAGCTCCAATGCATTGATGTAAGTGCGCAATGTGTAACGTCTGTGTTCTACTTATATCCTATTAATGTCTAGCAGGACCCATTGAAGACTGTTACCTTTATTTTAAAATGTGCACTGATTAATCAACTAATGCCCATAAATTAACTGATCAAATATTTTAATCGATTGACAGCCCTAATATATATATATATATATATATATATATATATATATATATATATATATACTCAGTATATATACACACATATAATGCATTAAAAGATTTTAAGATGCTTGCAGAATTTACAGTCTATAAATTATTTTAAAGAAAATGCCTGCAGCTGTTCCCCTTTTATATGACATCCCAAGGTAGCTTTTAAACTTGGTTGTCTTGTTGCTGCTCTTTTCAGGGCCACAAGTTATTTGGGAAAGCTTCAAAGCACTAAACTGTAAGCCCCATAGCAACTGTAAGCAACTCAGCTGCCAAGAGTAGAACCATACAAAGCAGAACTCTCTCCCCTTCCCCCACCCCTACCCACTGCCGGAACTCCAGTGCCATCCCCGTAAGTCATATATCAGCCTAAAAACACATTTGCTGTTGCTATTAACAAATGCCCTCTCCCAACCACAGGTCATGCTTAACATTGCTCCCCAGTGTATTTGGGTTCATCATACCATATGTTAGTGCCTATCTTGACTGGTTTTCCAAATCCTTAATGTAGAATTTAAATGACAACATTAAAATGCAATGATTTTGTTTTGTTTTGTTTTGTTTTTTGTCTTTTAAGGCAATACACTTTAGTAGATAAAGTATGTATTTATAGTTATAGTTTTGCTTTCTCACTGCAGCATTATAACCACCGTAGGGGTACATACTATATAGAGAAACAATAATACTAGCACAGTGTGACAGAAATACAATGATTCTTGGTTGTAAATCTCCCTCCCGATCTGTGAGGGTGCTAAGCAGCGAGAACAGAGTTCTTTGGACGGACTGGTCTGACAGTTCTTTCCCAGGTTCAGGAACTTGGCCAGTCTGGATGAAGGCAAGACTCCGTGGCAAGAACATATTGACCCGGAAGGGAAACGATGTGGCAGCTGCAGATTGAGGCGGTTGCACTCGTTTACCAAGGGGTCATGTGTGACGGCATAAAAGGGGCTGGAGAATCGCAATCTGTTCCTTCGCTTGGTTTAAACTTTTGAACTGTAAGGACTGTGAGAGACCCTGTAAGAGATAAAAACGTCTGTGAGTGTTTTGTTTTGTTTGTCTGTAATTGTTCTGTATATTACTAGACGGCTAAAAACGATTCTGGAGCTGACGCTAAGGGCCAGCACTAACCCGGAACAGCACTGCACGATTGTCACTAATAAACTGTATCACCCACCACGAGCACTGCTGCATGCACCCAGGACTGGTGACCGTGTTAGTATTATTGTGGGGCAGATATATTTGTGTTTATTATTTGGGATTGCAACCCGTTGTTATTTACGGCGCGCAATACATATTGTTGTGTATTGCGGGGGTCTTATCATTTGGTTACCAGACCTAGAAAAAAAATAAAAATACCTTTCCAACCGGATTATAACTCACCTTGTTTGTTTCATCACGCACTGCATCACTCCTGCACCTGTACACAATCAGTCACTTTGCCACACACAGTTATAACAGTTAACCACGAGGTTGTGCTATGTGCTAAGTTAGAACCCTTTTTGAAATATATAACACCAGTAAGTGATGCACAGTAAACTACAATCCTAATTTTCACATTCACAGTTTTAACTGTGTTAACATCCACCCTTGTGGAAAACCCTCACACATTTCTTCTTGTCCTGCAATAGGATACACAGGAAGACGGTGGCAGCAGAATTATGTATATGAATGCACGTCTAAAAACAATATACTAAGCTGACATTTATTGATTCCAGTTTCTTAGGTCTTTCAAAAATGAACATCACTGTATATATATATATATATATGCTAAGCGTACAAGCCATATAAAGTACTAGTGCCTCTCTTTTAAAATAAGCTTTTGACACTGGACATAAAATATAGACGCTTGGAAGCAAATAGTCTGTTCTATTTGCTCTAAGGGCTTCTCTTGTTGATCACATATTCAACCATCTGCCTGGTTATATTTACTGAACTCAGTCAACTTCACTTTCTGTTGTAATCTACAATAGCACGCGAGTCACTTCCTTTTTGTCTTTTGCCATTGTGGCTGCTAGATCTTTCAAACAAACAACAACCGAGCAGTGGTGCATTTCTGTGCCTGAGAGGGGGTTTCACAAAAGAAAGGCAGCACTGCTGATGATGTATAGCCCAGAGGACAGAGACAGAGAATTTTCACTCTCTGAATGCTGATGTATAATCTAAACACCCTCTTTGTGAACTCTTTGGTTTTCAAACACTAGGGGATCCCTTTACAGATACTAACAAATACTTCTACTGGTTCTTGATATTCCATGTCAGTTGTTATATGTCTGTCTATGTGGTAGTTTTGCACACAAAAAAAGAATATATATATATATATATATATATATATATATATATATATGTCCTCTATAGTAATGGTTATGAGTTTATGGGACAATGAGTGAGCAGTGAAATGATGAAGACTGACCTTGAAAAAAACATAAAAGCCTGCACTTGCTTTAGCGCCTTATTTGTTTTAGAAAATGACTCCATTTATTAGCTGTGAAACATATACAGTACATCTACAGCACTTTTTTTAGCTCTGAAATGAAATAACAACGTGAAAAACAATAGCAGCTATACCCCTTCCATTTCTTTTTTTATTCATTTAAATACTACAAAAGCCAGCTGCATACATTTTACAAACAGAAGTATAACAACACATATAGCAATAAAACTATATTCAAAATATTATTCAACACATTTATCAAACAATATTCTCCGATCAATGCACAGATTTTCAAAAACACAATTGAAACATGCATGTAAAAAATGTATTTTAAAATATTTCAAAAGTAAATTGATGCTGGATAGTCATTCATAATGCTTAAAAATAATGGCCTTAAATTAATACAACTCCATTGAAACAGCTGTTTCCTAGAATACCATTATTTTCAATATACAGCTACATACTGCCTGTATTCACATTTGATTAATTTAATTTAAATGGCTATTATTTTAAAATGTAATCTTAAAGTTTCCCCAAATTAAAATCAACTGCAAAGTTAAATAATCACAAATTATGATAAATAACTGTATTCCAGAATGCAGATTGAAATGGTTTGTTATCAGTTCATACTATATATCTTGGGAAGCAACAGGGACGGTTATTAATAATGATAACACACACACACACACACACACACACACACACAAATAAATTCTGTAAATGCATGGAACTGCACATTCATAAACACCATCAGGAATGTGGCATGACTACAGTATGCACTTTTGCTTTGGTAGGGAAGATGCAGACTTAACATGGGAAATTAACAAAGTCTTCCTTCTAATGAAAAGCTAAACTTTATAAAACTAAAATGACGTAGCCAATGAGAAAGGGGAACATATAGACATTTAGAAACTTACCAAGTTCATGCCCATAAGATATTGTAGTGAATTATGTATAATTTGTATTTGTTGGTATTAGAACATTCCGGATTTGTAATTTATTACTGCATTAGTCATTATACAAAGCTGAAGGTTTTTTCAGTCATTCAGAGCACCAAAATATATTTATTTATCACGGAGTAACAACACAAATCATTGAACCTGACTGGGCTGCTGTATCTGTGCTGACCAATCACTGCTGAACTCACAACATTCTTTCTGTAATGTCCACTTAGATATCCAAATTATTATAAAAAGGAAATAATCAAGTAGCATCACCTGCTAACCTTGGTGTGATTACACTGGGAAAGAGACCCAGCATCCAGTACTGGTAAATTAAGATAGAGCTACTTGTGGCTACTACTGCATCACGGTTTACAGGGATATACTTCATAACAGAACCCTGGCAGTATGTTTTTAGTCAGACAGTCATAACTCCTGTGCACTGTTCATATCGATGGATAAATGTGAAATCAAACTGCTGTTGAAAATGTAGTCCATATTCACAAATGTTTAACTATAATGGGCTATTTTTTTCAAAATATTTTATTTATTTATTCTTTTATTTTTTTATTACATGTCGCACAAGAAACATAAGGCAGGTTGAGATGTTTTGGCTTCAGATTCAGATAAATCTAATCATACAGAGGTGATTCAGCAGTCCCCTATCTAAGTATATTAGCTTATGATAATAGAAGTTTATTTACACCTAAATAAATGACCTTGAACGATTCCAAGAGCTGTTTTTTTTATTCACAGAACAAGTTTATCGTGTTTCTCCTGCAACTTTAAAAGACTCACCAATGCATTACAGTTAAGATTTAATAACTGCATATTTTCTTTATTGGAAAGGGATTTTTTTCCTGTCAGATAAAGCCCTTGGTTGTCACTTAACTCCATTTCCCAACATAGACAAGGTCTACTTGCACATTTTTATAGTCAAATTCATTTAGCAATTCCCTCTATCAGTCATAAGAATAAAACCATAATTCTAAAAGGAGAACCTATAGATTTCTAAAATAACATACCAGTATATATTATGCCATACACACACACACACACATATATATTGTACTATAATAGAGAATTACAATCAGTGTCAAATAGGCCAAGTGTCAGTTTGAAGTTCAAGCATGCCATTTTCCATTGGTTAGTCAAACTTACACAAACAATTCTCTGTCTGATGTGTTAACAAGGTTAACATGTTAAAGCAGATGCGTATATGTACAAATACACACAGATATGCAGAGTGAGCATAAACTTATTACCAGTCAGTATTAAATATGTCTGCCTTGTACTTTATCTGCTTTATAAAACAGCACATCTCTGAAAAACAACATTGAAATTGCTGAAATACTCTTCTTGGTTTTGAGGTAATCTTTGGTGACATTGAATCCTCTGTTCTCAGCACAATCTCCAAACATTAGCACATTCATGATATTACCTCGCATCAGGTGACAAGTACCTTTTGCAACAGAACCATGAAAAGAGAAGTAAAAAGAAACTTGGTAATACAATAAATACAATTTAAACCTGACCACCAATAAAAGTATCTTAATAAATCAATTAATTCCATTTCACTAAAAAGATTTGAGATATTTTGTATTTTATTTTTTTATTTGAATTGTTAACTGTAACTTAAATGAGGATAAATAAATAATGTATTGGGAGCCCAACTGATTGCTTGAATTATATTCTAATTTACAGACACACGTACGCTCTGCACCGCCCCGCGATCACAGACACACGTACGCTCTGCACCGCCCCGCGATCACAGACACACGTACGCTCTGCACCGCCCCGCGATCACAGACACACGTACGCTCTGCACCGCCCCGCGATCACAGACACACGTACGCTCTGCACCGCCCCGCGATCACAGACACACGTACGCTCTGCACCGCCCCGCGATCACAGACACACGTACGCTCTGCACCGCCCCGCGATCACAGACACACGTACGCTCTGCACCGCCCCGCGATCACAGACACACGTACGCTCTGCACCGCCCCGCGATCACAGACACACGTACGCTCTGCACCGCCCCGCGATCACAGACACACGTACGCTCTGCACCGCCCCGCGATCACAGACACACGTACGCTCTGCACCGCCCCGCGATCACAGACACACGTACGCTCTGCACCGCCCCGCGATCACAGACACACGTACGCTCTGCACCGCCCCGCGGTCACAGACACACGTACGCTCTGCACCGCCCCGCGGTCACAGACACACGTACGCTCTGCACCGCCCCGCGGTCACAGACACACGTACGCTCTGCACCGCCCCGCGATCACAGACACACGTACGCTCTGCACCGCCCCGCGGTCACAGACACACGTACGCTCTGCACCGCCCCGCGATCACAGACACACATACGCTCTGCACCGCCCCGCGGTCACAGACACACGTACACTCTGCACCGCCCCGCGATCACAGACACACATACAGCTCTGCGCCTCCCCGCGATCACAGACGCACATACAGCTCTGCACCGCCCCGCAGTCACAGACACACGTACACTCTGCACCGTCAATCATCGCCTAATCATCGATCTTTCCGCCCCCAAGATGCAGTTCCACTCCAGTCTAAATGCCCTAATTCCCTACGATCAGTTCTCCTTATATCCCCACCTTCGGACCGCCCTGCTCAAGCAATCTTCAATCTGCAATCCCTGTTTCTGAAACTGAAGCCAGACTCCCACTCGACAATCCTGGAATCCATTTGTCAGCTCATTAACAACTTCCAAGTATCAAAAATCAATCTAGATGCATCCCCTTATCTCCCCTCGGCCACTTCAATTTCGCAATTCGCATTATTCCCAAAGTAGATCATTCATATCGCGCCTTCTCACTCTTGCCTAAACTGCAAAAAACTTGGATTCTCACGTAACCCCCCCCCCCCCCCCAAAAAAAAAACACTTTCAGAACCAAGAAACCTTCCTCCAGAGCTTCCAACGCTCCAGCTTTCCTTCAATACCCGGATCGTGGCAGCCATTTCCGCAGTCAAGGCTAACGCTAATCCCCATCTAATATGCCTGCTCATCCTCTCAAATACTACAAGCATTAATACATGGTAAGAGATGTAGTATGAGACTGGAAATCTGTCTTGATTGTGAGTTAAGGAGTTCCACTATTAGGAGAATGACTGGAATTGTGAAACCCAAATCTCTGAATGTGAGTTCACCTTTTCCATTCCAAACAGACATGATAGTAGCAAACCGCTGATCAATCCTGTATTAACTAACATATAGGATGGTCAGCATCTCATCTTTCTGTGGTACACCTTGCTGCAACACTAGAACAATCAACAAAGTTCCAGCAGCTCACCTATAATTGTTTGGATATCAGTTTCCCATAATTTAATCATCCAAGCTCGCCATCTTCCAAGTTAACACCCGTCTGGACGGCATTGATGGCCGATTCGCTGTCTGTCAGCTTTCTTCAGATTTCTAAGAAGTGCAGAACTCACAGTACCATCACTATCCAGTTTCTGCTCCAGAAATATCATCACCAGGGATTGGTTTGCTACCCACCTCTCCAATCTTATTTCCAAAGCAGGTCTCCCTCCTCAATTTTTACACCACTCATTCATTTAGAATCTGCGCAGCCTTCTCAGCAGCTCATGCAAACATTAATCAAAACCTAATTAAGTCTATGGGTCGCTGGTCCTCCTCAGCAGTTAATTCATACATTTGAACTTTGCCTTCTGACATCGCAGTAGCACAACAGTCTATCGCTAGCATGCCCGGAGTGAGGGCGCCCTCTCCGCCAGGACTACCAGAGGTTTCCCCCTAATAGAGGGGGTTTTTCCTCTCCGCCGAGTGGATGGCCTACACATAGCTTTTCCCCATAACCATTCTTTCCATTTCTTTTTTTCTCTTCTTCCTTGTTTTATGTTACATGTTGGCACGTGGTCTTTGTTTTCGCAGGTGCGGGTTCTGCGGGGAGCCGGTGGTCCTTCTTCTGGGGGGATAGTGAGTCAGTAATACCCAGGCAGAGGGGACCACCGGCCAAACTATTCTTTCACAGCTCATGTGCTATATCATGCCTCAAGACGAGAAGGCTCTTCCTCTATCATCCTGGGACGTGGCCCTCTTAACTTAGTGCTCGAATCCCACAATTAACAGTCTTCTATGTTTTCAGACTCTTTACTCTTTTCTTTCAAGGTTCCGAAACTGTTCCATCCTCTTAGGGAAATCCAGCTGCAGGGCAACGCCTATTAACAGCTCCTGAGTACCCAGCTGCGGGGCAAAGCCTATTAACAGCTCCCAAATACCCAGCTGCGGGGCAACGCCTATTAACATCTCTCGAGTACCCAGCTGTGGGGCAATGCTCATTAACAGCTCTCTCTCGAGAACCCAGCTGTGGGGCAATGCCTATTAACAGCTTAGAGTCAGAGTTTCTGTCATTTCAGCGGCCCGGTAGACCAACACGTCTGGCCTCAAACCCTTCAAGAAGGCTCCCCGAGTGGGTCTGGACCAGTCCTTTTCTCTCCCCTTCAGCATCTCTTCCCTACACTTTCCGAAGCACTTTTATTCCTGAAGCCACGCCTCAACCTCTATGCTCCCGAGGCCAAGCCACTACCTAACCATTATGCAGCCCTGGCTTCCGTCCCGTGAAACGCTTTTTGATTAAAATGCTGTTTTATTTTGACTCCGACATTGTAATAAGCAGCCGTACACTGTATCCTAGGATACAGCAGGTACGTTTAGACATCAGAGTATCAAATAACGTTCTAACGTGGTTCTCTGTCACTTCACAAACATTGTCACCTGATTATGTTGGCCAATCAAAGTCTGTTTATTGTGGCAATTCCTGGGCGACTACTAGCTTGATCATAAACTAAATTGAAATGCTTACACAAATATAATATTTTAGTGGATGAGGAATGGGGAGAAAACGTAAATCAGTTTAGGAATATACAAAAGAAAATGACAAGCATCTTATATAAATGATATACAAAAAAGCAAGAATATCAGAAGTGGGTCAGATGAGGCAGAGGATGCATAGCGCTGTAAATACTGCTGCACTGAGGTACATGTTCGCGTTGACAATAAAAGAACATACTGAAAAATAAGCGACACATTAAACTGAAACAAAAAAGTATAAAAGAGAGCGCAGAATGACTGTGTTAATGAGTTTGTCAGACACTGTGCTTTGCTGGACAGCCACTGTTTATTGCAGAGAGGTGTGTATTGGTGAGTTTGTGCGACAGTACTGTCCATCAGCTAAAACACTGCCTAACGCCGACAATCTTAACCGTAAATATTTGACAGAAAATGGTGATGCTTTAGTTGGTAAGCTTATAGAATGCATTGATGGAAATGTCCGGTGTGATTTTTGATGTGTCTCCCGATGGCTTGCACAGTCCAGTCCTGGCTTGTTTTTGTGCTGATGTCATGTTGTATCCTTATTTTAATATATGTAAAATAAACTCTGAAAAATTCCCACAAATTTATTTAAAAGATAAAAACCGAAAATGCGGAACACTACCTAATGATTCATGCCTTTGGTCTAGCTAGCCTTGACTACTGTAATGCATAATATACTGGTCTTCATCAATGGCAAGATAAACTGCTGTTGGCATAGAATGTAGTTACATATGTGTTCTTACAAGAACTAAGAAGTTTGATATTATTACCGTATATTTTCTAGTGCCTTCTTATCAACCGATGCTTTGATTGTAAAACTCAACTTTTGTTTTTTAACTGTCTCTCAGGCAAATCTTTCTCTGCTCTGTCAAAGTAATTAACTCTTGACCAGGCACTGTTGTCTACTTCTGTCCTCAACTGACTGTCAGTTGGTGGTGCCAAGGACATGGCTCACATCTTTCAAGAGGGCATTTGCATGCAGCCCTCCTCATTTACAAAAATAGCACTGCCACTTTCAATTGTACTCTTTCAAAGAATTTGAATCATATGTAAGTCACAGTTAAAGACTTATATATACAGTATGGCATAGCTTTTAGTTGGCTAATATAATCATTTTAGACAGCTGCTCTTTAAAAGTAGAGGTTTTGTTCATTCTTTCAACTGGCTTCTTCAAATGTATTTTTGTATTTTTTACTATGTTAGAAGTTGGTCTCTCCACAGTAGGGTTTTAGGCAAAGCAGTGTATGTATGGTGAATCTCTCTCGATTATCAGTGCAGCATCTGGTCTGTGGATAAGAAATAACTCTATTTTCCAGTGTACCATGGTACTCAATCCAACAACTACCGCAAGCATTACATTTCTAAACTTTAAAAAAAGAAAAGAAATAGAATATTTTATTCACGTTTCAAACTATTGAATTAAATTATTCTATCAGTTTCTTAAAATAATATGTTGTTGTTTCCTATAAACAGGTCCAAATGGGTGAAAGGTGAAATTGGTGATTGTGAGAGTGTGGACGAGTGTTGACGTCAGGTCAGAAGCAGGAACCAAAACACTGACACCAGTACTGCAGTTAAAGGCGCTTGTGCTGTTTTATTTAAATAATACAAAAATAAAATAAAAAGTTTAAACACAAAACACTTGCTCACAAAACAAAACAAATCTCGAACACAAAACAATGCACTTAAAGGTCTGGCTGGGCAGTAGCCTTCACAGATCCCTTAAGTTTTAGTTTAGTTTAGTTTTCTCTCGCTCCTCGCTCGCTCTCTCCGCTCTCGTTCCTCCTCTTGAACACCCACACTGACTGCAGAGAGCTGCAGGCTTTTTATATCGTGGCCGAGGGGTTTAACTAGCTGGCAATTATTCTATTACCCCTCGGCCACAATCTGCACAAGTTTTTTATATTACTGTGGATGTGGCTACCCATCCACACTACTAAACAATACAAAACCAGTGGCACTTCGCCGTCAATACATTTTTAATTAAATACAAATAAACAATAATAAAACCTGTGGCGCTTCACCGTCATATATAAATAAATACAATAATAAATCATAAAACACAAATACAAAATAACACAGGGGCGGAGGGGGAAACCCTGTTCTAAAAATAAACAAATAATACATTTAAACAGCAGGGCTTTCTACCGCCCTGCTACAGTGATGCTAAATTGGGGAGCGGGAGACTGGATCCATATCCATATCCCGGCCAGGGCAAGTGGTGACCAGTAGTTTTGCACTGTTTAATGCTAATTCTGACAATTAACTAGTTGACTAGCAGAGATAGTTGCTATGTACAACATGGAATGCAACGCGTCATGGACAGAGCGCAACCCCCCCAATGACAGAGTGGAAACCCCTGTCATTGTACAGAAGACAAATGGATATCTGTGTTTTCCGATACAAACATATGCACTGAGCTGTACTGAGACCTGGTCCGAAGACAGTTTGTAACTCGTGCTTATATGATTTCCTAAAATGTTTTTACTTATTTTCTCTAAACATAAGTGGCATAGTCTGAACTATTGGGTTGGTGAAGGCCTTTTGTCTGTGGTCTCTCGCCACGTCCATTTTTCATTTAGAAAGGTTGTGATGTAGTTAGTCACGCGCCTCCCCTGTCACATCGGTGATGTGACATACGTGGCATTACACAGAGTTTGTCTAATAAGGAATATTTAACTGTGCTACCAGGATTACATTAAGCTTTCCAATCAGCCCATACCACTACCTCTATTTTTGGAATACTGAGAAATTTCAGTTCTCCACAGCCTCTGCCCACTGGAGCTGAAACACTATAAACTAATGGAATGTGAATGTGTTCACCAGGGACTAAGCTGAAACAAGCCTGACCTCTAGCATTCCTACCCATATCCAAGATACTGTAGGAAGGATAGTACATTAACCTATGTGCCACACACACAACTCACCACCTTGGAATTCTATAGGTAAAACACCCTATCATACAGAAACAGAGGACTTGTAGTTTCATTTATCTGAACCCATTGTTTTTTAATCAGCCTCAGCTTCTGTACTTTGAGTGAACCCAAAGCGAGTGTGTGCCCCTAGCACTAGAAGTGTTTATTTCAAACTAAATATTTGTTTGTAATAGTGCTAAAAGACAATGGCTTTACACAGTCTGTATCTTCTTTGATGGCTCCATGTACATCATTACAAAACGACTAAAAGAGAAACTGACCACTGAAATACTTCATTTCAGGAATACATTTAGATCACATGTTGGGCTCAATGATAAACAGTTGCTGTAAAAGACTGTAAAAAGGTCATAAAGACTGAGGGACCAATTCAATTAAATTTTGCTATGAGAATAGTTATTCGGAAAACAGTATTTTATTAAATAAATACAGTGCATGTTAATTAATTTAAATTTTTAATTATAATTTTGCAGCTAAAACTGAATAGATGCTAACAGATATATACATATCTTCTAAAACTGGTAACTTCACTGTTGCACCAAACATGACAAATGTATGTAAGTCATGCCTGACTAAAACTGCAGGACACTGAAGAGTCTAAATTGGTCCTGCAGTTGCTGAATTGTATTCTTTCGTATATGCTTTAAACATTTATGACTCTATTTAAAGACAGTATATCCACATTTCTGTCCTCAGCACTGTTTAGATTATTCAAGGTTATTAACTCAACTCATCCTGCAGTGGTAGCCTGGGATTTCAGATGCTAATATTTTGAAGATGAACAATTTCCATATGTCTCTATGCCTTCAAGAGTGTAGTCTCATCATAGAGAGTGGTTATAAAGTCAGTAGGATAATTTGCATTCCTGCAGTGAAAAAAAGCAACAACTTCCCAACAGATTTGAAAGATCTCATCTGTCAAGAGGTGTTGTGTGTCCCTGTGAAAATGCTGCGTTATGCTGTTTTTAACATTATCTTCACAATGGAATCATTCTCCAAGACAAACATTATTCATGCTTATGATTTCATTTTAGAAAACTTACATGTCTCGTGTGCAGGGTCTTTTATGACCCATGTTGGTGGTTCCTGAATGTTCACCTGCTGTGTTTCATTGCTGTATGTTGAATGGATTTTCCAAAGCAGGTTTGTATAATTAAAACATTTGAGACTTATGAAACAATATGTATTCAAACTGAATCTTCTTCTTTAAAATGGTTTCCCCAGCAAGACTTACAGCTGTGAGACAGATCTACGGTGGCTGTTGATCAGACACAGTGAGTGTTTCCACATGAACCTGAAAATCAAGTTTATTAAAGAACAAAATCCTAGATGAGAGGAGCACAGTGGGATACTATCTCCTAGCAGCCACAATTATGATTGCAGTCAAAGCTCTTTAGCAAAAACCTGAAAGACCTGCAAGAGACAGTTATTACTATCCAAACATAGTAAAATAGAGATTTTTTTTCTGTCACTCTTTAACAGTGATAGACTGGTCTGAGATCAACATTTCTTAGCTAGCTTGACAAATGTTTATGTTATTCATTTTCAGTTTCAGTCTAATGTTCCAAGTTAGTCATGCCTGACTGTCTTCTCTGTCACTTTTGTATAAATTCATTGCAATGATGACTTTGTAAAACATGTCACTGTTGTTCAGGAGAGAACACTCACATTAGAATATGTATGTGATTCTGTGGAGCTTAAGCATCTTCAAAACCAATCCTGTTGCTGATACACCCTTAAATGAAGCATTTCTCGCAAATAAGAAATAACCCTGTGAAGCATAATAATAAGGAGGAGGGTGATCTATTTTATGCCATGAAAGAAACACTAATTTGTACATGCATAACAAATTAGCTGTTTATATTCCAGTATTGTGGAAATTGATTTACAAAAAGAGTGTTGTGATGATACATTACTGCAGTCATTAACAATCTAGCATCATAGTTTAAACTGTATAGTGTTGTACATGCATTCTTTTTCAATTTAACATTTTTTTGTACCTTAAATAAAAACATTCTGTTTTGCCATTCTCTTGTTTTCCCATTTTTTTAATTAAAATTTCGGCCATGAAAAAGACAACTAAAATGACACTGCTTTATGTCAAAAGGATTTACCCGCTCACTGCAATAGAAGCTACTTAATGAAATGTCAGTGCCAAAGTGCGTGCTCTGATTAGTTTTTATTGATCACAGGTTGGAATTTTTTTTGCCTCATGCACAATTTTAAAACTTAAATTAACTGCAAAAAGATCAAAATGCATTTGGGTCATCCGCTTTTAAAAGTGAATTTCACATTTCACAGGTGATTGAGAACAATAGGCATCTTAAATATTCAGCTTGTTTCATAATTGTACATTAGTCTAACACTTTAAAAAAAGAAAACTGAATCGTATGCATTTTAAATGTTAATCAATTTCTAGTCAGCTATCGCGAGAGCGTCTTTGAGCACCCCTGTCTTTAGTACCAAATACAGCCAATTAGCAGTTTCTAAAACTGGGGTAGAGTATGATTGTGTTGGATCTTATAACAATGAAGAGAATAGATAACTAGGTTCAGTGCAATAAGTAGACATTAGCGTGTACCCTGGTGATGCGCTGAGCCGGAGAAATAATACATTCAGATATCAAATTTACATAGCAATATATACTGTATATATATATATACAGTACTGTGCAAAAGTTTTCGGCAGGTGTGAAAAAATGCTGTAAAGTAAGAATGCTTTCAAAAATAGACATGTTAATAGTTTATATTTATCAATTAACAAAATGCAAAGTGAGTGAACAGAAGAAAAATCTACATCAAATCAATATTTGGTGTGACCACCCTTTGCCTTCAAAACAGCATCAATTCTTCTAGGTACACTTGCACACAGTTTTTGAAGGAACTCGGCAGGTAGGTTGGCCCAAACATCTTGGAGAACTAACCACAGTTCTTCTGTGGATTTAGGCAGCCTCAGTTGCTTCTCTCTCTTCATATAATCCCAGACAGACTCGATGATGTTGAGATCAGGGCTCTGTGGGGGCCATACCATCACTTCCAGGACTCCTTGTTCTTCTTTATGCTGAAGATAGTTCTTAATGACTTTTGCTGTATGTTTGGGGTCGTTGTCATGCTGCAGAATAAATTTGGGGCCAATCAGATGCCTCCCTGATGGTATTGCATGATGGATAAGTATCTGCCTGTACTTCTCAGCATTGAGGAGACCATTAATTCTGACCAAATCCCCAACTCCATTTGCAGAAATGCAGCCCCAAACTTGCTAGGAACCTCCACCATGCTTCACTGTTGCCTGCAGACACTCATTCGTGTACAATTTGTCAGAGCTCTAGATAAGGAGTCGGCAGCCTTCAAGTACCTTCAAGACTTCTTCCCTAAGCTGTCTGAGGCAAAGGTCAAAGCCGGTGTCTTCGTCGGACCACAGATAAAGAAGATCCTGGAGTGCAATGAATTCCCCAAGAAGCTCACTAGTAAGGAGAAAGTGGCTTGGAACAGCTTTGTTGCAGTGGTTCGGGGCTTCCTGGGCAATCACAAGGCCGAAAACTATGTGGAGCTGGTTGAGACTCTGGTGAAGAACTATGGCACAATGGGCTGTAGGATGTCCCTCAAAGTCCATATCCTTGATGCTCATCTTGATAAATTCAAGGAGAACATGGGAGCGTACTCGGAGGAGCAAGGCGAGCACTTCCACCAGGATATACTGGACTTTGAACGCCGCTACCAAGGACAGTATAACGAGAACATGATGGGAGACTACATTTGGGGGCTGATTCGTGAAAGTGATTTACAGTATAATCGTAAATCTCGAAAAACTACTCACTTCTAAATCTTTTGTAGTCATTTTTGTATTACTTTAGTATAAATACATGTTAATTTGGATTCATGTGTTGTTTTTTTCTGACTTTATGTGAACGAAAAGACACAAATTCGCCCATTTTCTCATTGGAAATAGGTCAATTTCAAAATATCACTGTCCTGGTCACAAAAGCAAAGTTTGTGGGGAATAATAGCCATTTTCTATACTTTTGAGGCATAAGCAATTAGGAAATAACACTTACAACCCAGGAACAAAAATTGTGTTACATAGTGTAATAATAATTCTGGTACTACAGCCAAAAAAGTACTGAAAGTTATTGCAAGTGATCCGGAAAGATAGGAAACAGCACATCAAGATATTACATATGTTGTTATAACTTATATGGACATGATACTGGCTCTTTAAGTTACTGGAATAATACCCACATAGCTTCATTGTTATGACAACTTGGACATTTTTCAATGCCCCAAACATGCAGACATTTTTTATCAGATGTCATGCTAAAATTGTTGTGTATGAAACAGGACATGCCTATAGGGGTTAACACGTGATTAATGTAAGAAATTATTTAGAATGATTTTAGCTCTGAAATGTAGTGTTTCAGTCCTTAAACAACTGCTTAAGATCACAGGACAAACAATAATACAAAGTACAGGCTGTGAAAAGCAACCCTACTCTCCTTAAAGACCACATCTTGCAGCTTTATGTTACTGTAGAAATTAAAAAGAAAAACTTCCTTAATATTCTTTTTTTCCTCCATGCATCCATGATTATAAAATTATTGTGATTCCAAACTCTGTTGTAGATTTCATCAAAGATATTTTATAACATGCTATTTTCCTTAAGCACAAGAATAGAATCCAAAAGACAATACATTGTGTGAGGGATTGGTTAACGAAAAGGAACAAAATGTGAAAAGACAACATAAACCAAGTGGATGGTAAACAAATAAATGAATGTAAAGTGTTTGGGATCAAAAATGAAGTTGGGCTAAAGAATACACTTTGTAAAATAAATATTTACTATTGTGCAGAGACAATACATTTGGGAATTAGGACCATGTGGAAGCTACTGGATTCAGGCTCCAGCTCTAATTAATTATTCATTTAATGATTTGTCAGTTGTTTAATGATGTAATTGGTTACCATTTAAAATGTCTGTATTTGTGAGTGTTTGGTTGAGGGTGATGGTAGGAGTTTGGGTGGAGAGCTGGAGAGTGAGAAAGCGAGTGAAAGGATTATTACTGTGAAACAGGGCAATGAACTATTGGAAAAGGTATATGGATACGATTTGGACTGTGATTTGGTTTTGGAAACGAGGTAACAGGCTCAATATTAGTTAGGGAAAGCATTTGTTTAGATAGGACCCGAGATCGGGCTAGATTTTGTTTTCATAATTTTTCTTTTGTTATTGTAAATAGTAAACACACTATGGTGTTTTCTCACATCCTGGTTGTCAAATGTTTATTGAAGAAGGAAAACCTCTGACAAGAAGGCAATCCATCACATTGTGGCAGCAGAAGTGAGCATGCTGTTTGAACGCAGGTACAGACTCTTACCCTCTGAAGTGCTCGGGGATAAAAGCACCAAGATGGAGGCAGCAGTACAGGCACTGTTGCAGGTTAGTGCATCCTAGCAGGAAGCCAATCGGCTTGTACAGCAGCAGTTGACTCTAGTCCAAGAGCAACTGACTAAAGTCATGCCGGGTTGTACCAGTGACCCAGGTCTTGCCAAAGACGACTGAACCGGATAATGTGGAGGCGTTCCTCCTAACCATCGAATGGACCGCAGAACGGGAGAAATGGCCTCGAGAGCCATGGGCAGGGCTGCTCGCACAAATTTTAATCACCAGTGCCCAAAAAGCCTATTTTGACTTGGAACGTGAAACAGACCACAAGATGGGATTATGAGTAAAATGGATAGAATACCTGATGTGATGCTATGGTTAACTCTGGGAGTGAATCTGAGAGTGTCAATGAAAATATACCGGAAAGCCAGGGCCAGACTAGGCTGCAAAGGTTACCGTCAGGAAAGTACACTAGAAAAACTGAACCCTCGAAGCAAGAAAGGCTTAGAAAAGCAGAAACAGTGATCTCAAAAGATATACCCGTGAAAATGTGGAATGAGTTGCCTGTCTCCCAAATGGGACTTTAGGAAAGAGCAAGCAGCAGACCCAAATTTACGTGCTGCTTTTCTATGAAATTGACGACAATTACAAAAACATTAGAGACAGCCTACCCGTTCCGCATTTTATTAAGAGATATGATTTACTATATCGGGTGACCAAAACTGACAAAGGGAATTGGCTGGTACAGTTAGTGGTTCCCTATAAATTTAGAGAGTTGATTTTCCATTTATCTCATGGTCATGTGTTGAGCGGTCACTTGGGCGTGTATAAACCTCGAGAAAGAATTTTGACTAGATTCTTTTGGCCGGGGGTTTATCAGAACATTCTTAACTGTCTAATCAGTGTAGAGAATGTGAATTGGTTTCAGGAAAAAAAAAAACCTGCACCAGCTCCCACTACCTATTTATTGAAATCCTGTTTACTAGAATTGGCATGGATTTGGTTGGTCCCCTAGAGAAAACAAACTCAGGTTATCGATACATTTTGGTTACTGTAGATTATGCAACAAGGAATCTGGAAGCAATTCCGTTGAGAGTCCCCAGCACAGAGTATATAGCACAAGCTCTCCTACAGGTTTTCAGTAGGGTCAGTTTTCCAAATGAAATGATCATCGGACCAGGGAACTCCCTTTGTATCCTCTTTGAGGTTTTAGCCCCAAAATGTTATCTCTGAGAAAACACAGGGTCCCCTTTAAATTGCCATATGTTGCACTTCAGAGCTTTTTCCTTGCCATCTGTCGTCCTGCCCCAGTAATTAATATTAAACCCCAAATTGTCTAACCAACTAACTGAAACCCAAATACCAACTGATTCTCAAACCCAGTTAATTTTGTAAACTATAGTTTCTCGTAAAGTGTATGTTTCTCCAACAGTCACATCTTCCATCTGTTTTTGAAGCTTAAAGAAAGTCAGTGTTGACAAAGAATGTAAAGTCATGAAAATCTGTCAGCAGCTGTGCAGACACTCAACAGAAACCACAAACTTTCTATGAACCAAAGATGACCTTAGCACATTTTCTTACAGTACAGTATTGAAAAGAGGTGTTGTGAAATAATGCACACTTCCCATTGTAAGACATGAGGCAAAGCAGGGAAGTGCATCATTTGACAATAGTGCACAATTAGAGACCCTGGAGTGATAATATGATTTTTTTTTTATTTTTACTCTTTCACCAGTGCAAAGTAATGCTTGAACCATTGCTTTAGAGGCCATAAGTAGTCTGGAAGAAGTTATTACTGCTGAATAAACTGTTAATTTATTTTTGCTATTGTTCATTACTGCATGTGTCCTTAGGATGTCACACTCAGGGCAACATGACTTTTAACTATTGTACCAAGGCTCTGGAATTCCCTGCCAGCTGTCATTAAGGGGTCCAGCTTTGTATTTTTTTAGTTTAGGGTTTTCTACATGTAAAGCACTTTAAACTGGCCAAGGCTATAATATACACTATATAAATATAAGATTGTTGTTATTTATTTTTATACTTCGGTTTGAATTTATTATTCTCTTTTTTATGATGTGAAATGCTAATTTACATGTTTTCTACAAATTGCTTATGGAAGTTAATGTTTGAAATGACTAGTGTTTCCTGATGTTTTGAAATTATTGTTTCTTTATATACCTTATTTTTGCATTACAAATGTATACCTGTGCAGGTAATGCAGCACCATCCATCAAGAGCTATAGCTCCTCCCCTGTTCTGTCGTGCCAATCCCCCTATTTAAACCCCAAGTCTTTGCCTTGTTCTCTGTGTTACATTTTTCGTTTGAGTGTCGCTATAGAGCTGACAAATACTACTGACCAATCTACCCTCGACACCACTGGATCCGCCGCCTCAATCCCCACTGATCCCACTGTGCCACCCTAGGTAGTCTCAAAGCTTTTCTCACTCCAAATTCTTGAATGCTGAATCTAAATTCCTGAATGCATTTCTGTTTGTGTATCGCTACACAGCCCAATAGACTCCAACGCAATCATTTAAATCTAAGATGATCAATTTAGATAAAATGGCTACTCACCCGCCACGTTTTCTTTCTCATCGGAATCCGGATTCTTGAATGGTGACTGCATTTCTCTTTCGGGACAATTCACGGGGTGGAGCAAGGCCACTTGATGTAATGTTTGAAAACATGGAGTTTGTAACATATACACATGAAAGAGAGGGGCTCTGCCTCTTTTAAGGCCCAACATATAGAAGGGGGGTTCTGTCATTGAGGAGACCCGACAAACAGGAGAGGGGTCATTGTCTCTGAGGAGACCTGACATACGAAGAGGGGTCACCATCTCTGAGATGACCTGACATACTAAGAGGCTCTTGAACTAGAAAGAAAAACATGGATTAGCATGCATTAAACACATGAGAGAGGTTCCGTCTGTTCAAAGGCCCAACATGTAGCAGGGGAGTTCCGTCACTAGAGGAGACCCGTCAAACAGGAGGGGTCACCGTCTCTGAGGTGACCCGACATACGAAGAGGCTCGAGAACCGGAAAAGGAAAACATAGAGTTAGTAGATATTAGAACATATAAAGAGGAGGGTTCCGCCTCTTCAAAAGCCCAACATATATAGAAGGGGGGTTCCGCCACTGAGGAGACCCAACAAACAGGAGAGGGGTCACCGTCTCTGAGGAGACCAGACAAACAAAGAGGGGTTCCACTGCTTGGGAGCCCACACATAAATAGAGGCATCAGAACCTGAAAGAGAAGAAGAAAGGAATCATGCATGCTAAAGTTGGGGTTTGGCCGGAGGTCCCCTCTGACTTGTGGAGAACCCTCCTCTAAGAGGTAAATGAAGTGCAGCTTAACAAAGGGTTGGAGAAAGTGGAATCACTAACCCCGCAAAGGATAAACCCCCTGCTCCCGGCTAAAGACTCCTACATATGTAAGCAGACAAAGAACTGCCAATGCATATAGAAAAAACAAAGTAAAAGAGAAAACATTTAATACAAGAAGAACATAAAACATTTAACACAGCCGGAGAGCTCTTAGAGAGCTGGAGTTGGCAGGGCTTTAAGAACCAGAAGGTGAAATTTGGAAATCTTTAAACGAAAAAGAGCATTAGCTGCATTATTATAAATGTCCGATAGATGACTGGCTTGTATTAGAAAATTATTAGATACTGCAATCCATATTAGCCTCTGTAGTAATTGCATGATAAGAGGGGAACTGGATCTTTATTGATAATATGCACTGTAGATATGTTATCACAGTATAATAAAATTGATTTCTTAGGCCAAAAGCTGAGCTGCTGTGACTATTGGGTAAATTTCAAGAAGAGCTATGGATTTTTGATGTGGTGCTAGGTTTTCGATTTCTGTAGGCCATACACTGAAAAACCATTGCTTGTTCTTTATCTACAATTCTACAATTCCAGGACTGATAATCAGCACATAATCTAAAAGGTAAATACTTAAAATAATTATTTGTATTGTTTTTTTTTCCTTATTTTGTTTTTAAAACTTTATATTTGTTGGGTTTAAAAAAAAAAAAAAAAATCGCTGTGTCATGTCTGTGTATGTTTGTTTGCTGCTTGCTTGGCAGAGCTAACTTTGCAAGATCCAAACAAGAGTAACTACTGTACTAGCATATAACAAAAAGTAAAATACAAATATTTAAGCTAGTTTCACTTCTGTTCGTGTTCATTTTAGTTTATTTTCCCCCTTTTTTAAAGTTGTTTCTCCTCAGGAGAAAATAGACACACTGCGTGCGATGCGAAACTACATCAGCAGTACATGTTGAATATTCTTTCGATATGGTTTTTTTTTTTTTTTTTAGGACGTATCATTCTTAGCTGTAACGTTAGTCAATATTATTATTTAGCTGTTTTAATTTGTTTTAAGTTTCGGTAATTATTTTGTATTTTATTAGGGTTTTTTACTTTGTGTATATGTGTGTAAAGAAGAGAGAGAGGCATGATTTAGCTGTAAGTTAGTTATTATTTAGACATGTATTTTATCATGATTTACTTTATTTGTGTATTATTTAGCCATGAATATTTTATTTTGTTTGTGCACAGTGAGGCATTATTTAGTTGTAGTTTATTATTACTTTACTTTTTTATTTTATTTTGTTGTCAGTTTAATTTTTCTGTGTGTGAAAAACTAATTGTTTATTATTATTATTATTATTATTATTATTATTATTATTATTATTATTATTATTATTATTATTATTATTATTATTATTATTAATTGGTATTTTAATGTTTTGTGTAGGTGTGTGTAAGCCAGAAGATGGATGGAGACAAGCAGTTCCAGCATCTGTTTCAGTCTCTGAAGAGGAGGAGGGCCCTGACTGAGTCTTGATTTGTTATTTATTGTAGTTTTGAAAATAAACATCTTAAATCTTAATTTTGTCTAAGTTTATTTGATCTTGTAATTTGCATCTATTTAAATTATATATATATATATATATATATATATATATATATATATATATATATATATATATATATACTTAATATCTTGTGTGTTGTTTCTTCATTTTTATACTTAAATCTAATTGTGTCTCAAAGAGGGTAATAATGTTTTCACAGGTAAAATTTTTTTTTCTTCTAAAATACCATACATTATAAAACCTTATCTAGCTCTGAAACTGTTCCAGATATTTCAATTCTGATTTCAGATTTGAAATCCTTGAGAAATTGTGATGCTACAATATCCTCTAAGTTTTTTTTTTTATATGGACCTTGGAAAGAGGTTGAAATTGGCAGTTTTTAAAATGGTTTTATTAATGTGTCATATTTGCCATTTCCAGGGTTGATTTTTGTAAAATATAAGGTATTATAAAACATTATCTGGCTCTGCAACTGTACAAGATAATTCAATTATGAGAAATTGTGCAGCTACCATATACTCTATTTTTTATGGAATACTTGGAAAAAGGTTGAAATTTGCAATTTTTAAAAATATTTGTACATTTATTTTTATTTTTTTCAAAGAAAAATTTAATGAGTAGCTCATGTGGAAAAAAAATCACTCCACAACAAAATAAACCACATTACTGAAAATATCTACTTAATGCCTTTCTGTAAGTTTATTGGGGCTGATGCGCTGGGGAGACCGCACTGTGGTTGATCCCCGGAGCCAGCATCGCAGCCGTTGTGTGTGCTGATGCGCTAGGGAGGCAATAAGCTGATCCCTGGAGCCAGCATTACACTTCAGCCATCAACACCAGACAGAAGGATATCTACATCATCATATGGAAGGAAGCGCAAATGGATGGAGACACAGATGGATCACATTAGTTTACTCTAAAGCTACGTCTTAGTTGGTGCTTATCTTGGCGAGAGCCGAGTTCAAATCAGCATGAAGTTTTAACATCTACTCTCGTGTAATGGAAACCATTTCTGATTTACGGTTTAAAAGCTACAAGAAATTAAACACAAAGTGTTCATATTCATAACCAAATATGGACATTTTCTGTAGGCAGCGTAGGGTTAAGAGACCTCCGAATCCCAAAAATGAGGCAGCCGTAAACAAAGCTAGGTTGTGTGGTGCTGAAATTAAATCATCATAGAACATAGAGAGGCTGTTCCAATGCTGTATGAGAGCAGACCACATTTTAATGTCTTTCCTAGTTTCTGATGAAATATTGATGTAGGAGTCCAAGTTTTTTTATTTTTTATTTTGCTGTCGATGCAAACTGAAGTAGTTTTTTTTTAAAAGTACTGAGTAGTTGTTTCTTGATGAAAGAAATGCACAGTCCTTTTCTTCAGATATTAGTTTGGTTTATTCAATATATACAGGTTTAATTCCGGAAGCAAAAAGAATGCTCAAAGCAAAACAGTACAGATCACACTTTCATATGCAAACTGCATGGTGCAAAACTTAAGTTCAAAACAAAACATAACAGAACAAAACTAACAGAGTGTACAAACCTACAAACATGTGTATCTTATATTGCATTCAAACTTCTTTGGATTAACTTCTTTGGATGTTATCCAACATGCGCCACTTTTAGAAATAAAGATGGAGGGTCTTACCAAGCCCATGAGATACCCTGAGCCACCCGATGTCCTCTTCACTGGGTATGAACTCCGTATATGCCCAAGTCTAAACTATCATGCTATGGTCATTACAATATGGGTAAGTATTTATCATGCGTGGTAGTTATGTGTCTCTTGTGTTTCAAGCTACATAAATAGTAAAATAAACCTTTATGTGCATTTCCCCTACCTCTCTCCTTCTACTCCTTTGCTCCTTCTGTGTGGATGTCAATGGCATATACTCATTCAGTGCTTGGCGTTGCACATACTTCAGTTCCGATCTATAGCTGTTGAGCAAACATTTCAAATAACAACACATCAATAAAGCTGACAAAAATGCAGCACTCATCAGTACACATGCCCCTCTAAAGATCAGGTCCCACCAGTTATCATAAAATACCATTAAGAACTTCCATGCCATCTGCCATTTCGCTGCTTCACTTAATATTAAACCCAAATTGTCTTTTAACAAACTCAATCTAAAACTAAACAGTTAATCTTATCATTTCTTAAGTGCATGTTTCTCCAACACAAACGCAAATGGTTGAAATATGATTGAGTTTGGACTTGAGGAGGCTGGCTTCAAACTTTCTGTGTCTAGTATGATTCCAAGAAATTCTAGAGAATGAAGGGGCTGATTTTTTTTTTTTTTTTACAATACCGGAATGTTTATGGGGGTGGAGACTGTGAGCATTGGAGAGAGTCACTTGCGAGATAGAGGGCAGATTGTGTTGGAGTGAGCATCCCCACAAGCAGTGCACATGTGGATGAAATTACATTGCCTGTTTGAGCAAAAAACAGTATTGAAATTCTTATAGATTTGTCTTCCTCCTGCAAATCTAATTCTGCGCCTGTATTTATCTTGCCTTGTGGATTGTTCGGGAGGAGCTGAAGAATGTATGGGATTGGGGAAGGAGATTCTGTTTGAGAACTGAGGTGGGGTGATGCCAGGTGCTGATTTGGTGGTTGATGCTATTGCTGCCTTCAGGCAAAGAGATGATGAGTGACCTGTAGAAGCGCATACCCCACATGTGTTAGCTCTGAGACTGCCGAAAATTCCTATTAAACAAATCTGAATCAGGCTGAGCCCAGTCAATGATGTGGTTGTCAGATGCCAGAATAGCTGCTGCTTTTGCTGATAATGCTTTCTGATAATCAAAAAACATGGTCCCTCCATATCTGACAGACATTTCCACTATGTAGAATTCTAGTTTAGCTCTGTGGTTAGGATCTACTGGGATCTACATAGCCTCTGAAAATAGCGAAGTCAAGGACGAACTCCACCAATGTTAGATTTTTCAGTAATCTGGGGTCTCTGGATTTTAGTGTTACTGGTAGATTCCCACAATCTACCACTCTATGATCGAGGAACTCTGATGTCGCCATCGATAATGAAACAAGATTGACGTCCTTATCTTCAATTATGTTGTGCCGGATTTGCGGGGATACTGAGTGATGACAAGCTGTGGTTGAAGAGGAGGAACCGTATGCTGATGCAGTAGCAAGGTTGTATATTGAAGGGTCTGTTGTAATGATCGATGTTACAGCAGAACCGGAAGTAACTGAAGCGACTGCTACAGTGTTTATTGCAGGAATTACTGAAAGAGCAGAACTTTGTTTCTCTTGCTCAATATTAGATACCCTTTTATCCAAATCACTCAGTTTGGTACTGACTGATGATAATGTGTCTGCGAATGGCTGCATGAATGTTTTTATTTCATGGAATATCAGGGAGTGCTGTTGCTAGATTTCACTGGCTGGAGCAGCTGCCTGCTGATTAGATGTGCTGGCTGTAGGGATGTCTTGTTCTGGCACAGACTGTCTGCTGTCTTGTTGGAAACACTGAACAACTGGGCGTGGGTGGGGAGCTTTTTTGGGTGGAAAAACTAGTTCTGCTGAAATGGAACTGCAATAAGAGTGAAATACTTCTCTGAAATCATAACTATGGGACATGGTAAACCCAATGTTCTCTTTAAGACCATTGACCAAATCCTACATCCAGCCACCGACGGATCCAACTCCCGTCCATCCTCCTCTCTTACCTGTCATGATTTATCCTCTTTCTTTAGGAGCAAAATCGACTACATCTATTCTACGCTCGCCCACCACAAACCCAGTTTACTACTTGACCACCTTGACGCTTCTCCGGTTGCCTCTCCTGCCCTCTCCTCTTTCTCTCCTCTCTCAATTGCTGTTGTCTTACTGTTGAAATCAACTACTGACACCTGGACCCCTGGACGACTAACCTTCTCTGTCTGTGCTTCTGATCTTACTCTGTCTGCGCTTCTGATCTTACTCCCTCCATTATGCACACTCTCAACTCTCTCCCTAGACTTTGGCTCGGTTCCTGCTGCCCTTAAGCTTGCCCGAGTTACGCCGGTACTCAAAAAACTCTCCCTTGACCCGGCTGACTTATCTAATTTCTGTCCAATTTTGAGTCTCCCTTTTCTCTCAAAATCTCTTGAAAGGGCTGTAGCCAGTCAGCTGATGAAACATCTCACGGACAACAATCTGCTTGAATCTCTACAGTCTGGTTTTCGGCCGCATCACAGTACTGAAACTGCTCTGCTCCGGATTGTGAATGATCTCCTGCTCAATGCTGATGCTGGTGCTCCCTCTGTGCTTGTTCTCCTTGACCTAATAGCTGCTTTTGACACCATAGATCATGGCATTCTTCTTGACCGCCTTCGGAAGTATGCTGGGATCTCTGGAACCTGTGTCTCCTGGATGTCCTCTTACCTTTCCGTCTGTTTTCTATGCTGAACGCAGTGGTGTTGCAGACCCAGTCACTTGTAGTGTCCCCCAAGGATCTGTTTTTGGGCCCCTTCTCTTCAATATCTACATGCTTCCCTTGGGTCACCTCATCCGCCAACACAGCCTCATGTTTCACTCCTATGCTGACGACACCCAGTTTTACTTAAAACTTGACCTTGGTATCCCCTTTACCACGGTCCGGCACTCCGCTTGCATTCAAGACATCGAGGTCTATATGTCTGCCAATTTTCTTCAGCTGAACACTAGCAAATCTGAACTCCTTCTAGTAGGATCTAAAACTCAATTTAAGAATCTAAGTATAGCTGCCCTGAACCTCAGAAACTGTCTGCTGCTGCCTTCCCCCACAGTACTAAGCCTTGGTGTACTTCATGACAGCAACCTCTCCTTTGATGCCCACATCTCCTCCGTGGTCAAATCTTTCTTCTACCTTCTTCGAAACATCTCCAAAGTCTGTCCCTACTTTTCCCTCCCAGATGCGGAGATACTTTGTCCTGTATTTGTCGCCTCTCAACTTAACTACTGCAACTCTCTATATGGTGGTCTCCCGGCACGCACCATAAACCGACTGCAGCTAGTCCAGAATGCCGCTGCCAGAATCCTTACCAGATCTAAAAAACGTGATCACATCACCCCCTGTCTTGCCCAGCTGCACTGGCTACCTGTAAAGTTCAGGATTACTCCCCTGCTCACCTACAATGCCCTTCATTACACAGGTCCCGAGTACCTCCTCAACCTGCTGACCCGCTATGTCCTCCAACTCTGGTCTTCTTATTATCCCCAAGCTCAGTTAGCTCCATGGCTCTGACTCTTTGGAACTCTCTCCCAGCTTAAAATCAACTCTCAAGACCCACCTGTTCTCTCTTGCTTTCCATGCTCTTCAAGCCAGATATCTGCTATTAGCTGTTGTGTTGCTGCTAGGAAAGGTGCTATATAAAATAAAGATTGATTGATTGATTGATTGATAAAGGAGAAAAAGTGATTCTCGATTGCTCCCTGCTGGGATCGTGCTACCATTTTTAAGGAGGGTTTTTATGAGTTTATTCAGTCCAGTCCTTCCAATACAGTCACTCGAGAGGAGCGTCTTGAGCCCGGAGTTGCTTGGATCGACAGAGATTAACTCCTTGGGTGGCAGGTAGACATGGAACAACTTGGTCAGGAGACGCCTGATCGGATCTTATTGAGATGCCGAAAGGAGAGAAGAGGCTAGACAGACCCTGGATTGAAGCTGCAGGGGATGGTATAGAAAATAAATCTTGAGACTCCTCTGACTCAGAAGAGAGATGGCGTGAGTACTCCATATTCTATGCTTGTTGCTGGATAGGAAATTGAATGTGAGTCTTGCAATCCACTTATGTTTACACCAAACGAAAAAACACAAGACAACTACTTAGGGGTAACTGGTGGTTAAATAGAGTAGATTTAATTGATGAAAGGAGATGATAGGATAGAGGGGGCCTAGCTGTGCCCCCCAAACCACACTAATAGGTTAACATTCCAAGCAAAACATATTCAAAGAAATAATATCTGTCCTACTAATGACAATGCTGTTGACCCATCTTCTCTTGGCACCGCCAGACCAGCTGCCTCAATCTACGCTGATCCTGCTGCCCACTCCCTCTTCTCAGTCACCCAGACTTCTGATGCTATGATTCTCCTCCCTGCCACTCTAAACACCTTTACCACCAGGATGCTTTTCCAGCTCGGCTTTTCTTTAACGACTGAAACACTGACACGATTCTGAAAGCTCTTTAAAAAATGAATTGCAATCCCAAACGGGGAGCAATCAGATTTCTTTATTTACTATGTGCTGCACCCCCCACTTCAGCCGTGCCGGTCACTTTTGCTGCTCCCACAGTGCCCGCCGCTGCTGTTGAGCTGTCAATCTTTAATCTTGCTACTGCTTTCTGTGACGTGACCCAGTAGCCTGAAATTGCAAGCAAGAATAATAAAACAGCTCCTTCAAAAACTGCTTGCTGAGCCATAAACAGAAATAATACTTGGATAAACTGTTTCCATTGTTTTAGAATACTGTACATGCATTCATCTTATTAAAAAGTAAGTAGCGGGGTTCTGAAAAATGTAGTGTTATACATCCCTACGTGTTGCTCAGTGGCGGCTGGTCAAAATATTTGGGTGTTCACACCTCAGATGCAGGTGAGGGGGTGGGGTCCAGGGGGCCAACTTCAGTGGTAGAAGCTCTGTCTAGTGGATCTGTTTATTGTTGGAAGCGATACAAAAAGTTTGCTCTGCGATTAAGAAACAGCTAATAAAATTAGTTATTTTCTGTTAACTTTTAGTTAATAATATATACTAGGCCAGCCAAAACTACAAGTGCTATGGATGATCAATCAAACACCACAGCCCTATGGATGATCAATACCCAGTCGATCATATGCTTGAAATCGGTTCAAATTGTTACTGTAGTAATGTTTAACAAATCAAATCAGATTTTTATTAACCCTAAACCTTAGCTAAAAATTAACAATGTTTGTTAACAGTTAATAAACAAAAAAAATGTCCCTTAAAATCAAGTGTGACCGTAAATATTAATTGAATACTGACCCATACTAAAAACTGGGACTTTCATTGTCAGCAAAGTAAAAATAAAATCCGATGACGATTGATTTTAAAAGCAGTATGGGTGACAACGTGTGTATTTTAGTTTTTTAACTACTGTGGATTTAAGTAAATAAGTAAATACTTTAGCGTTGCATGGGAATTAATGCAGACTCACACAGGTGTTTCAGGATACAGCGGTTTATTAAGCCAGGACTCTACACTTGACAGGTAAAGTGTGCTTTATCAGCCAGTGGTACAGCTACAGCTGAGCAGCGTAAGGCTACTCAGACTGTGACAAAATAATAAAAGAAAAGAAAGTTCAAAGCACACTGTTTTGGCCGGTGCTACAGCCAATTAAATGCAGTCTGGTTTCTTTTTTGGTTCTGCTGTTTCTTCTCCAATTCTCTCTCTGTTCTTCAGCTCTCTTTCGTCTCACACCACACGTTCGTCTCAGCAGCCCGCTACTTATCCCCCCGTCCAGGCCACACCCCTGGTGCACCAGCCACCAATCCTAAGCATGCAGTTTCCCGCTGTCAATCCCTTCATTGTTGCAAGATCTTATTCCCTGATTTGTGACAACAATCTTGCAACTGGGTCCCGCTCACATGACAAGCCAAGCTTCTGATTGGTGGCGATTCCCCTGTCTCTGATGTCCCTGAGCACCTGCTGCAGTTGAACGTTTGACTGTGGGTCACAGAACCTTCCCAAATGCGGTTAAAACACACCTATGGTCATAACAAACCTCAGAACACATTTTTAAAAATAACTCTTAGCATACTTTTTGTAATAGTGTTTTTGCCATTGACAGTTTACAGTTTTCTTTCTGAAGTGAAAACTTGAATTTTACTTAAGATGTAATCTTGGTTTGCTTAATTGAGCTCGTGTGATATTTTATTAAGTAAATGTTTGTACTTCCCCAGAGTCAAAATTCATAGATCTGGGAAGTTTGGATTTTTAATTACAACACTAAACTACAAGGTATGGTAATTGATCATTTGTCCCTTTCCCAATGTTTCCTTTTTTGGTTCTCAAAGTAATTAATTATGTATTAACCTTTCTACCCATAATGTAACATTATTCAGCAAGGTTCATTCGACTTATGAAGCAAAATTAGTTAATTCTATAAGGTGATGCAAAACTTTTGGCTATAGCTGCTGACATTTCAAACCATTATATCGAGATGAAATGATAAATGATTTTAGCATCGCAGCATTTCAAACCGATATGTCAAGTTCACAAGGTAATTTTTTTCCCCATGTCTTGAATAATCCACCTTGGAAAACAAAGCAAAAATCAACAGTAAAAAATACAGGCCTTGGGGGAATGTTGATATGCTAAGAAGAGGTAGGTATGCATTTAGACTGTAGTCAACAAATAATTACTTGATAATTGCAATTTAATACGTGCCATGTAACAAAATTCATTTCTTCAAAATGTGTCTGATGGTCCTGTTTGTATAAATGTGTATTGGAAAAATGAACAAATAAATATTATTACTGAACAAAGAATGTCCCAAACAAATTATCTAAATCATAGGGCCCTCCAGGAGGTGGAGGTTCTATCCCTAGTGGAAATTCCAGTAGACAATTGAACTCAACTGATTACTACTGGTATCTACTGGTGTCCCATTTCAACTGGTTGCAAATGGGTTTTTGGATAGATTTGTACAGATTAACTGGTGTCTACTGGTCTTACATAAGATGGTTTCTAATTGAAATGGTCTTCCAGTAGATCTACTGGTTTGTAATGGAAATGGTCTCCGAGTAGATCTACTAGTTTATAATGGAACTGGTCTCCCAGTAGATCTACTGGTTTGTAATGGAAATTGTCTCCCAGTAGATGTACTGGTTTGTAATGGAACTGGTCTCCCAGTAGATCTACTGGTTTATAATGGAACTGGTCTCCCAGTAGATCTACTGGTTTCTGCTGGTACTGGGCTGTAGTGGTATGTACCTCTAGTGGTACTGGTCTCCCAGTAGATTTACTGGTTTGTAATGGAACTGGTCTCCCAGTAGATCTACTGGTTTATAATGGAACTGGTCTCACAGTAGATCTATTGGTTTCTGCTGGTACTGGTCTCCCAGTAGATTTACTGGTTTGTAATGGAACTGGTCTCCCAGTAGATCTACTGGTTTATAATGGAACTGGTCTCCCAGTAGATTTACTGGTTTGTAATAGAACTGGTCTCCCAGTAGATTTACTGGTTTATAATGGAACTGGTCTCCCAGTAGATTTACTGGTTTCTAATGGAACTGGTCTCCCAGTAGATTTACTGGTTTATAATGGAACTGGTCTCCCAGTAGATCTACTGGTCTCTGTTGATACTGGGCTGTAGTGGTATGTACCTCTAGTGGTACTGGTCTCCCAGTAGATCTCCTGGTCCCTGCTGGTACTGGGCTGTAATGGTATGTATCTCTAGTGGTACTGGTCTCCCAGTAGATTTACTGGTCTCTCATGACATTTTCCAAGTTTTAAATTACACCAGCTATCTGTTTTCTTGTATATAATGTTTCCTACAAGTATTTAAATTTTGGCACAACTGACTACATACAACAACCAGAACAAAGCTGTATTCATATTCATTTAACTTAAGCTTTAAGAGAAAAGTGAGTGAGGCTGTAGAGCTGTTATAAAATGTTGTCTTTATTTATACTTATTAAGCATCTCATTTTGACATCAACTGGTAGTTGGTTCTGTGAAATCTAATAGCAATGGAAAAAAATAGAATTGCTAATAGAATAGAATTGTCACAAATATACAGTGCCCTGGCGGAAATAAATGTATAAAAAAACTGTATGTTCAATATACACAGGATGGTAAGTGTGATACGACTTGCTCAAATGAGTGCATAATAAAAGTCCAGTTTCATAATAAAAAATAATGTTATTAAAAAAAATCTATTTTTAATCAACTAATCATAAAATAAAACTTCACTCAAATGCTTATATTTTTGTTTTTTTTGTTAAAGACAAGAACATGTAAAATCCCCTTACCCCTGTTTTTATCCTAACTGAAACTTTGAGAAATGCCTTTTCCTGTTCAGCTTTATTTTTATTAAAGATATCTAAGATGTTTTATAAAAATAAACTAAAAATGGTATTCACTTTTCCTTTATGTCTGAGCATTTACTTACCCTTCACTGCTTGATATTTGGTTGGAGTGAGATCTGGTTTGGCAACTGCTCCCAGATGTTTGAATCTGTTGAGATTTTACTTTTATTTTTCAAAATGTCTGTACCCCAGGCTGCTACAGCCAGCTCTTAGCAAAAATGGAATCTTTGCTGGCCTTGGAAATCCAACTCCATTTTGCTTCAGGCAGCCATGTGTCTTCTCCAATACATACCTTTAAAACATTTACAGGATTGATGAACAGTCATTTGACTTTGTTGACAGTACACAGGTCTTAAGAACTTCATTCATAAAATAGCCACAGTATCTATAGATAATGAAACTGCAACCAGCTGACCTGTCTGTGTTTATAGCACAACATTAGATAGGCCTATGTTTTATTTGGGGATATACAATATGTTTAAAACTGGAAAACTGTCAGATAGAAAATTTTAACAAAAAATTAAAAAGCATTTATTTTTTACAAGCAAGAAAAAAAAAGAATCTCTTACTTTTCCTTCAGTGCAATTGAAAAGGTTTCTTGTGTGTTTCGTGTGTCCTTTGGAGCTAGGCAATCCAAATTGGAAGTAGTTGCACATTGTTGCACATTGTTGGACTTTGTTGCACATTGCTGGACTTTTTTGGCTCAATTTCTAAAAAAAACAAACAAACAAAAAAGAAAACACTAAGTAAACTCAAGCAATTGAAATACACTAATCATCTTTCACATAAATAATAATAATAATAATAATAATAATAATAATAATAATAATAATAATAATAAGGAGCGATTGTGTTTCAGAATATACCATACACACACACACACACACACACACACACACACACACACATTTGCATGGTGGAGGCATGTCGGCATAGCCCAATTTAACCCCTTGGTTCTGTACCATGCTATTTCCCAATTCTGAAGTTACTGTACATTATTAAAATAGTCTTTTTCTGGTGATCAGAGCCCTGCGTTTTTTCACTGCATGTAAGCATAATGAGTGTGCAGTACACCAGGTGGATAGTGTGTGTGTGTGTGTGTGTTTTTTTTAACGCATGAATTTACTGAATAGCAACAATTGTTCCTCCTATTGATTTATTTCTATAATTATTTTTATAATTTTTTTAGCGTAATGTGTTGATTTCTTAACTATTACTTAGATTAGTTTAACTGGAGTGGCTACAGGGACCACTGTTTGTTTTATTGTATCTTTTTATAATATTTGTACTTTTTATGTTTATGGTCACCACTTATAGGCTACTACTTTTTGACTCATAAAAGAGAGAACTTCCTTTAATGTACACTATAAAATTTGTTCTTCAAATACATATATTGTGAAATGTGAAAATCAGATGGCTGTTCTCCTGAGCAGATTAAAGGTGAATCTATCCACTGCATATGCATTTTTATGTATGATTATTTACTGTAGATTTTTCTTCTTTGGGAATATTAAAATTGTTGCTTGTTTTTGTAAAACTAATTAATAATGTAAATAAAAATACCTGTTTTTAAAATGACGTTTTTCAAAAGGACTTAACTTTAAGATTAAAGAAACGTTCTTTCTACAGTATTTTAATAGTTTAACCACTTTAATAAGGCAGGGAAGGGGGGTGGGGGGGGGGGGGGGGTTATTATCCTCCCTGCCAGAAAAGTGTATTTGTTTAATTATTATTTATTGTTTAATTATCACCTGCACCTGGCTACCATTATATCTTGGAGCCAGGTGCAAGCAAGGGCACTGGAACTAGGGGTGCTGAGGGTGCACAGCACCACCTTGGCTTTGCATGGCTTCCATCATATACAGGGGTTACAGTTTTGTTCATGGGCTTTCAGTACCCTCATTTTAAAAATTGTTCCAGTGCCACTGGGTGCAGGGTATTTAAGGAGAGCGAGCAGTCTGCTCAGGGCTGCTGTGTGAAGAGCCCGACTGTGTGTCATAGTCCTGAAAGGTACAGTGTGAAAGCCATTTTGTGAAAAAAACAAAACAAAACTGTGTGCTTTTTGTTTTGTTTCTTTTAACAGGTAAACAGCTTAGCTGTCCTGTTTGTTGGTTAGATTCTTGTGTTAGTAAATGCTCCAAAACTGAGTTAGGTTTTTGTTTCATTTTTGTTTATTTTGTATTATTATTAAAAATAGTGCGTCAGCGCATTGAAAACTTAAGTTCTTGTGTGCTGGGATTTTTAAAGGGGCAACGAACCGCGAAGAGGAAACTCAGGTTCACACCACATAATGTTTATAAGAACATAAGAACATAAGAACATAAGAAAGTTTACAAACGAGAGGAGGCCATTCAGCCCATCTTGCTCGTTTGGTTGTTAGTAGCTTATTGATCCCAGAATCTCATCAAGCAGCTTCTTGAAAGATCCCAGTGTGTCAGCTTCAACAACATTACTGGGGAGTTGGTTCCAGACCCTCACAATTCACTGTGTAAAAAAGTGCCTCCTATTTTCTGTTCTGAATGCCCCTTTATCTAATCTCCATTTGTGACCCCTGGTCCTTGTTTCTTTTTTCAGGTCAAAAAAGTCCCCTGGGTCGACATTGTCTATACCTTTTAGGATTTTGAATGTTTGAATCAGATCGCTGCATAGTCTTCTTTGTTCAAGACTGAATAGATTCAGTTCTTTTAACCTGTTTGCATACGACATGCCTTTTAAACCCGGGATAAATCTGGTTGCTCTTCTTTGCACTCTTGCTAGAGCAGCAATATCCTTTTTGTAACAAGGTGACCAGAACTGAACACAATATTGGTGAGATCTTACTAATGCATTGTAAAGTTTTAACATTACTTCCCTTGATTTAAATTCAACACTTCTCACAATATATCCAAGCATCTTGTTGGCCTTTTTTATAGCTTCCCCACATTGTCTAGATGAAGACATTTCTGAGTCAACATAAACATCTAGGTCTTTTTCATAGTTCCCTTCTTCAATTTCAGTATCTCCCATATGATATTTATAATGCACATTTTTATTGCCTGCATGCAGTACTTTACACTTATGATACCATAAACATTTACCCTAGAAGTTTAAAGAACAAATGCTCAAATGATTGTTTTACTATTAAATGTTAGCTAGCGAGGTTCGGGGGGCGTGGAGCTGGGGGGGTCGCTAATCTTCTAATCTTTCAATTTTCTAATCTCCCGTTAATTAGTATCTATTTACTATTTAAGACCTGATCACCTGCACCTTTTCTGTCTCGTGTTTCGTTTTTGTAGCAAACGCTCAGACGCCGTCGTTTCGTGCTTCATCGCTAATATCTAAACTTCGTTGCCTCGCTCACGCTGGTCGTTTCTCTGCACATCGCTGCCAAGATATTATCAATCATTTTTCTTACCTGCTCAGGTGATCTTTCTTTTCATTTAGCTTCTCTTTTCGGCTCCAAGAGCTCCAACATTACTCTTTCCTGTTCCATCCAGTCTCCACCTCGGCATCATAGCCGTCCAAAGCGCAGCTTCATTACTCAACTTGTCTGCAACTTTATCAGAAAGTCTGGTCCTCCGTTAAACTTTCAAGCTCCTTCGACATGACATCGACATTCCCGTTGTCTGCGATTGCCTTACCTTAGCTCTATTTAATTCTACCACGAAGTTTTGTCGGCGGAATCTTTCTTTACTCCTCGCCTGCAATCAGACACTCCTCCCCCCGCTCCCACAGCGCCAGCACAATTACCGTTTCATCAGAAGATCCTGCCCTGGACCTCCATCAGCTATGTTCAACCTTTTAAAGACTTATCCAGCCCATTCTAAACTCAATTTTTAACCAGTGGCGGCTCGTGACTCGACTGGTCACAACATTCTCCAACGACACTATTGTACTGTAACTTTCCACCGGCGCCTCACAGACTATGGTTACCACGGCAACGCCCTTCTTGAGTGACTGCGGGGAGTGGTAAGTTGTCATGGTGACCAGGCAGCTTCATCAGGCTCTGCGTGCTCTGCGCCTCAGCACTGCAATCTTCTGGCTTCCTGTTGCTGCGCTTTCACAACTGGCGGAGACGAATTCAACGCGCCGAACCGTGACATCTAAATATTGCGTTAACTTATTTATATTCATGACTATCTGTCCTAAACATGTCTAAAATATTTATTATTCAAATCTAAAGGAATAAGCAAATGTTGTTCTACATAGACAAGGATTTTAATCGTAATAACTTCATAGATTCTACCCTGATTCACTCAAGTCAATGATGTAATTCCAATTATAACCTCCGGATGGCAGTATAATACCACAAGCTCTCTCTCTATACATTAAACCAGTTTGCTTTTGCTGCGAAGCTCGGACACTACAGCTTTTCTATCTATTCCCGCAGTTCTCACTCGGATGGATTCTCGGGAGTTCCCCTCCTGCCTCATCCTCTGTCTATCTATATCAAATGACATTCTTCATTTTCAACTCTTACCCCCCACCCCCCCCCCCCCGCCCCTTTGAGGCAGACTGCTCCCGACCAAATCAATAGATTTTTCAACAGCCTCAGAGCAACGGATTCTTCATCCTCTTAGGTTCTACAGCGGCCTCAGCTCCATGTATTCTCCATCTCTGGCTCCATCTAAATCACTTTAACTCACAGTTCAATATCCACCACATTCAGCAGATCTCTGTGCTCTACAGCAGATCATCACACTTCCGATGGCAATCCACCATTCACTATTACAGATCCCTGCTTCAACAGATATCTGCATTCTGCAGCAGACCACCACGCTCTACCAATGGTAGTCCACCATTCACAATAACAGATCACTGCTTCAGCACATCTCTCTCTCTCTCTCTCTCTCTCTACAGCAGACCACCGCTCATTATTGACAGCACTTCTTTGTTTACTTCCTCAGATCTCTGCACCGTTCAGCAGATCCCGTCCTCTACTGTTAATTGCTCCTCACTGCAGCAGATCTCTGCTCCCTCTTCAGATCTACTCACTATTAGAGCATGCAAGTTGCTTTAGTTCACAGTCTAAATCTGTACCGCTTTCCTCCAATACGCAGATCGTGGAAGCATTCCGCAGTCAAGGCTAATGCTAATCCCCATCTAATCAAAAATACGAGGTGCTTGTCTTTCTCAGCAATCTATTCATATGCCCACACATCCTCTCAAATATTACAGCATTAATACATGGTGAGAGACGTGGTGAGACTGGAAATCTGTCTTGTTTATGAGTTAAGGAGTTCCACTCTAGGAGAATAACTGGAGTTGTGAAACCCAGTCTCTCAATGTGAGTTCACCTTTTCCATTTCAAGCAGACTTGATAGTGGCAGACCGCAGATTGATCCCGTATTAACTGACACGCCTTCCCTTCTGCCTCACCTTCGCGCTGTCCGCATCAATGACCATTCTCAGTTTGCTCATTCTACTCTTTGGAAACGCCACTTCTCCCCATACAAGGATCTACTTATGGAGATCATCTGCATCTGAGCCCTCTTCTGTCTCCTTAGGAGCTTAGAATCCACAGTTCTAATTTACTCCATCATTCCGTTGTGTACCTCCAGACGGATCCATTTCAGCGCGGTCAGTTAAATTCAGCTGTCAAGCAGATTCCCCTATCTGCCCCTTATTTTCAACGTCATGGTATCTCATCTGCTTCTCGGCCGCCTTCGGCTTCCTCAGAAGCTCAGAATTCACAGTTCCTTCAGCTTCAAGCTTCCCTGCAGCGACGAAGATCTCCTAATCAGCCAACCTCTCCGCCCTCCTTTCTAGAGCAGGCCTCCCTCCTCAGCTGTATTCTCCCCATTCATTTCGTATAGGTGCAGCTACCTCCGCTGCAAGAGCCAGCATCAACCACACTGATCAAGACCATGGGCCGCTGGTCCTCTTCCGCAGTAGATTATTACGTTCAGAACTGGCAGTTTCTTCTGCTTCTAATTTACTTCACCATTCGGTCGTACCTCCAAGAGGGATCAATTTCAACGTGGTTAGTCCATTCAGCTGTCAAGTAGAGTCCCCTATGTGCCCCTGTCATCATCAAGGTATCTCCCCAGCAAGAACCCCCCCCCCCCCCCCCCCCCTCCTCCTCTACACTACCCCCCCCCCCCCCCCCCCCAGGACCCTCAGTTCATTGATTCCTCTCGCTCCTATCATCAGTCATCGCTGGTTCTCAACCCACCTTCCACCCTCCAAAGCAGGCCTCCCCCCCCCAATCATTCCGTAGGCACAGCCCCCTCTGCTGCGAGGGCCAACATCACTCACAGCCTTCTTCGGCTTCCTTAGAAGCTCAGAATACACAGTTTCTTCAGCTTCAAGCTTCCCTGCAGCGACGAAGATCTCCTAATCAGCCCACCTCTCCACCCTCCTTTCTAGAGCAGGCCTCCCTCCTCAGCTGTATTCTCCCCATTCATTTCGTATAGGTGCAGCTACCTCCGCTGCAAGAGCCAGCATCAACCACAGTCTGATCAAGACCATGGGCCGCTGGTCCTCTTCCGCAGTAGATTATTACATTCATTCATCTCCTCCGATATAGTTACAGCCCATTTTAAAATCGCTAGCATGCCCGGAGTGGGGGCTACCTGTTCGCCGGGGCCACCAGAGGTTTTCCCCTAATCTGCCTCAAGGGGTTTTTTCCTCTCCACTGAGCGGCAGGTATACACATAGTCGCATCCTACTAACAAATTTACTAATCTCCCTCTGTTCGTCCTGTTCGTCATTCTGGTCTTTTGTCTATGTTATGCGTTGGCATGTGCTGTCTTGTTTGTCTCACGGTGTGGGAGTTTTTGTGAGGTGCCGGGGGTCCATCCTTTGGGGGGCAAGTGAGGCTCACTTCCCGACCTCAGGGCTAGGCAGCCGCCTCCCTTACCTTCAGGGGTTCTCACCGTGTGAGTCAGAGCGGACCCCCGGCCAAACTCTGTCCTGTCGCAGCTCCTGCGCTCATCTCACTCGAGGCTCTCTTCTAATCTGCCTCTCTTCAGGACGTGGTCACTCGTGCCGAGTCCTATACTAACCTCAATGCTTTGTCCTTATTTTCAGGTCCCAGGCAGCGTGATGTCTCGGCCAATCAGGGGTTTTACGAGCGCCCCTTACAGAAGCCTCAGATGCTGGGTACCTCTCTCATCTCCTCCCGAGGGGCGGCTTTCCAAGTCATAACCCTCATATGTGTTTTCGGTTGCCGGGTCCTCCGCCCCTGGGATGTCGACAGCGTCGGCCCCAGTCGTTGACCTCTTTTCTATCCTGTTTCCGGTTGCCGGGTCCTCCGCCCCTGGGATGTCGACAGCGTCGGCCCCAGTCGGTGACCTCTTTTCTATCCTGTTTCGGTTGCTGGGTCCTCTGCCCCTGGGATGTGCGACAGCGTCGCCCTCAGTCAGTAACCACATTCTGTCCTACTAACTGCTCCTTGCTGCTCCTTCTGCCTTATCCTTCCCCCCCGGCTCACGCCCAGTGAATTGCAATCTGAAATGTAAGCATTTTTTTTCTTTGTAACTTTTTTACAGAAGAATGAAGGGATTCATATGAAAAACAATATTGTCTAGTTAACATGAGAGAAATCCATTTGGGTATTATTTTATATATATATATATATATATATATATATATATATATATATATATATATATATACAGTGCCTTGCGAAAGTATTCGGCCCCCTTGAACTTTGCGACCTTTTGCCACATTTCAGGCTTCAAACATAAAGATATGAAACTGTAATTTTTTGTGAAGAATCAACAACAAGTGGGACACAATCATGAAGTGGAACGAAATTTATTGGATATTTCAAACTTTTTTAACAAATAAAAAACTGAAAAATTGGGCGTGCAAAATTATTCAGCCCCTTTACTTTCAGTGCAGCAAACTCTCTCCAGAAGTTCAGTGAGGATCTCTGAATGATCCAATGTTGACCTAAATGACTAATGATGATAAATAGAATCCACCTGTGTGTAATCAAGTCTCCATATAAATGCACCTGCACTGTGATAGTCTCAGAGGTCCGTTTAAAGCGCAGAGAGCATCATGAAGAACAAGGAACACACCAGGCAGGTCCGAGATACTGTTGTGGAGAAGTTTAAAGCCGGATTTGGATACAAAAAGATTTCCCAAGCTTTAAACATCCCAAGGAGCACTGTGCAAGCGATAATATTGAAATGGAAGGAGTATCAGACCACTGCAAATCTACCAAGACCTGGCCGTCCCTCTAAACTTTCAGCTCATACAAGGAGAAGACTGATCAGAGATGCAGCCAAGAGGCCCATGATCACTCTGGATGAACTGCAGAGATCTACAGCTGAGGTGGGAGACTCTGTCCATAGGACAACAATCAGTCGTATACTGCACAAATCTGGCCTTTATGGAAGAGTGGCAAGAAGAAAGCCATTTCTTAAAGATACCCATAAAAAGTGTCGTTTACAGTTTGCCACAAGCCACCTGGGAGACACACCAAACATGTGGAAGAAGGTGCTCTGGTCAGATGAAACCAAAATCGAACTTTTTGGCAACAATGCAAAACGTTATGTTTGGCGTAAAAGCAACACAGCTCATCACCCTGAACACACCATCCCCACTGTCAAACATGGTGGTGGCAGCATCATGGTTTGGGCCTGCTTTTCTTCAGCAGGGACAGGGAAGATGGTTAAAATTGATGGGAAGATGGATGGAGCCAAATACAGGACCATTCTGGAAGAAAACCTGATGGAGTCTGCAAAAGACCTGAGACTGGGACAGAGATTTGTCTTCCAACAAGACAATGATCCAAAACATAAAGCAAAATCTACAATGGAATGGTTCACAAATAAACATATCCAGGTGTTAGAATGGCCAAGTCAAAGTCCAGACCTGAATCCAATCGAGAATCTGTGGAAAGAACTGAAAACTGCTGTTCACAAATGCTCTCCATCCAACCTCACTGAGCTCGAGCTGTTTTGCAAGGAGGAATGGGCAAAAATTTCAGTCTCTCGATGTGCAAAACTGATAGAGACATACCCCAAGCGACTTACAGCTGTAATCGCAGCAAAAGGTGGCGCTACAAAGTATTAACTTAAGGGGGCTGAATAATTTTGCACGCCCAATTTTTCAGTTTTTTATTTGTTAAAAAAGTTTGAAATATCCAATAAATTTCGTTCCACTTCATGATTGTGTCCCACTTGTTGTTGATTCTTCACAAAAAATTACAGTTTCATATCTTTATGTTTGAAGCCTGAAATGTGGCAAAAGGTCGCAAAGTTCAAGGGGGCCGAATACTTTCGCAAGGCACTGTATATATATATATATATATATATATATATATCTCTATATATATATATATATATATATATATATATATATATATATATATATATATATATATATATATATATATATATCGATCATAATATTTTTAATAACAATCATAACTTTATATATTAAATGCAGTTGGCATCATAAGTTCACATACCCCAATAATTCAATTTTCACACATTGGGGTATGTACAATTTTAACTAACAAATGCATAAAACAACTAGCTTTAAAGGCAATTTAAAAGTTATACTTAATGTATATTTATATTTGAATATTGCTAGCATGTACCTAGAAGAAGCAATCAAGACCAGTAGCTTCCAGCTAATTTCTACTGAAACCAACTGGAATTTCCACTAGGGAGTTCAGACCAGTATCTTCCAGTTCAGACCATTTCAAAGAAACAGAGACCAGTTGGTTACAATATTACTTCTAAAACAAAGGGTGTTGTATTCTACTGGTAACCATTTAACTACCAGTAGAAGTTAACTGGTGAGGAGTATAAACCAGTTAATACCAATAAAGACCAGTTCAGACCATTAGAAACCAGTTGCTAATTTCTACTGGAACCAACTGGAATTTCCACTATGGAGACAGGTCTCAGAAGGTAAAGCAATCAATGCAATCGAAGTGCTATTTGTGTTTACATTTCACACCAGCAGGTACATGCTCTTTTCAAGGTCCTAATATTTTTAGCACTCATTGATTTTATTGTGAAGCGTGTTCCAGGAAGCATTAAAAAAAAACCAAAAAAAAAAAAACCAGCATTTCCCATAGAATATGATATCCAGCTTTGATACAAATACATGGAGTGGGGACATCTGAGCACAGAGAATAATTACATTTCAGTTTCCTTTCCAGTGAATGTATTACAAAGCAAGTGTGATATAATTGCTTTAGTGACCTTTTCAGCATAGCCAGTCAGATGAGACTAGGTGGCACAGTGGTTTAAAGCTCACCTCACACCACAGTTCCTTCAGCACTGTTTTGTTTTGCATACCATTGGTGGATGTTTTAGATTAGAAGCCTCTTGTATGATGCCCAATATACAAATAACTTGCTGGAAAGTGCAACTTTAGTCACTATGTTGTTAGGAGAATAACATTCTGAAGCAATGCTGCTTAAAATATAGTACAGACAGTCAAAACATGAATATAGACCAAATGACAGAATGACTGTTCCAATCACACTGTTCCTGATCACACTGTGTGCTAAGCAGATGCTGAGCTTGAAGGGAAGTCATTCAGCAATTTAATTTAGGTTTAAACACATGAACGCAATAAATATAACAGGACCCATAAACTATATATATATATAGGTTTTTTTTTAACTTTTTGACACATTAACGTTTTTCAAATTTACCTCCATCTAATCACAATTATACATCCCAGTCATTAGTAACGGAATTGAATTAGAACTCTTTCTCTCTCTAGGTCACTAGTTATTATAACACCTTTGAGAACCTAATGAGCGTTCTTTTCCCTTTAGTTATTTACATCTTATTCACATTAAAGCTCCAATTCAGAGCAACTTCAGGTCCACTCATTTCCAACTTGATTAACTGCACTTATATGTACTTGAGCTCAATTTCAGACACTAAGTTCAAACCTCATTGATGTGGCATGATGAAATAGGGAGGAGGGAATCACTCTTCATGGACAGAGCACTAATAGCACGCAATCTCGATACACTTCTCTTAAGAAGAATAATGCTCCCTATTTATCAAACAAATTAGCAGCAAGACGGATCAGATAGACATTGTAAAAACTCAACCAGCATTTGATACACTGCCAAATATTTACATTGAATAAACACAGTGAACCTGCCTATAAGCACATCTCGTGGTGCATTCTTGATCAGAGCATCAGATCCTGCAAAGAGAATTTATTATGTTTACAATTCTGTATATCAGTGGTTTTCAATTACATTCACTGGAGGGCCAGATAAGGCAATGTGCACACCTTGGGGGGGTCACAGGGCGCTCATGTTGTGCGTACTGGGTGGGGGGTGGGGGTAAGCACTTAGAATGATGATTTCAGTCAGGACAATCTTGCGTTAACTAACCATCTTTATTAGAATACAAAATCTCATAGATTTCCAAAAACATTGAACCCAACAATGGGTGAAGAACAATAAGTAGAGTAAAAATAGTTGGAGCATTGCCTCATCCTTCAGAGCATTGTGGTGCTGTTTGCTAAAAAACAAACAATAAAATAATAAATCTATGCGACGTGTTCTTCCTGGTGAATAAAAAATATTAGGCAGAGGAGCATCGTATACTCCCCCCCAAAGGGACAGAGAGGCTGAGAGATTCGCGGAGAATCCCTATTCGCTCAGTTGGTGCGCTGTGTTCATCCCGGTGAAAAAAAAACAGAAACCAAAACCAAAACTCAAAACCAAAAATGAAAAAAAAAGAAAAATATATGTAAATACATATATAATTATGGCCATTTACACCAACAAAAAATATCAAAAATAAAATTAGTTAACTCCCACAAAATATATATATATATATATATATATATATATATATATATATATATATATATATATATATATATATATATATATATATTAAAAAGTGTGAATCAGTTAAATGCAGATACTGTAACATTTATAAAACTATACTTTAATGAAGGTGTAGTGGATTAGTCCTGGAGAAGGGATAGTGATAAGGAAGGATAAGTTCATTTTAGGGGCACTAAATTTGAGACCAGTGAGGCTGGAGTGACTTAGTAGCTGTGTACTCTGTGTAGGATATCTGTGTTAAATAGAGGCTTGTAGATTTGTTTTTTGTTAAATTATTAGTGTTTTGTACTGTCATTTTTTACCTGTGACCTCAATAAAAGCTTACTTTTGGCATTTTACTCTCGACTTCTGACTGTTTCCTGCCACCTGCAATAGCCACTTGACCATAATACTTTACAGACAGCAGAAATGTTACATGAAGATAGATTTCATTTCTAACTTTTGATTTTTACTGCAAGATGAATATGGCTTTATTTGAAATAAAGAATCAAGAGTTAAAAGTGGTAGGTTCGTGTGGCAGTGTGCCACACCCATATGTGTGTTATGTGTTGTGTTGCGTGTGGTGTGTTGATGTTGGTGTATAGGTATTGATGCACGGGATATAAATGGGTCTGTGTAGCACAAGTGATTTAAAATATATAGTTGTATTTAGGCATGAGGATTGCATAATCACTTCACGTACAGATAAAATATGTAATAGTATGTGAGCACTGGATTGCACAAATTAGTTCACGTGCTGGGATTCAAGTGAATAATTAATTAGTAATTGAATCCCTGCACAACAGTATATATAGATGCACATTTTACTCACTCTGGGTTGTGTGTTCAGGGTGAAAGAACGGGAGAGAGTGAGGAGAGTAAAGTAAATGTAAAAGTTACTATGTAATTGCTTATTACTTGTTTGTTTACTGTTCGTCCCTGTTGGTTAGTGTCTGTTCGTTTTGTTTGTCTGTCTGTTTTGGCCAATGTGCCGCTTTCTTTTACAAAGTGTTTTTGCCTGTTTAAACTTTTTGTTTGCAATAAACCAGCGCAAGCAAGCGCCTTCACCATTTCACTCGCAGTGCTGTGTGTGTTTCTTCTGGGTCTGACGTCACAACTTGGCCAGCATGCCACAGTTCTGTATTAAGAAAAGCAAAAAGTTGTGACATTTGGTTATCTGGTAATAAGTGAACCTCCAGTACTGCCCAGAGGAGGGGATGTTTTCTTGTACAAGACAACTACTACAGAAGAAGTTAGATTTTTTGTGTGACCAGTACTGATGGATCTTGAAAGGTACCAACAAAGCCAAGATGAAGGACTCTTCAAAAGCGAACAAAGCAATGTTGTCTGGATTTCAACGTATGGTGTATTGCTTAAACGAGAATCGAGGGCGCAAGCATTTTTTTTAATCCATTAAATTACTAAAAACATAAGAACATAAGAACATAAGAAAGTTTACAAACGAGAGGAGGCCATTCAGCCCATCTTGCTCGTTTGGTTGTTAGTAGCTTATTGATCCCAGAATCTCATCAAGCAGCTGCTTGAAGGATCCCAGGGTGTCAGCTTCAACAACATTACTGGGGAGTTGGTTCCAGACCCTCACAATTCTCTGTGTAAAAAAGTGCCTCCTATTTTCTGTTCTGAATGCCCCTTTATCTAATCTCCATTTATGACCCCTGGTCCTTTTTTCTTTTTTCAAGTCAAAGAAGTCCCCTGGGTTGACATTGTCTATACCTTTTAGGATTTTGAACGTTTGAATCAGATCGCCGCGTAGTCTTCTTTGTTCAAGACTGAATAAATGTATTTGCTTACGATTGTAAGTCGCCCTGGATAAGGGCGTCTGCTAAGAAATAAATAATAATAATAATTCTTTTAGCCTGTCTGCATACGACATGCCTTTTAAACCTGGGATAATTCTGGTTGCTCTTCTTTGCACTCTTTCTAGAGCAGCAATATCCTTTTTGTAACGAGGTGACCAGAACTGAACACAATATTCTAGGTGAGGTCTTACTAATGCATTGTAGAGTTTTAACATTACTTCCCTTGATTTAAATTCAACACTTCTCACAATATATCTGAGCATCTTGTTAGCCTTTTTTATAGCTTCCCCACATTGTCTAGATGAAGACATTTCTGAGTCAACATAAACTCCTAGGTCTTTTTCATAGTTCCCTTCTTCAATTTCACTGTCTCCCATATGATATTTATAATGCACATTTTTATTGCCCGCATGCAATACTTTACACTTTTCTCTATTAAATTTCATTTGCAATGTGTCTGCCCAATTCTGAATGCTGTCTAGATCATTAATGTAGATTAGGAATAGCAGAGGACCTAATACTGATCCCTATGGTACACCACTGGTTACCTCACTCCATTTTGAGGTTTCTCCTCTAATCAGTACTTTCTGTTTTCTACCTGTTAACCACTCCCTAATCCATGTGCATGCATTTCCTTGAATCCCTACTGCGTTCAGTTTGAGAATTCATCTTTTATGCAGGACTTTGTCAAAAGCTTTCTGGAAATCTAAATAGACCATGTACTGATCACACCCTGTTTGTTCCGGTTACACATGGAAATAGTAAATACAATGTAAGGCCATTTGTCTCATTAAAATGCACAGTTCTCACTGAGATTGGTGCTACCCATAGGGTTTCTGATAAAGGTCCGGGTATAATTTACAAAAAAATGCAAACAGCAGCTAGCACTCATACATGTGATAACAAAGATGCTGCCAGCATGGCGGCTGACAGACCAAGGAACCTCAAACCGGTTCAGAATGTAATTTACCATGAAAAGTGAAGGAAACTGATTATATGTGATGACATTTTTAGTTTGCATGAGCTGGCTGTACACATGGATGAATTTGTGTGGAGCATTGATCTATATCAGGGGTTCTCAAACTTTTTCAGTCCGGTACCACTTTTTCCTGAGGGTGAACAACTCGCAACCCCCAATTTCCATGTAAGTAAAATTTAAACATACACTGCTATACAAATGTATGATTTCAAAACACTGTCGTGTAAAGCTGTTTACGAATGTCAGCAGCCATTTCATGAATGGCGCCGTGCAACCAAATCATTTGAAAAGGGTATGACTTTTAATTTACTTGCAGAATCAGGTCCCAGCATAATGGCTGCCATGCCAGCTGGGTGATTTCTATGTATCTGTGTTTGTCCTCAGAAATGTCTGTGGCGATCTAGTCTTTCCTGTGGCATATGTTATCCATGAACATATGTTACAAAAGCACCATGAACATTTCCTGCATGCAGTTTTTGAGAAACCTGGCTATGCTAAGTCGAGGAAAATTCCTTTTGCTTCAGATAGAGAAAAATGGCATAGCGAAGTCAGTAGTTAATATAATGGGGCCCCAAGCACCACTTGTGTTTGGTGGAAACCAAATTTTAAAAGGTGTGGAAGTCTGGGTTAAGAAACATGGAGGGAAATCAGATGATGTAAAGGTATTGAAAGATGATGTTGACCAGCTTCAATGTGCATCATCAAAACATAATTTCCTCCAGATCTATGAATGTTTCAGAGAAATATCCTTTTGTGAGTATTTTGATGGAAACGTAAAGGAGGATTTGATGATGTATGGAGCACAATTTTACTTCCGGCAATGTGTTGCTTTCAAAGAAAAGGATGCAACTAACAATATTTTTAAAAGTTTTAACAGAATGGTCAAAGAAAACAATGAATGTAAATAACTACCTGTAGATGCAGTGGCACTTTTTCTCTATTATATGAATTCAAAAGAGCACAAAGTGGCTTGGGGAACTACAAGGTAAAAAAGGAATTTGACATGCCATTACATCCAAAAGACATTCATTTTCCTGAATTCTGTGCTTTAGAGACTATTGTGGAAAAGGTAAATGGAACATCTGAAACCAAACCAAAAGTTGAACAAGGCCCTAGGTATAGAATGACAAAGGAGTCACTTGCAAAAACATGCTTGGAGAAAGGGTTTGTAACTTTAAATGCTATAACAGCTATAAACATTTGTGGTGAAGAGTGTTTTCAGTAACAAGATGCATGCTGTCAAGCTCACTTTGGACGAACATTCACAGTGCACTTGTCCAAGTACTGGAAAGTGTTACCATATATAGTAATTGCTGTAGAAAAGGTATGTAATATTGCACCACAAAAAGACAAGCATACTTATAGCCTGTCTCAGCTCAGAAGAAACCGCAGATGTCGGGAGAGATAGTCTGGCAGAAAAAGGATTTTATCACTGATAGAACAACATTACTGGACGGAGACACAGAAGAAGAATAAGACTTGTGTTAGAAGTAAATACAGAAAGCAAGTACTGAGTAAGGCTGTGAAGGCAGTCAGATGTCTGGCAAAACAAAACTCCCAGGCACAAAATATGAACAAGTATGTGGTCAATTCTGTGAGAACCAGAAAATCACACACCAGATGGACTATTTGTGCTGGTCAGGACTGTAAAGAAGATCCTGCATGTGAGCAAATTCAACTTCTATATGTGTGTTGCTGGAAATGGTACCACCTGGGTTGTGTATGCCTTCAATCAAAAAAGGAGGATTGCCTTCCTCAATACTATCTTTGCACTAATTGTAAATAGAAAATGTAAATTAGCAGTCCGATCATGTGAGTCCTGAATAGAGTTCATAGCAGAGTCCTTTCGAGGCCATGGCACTGCCTACCTAGTGAGAATCCATAAAAAAAAAAATATATATATATATATATATATATATATATATATATATATACAATTGTGTATGACTGTTCATTACCTTTCGTTGTCACAATGCATTTCTCCATAGTGGATTTTTCTTTTGGTAATATACAAAATTCGATGAAAAGACGAGAGGCAGCGATGCGCTCTGCCTTTCCCTACCACTGAACTTGAACGTAAGCCGCTCTACTCAGTCGCGCAAGCGCATTCCAACCTTATAGTCTCAGCAATGAATGAGAAAAAAGCACAGCGCATCGCTGCCTTAACTGTGTCACCTGACTACACTAATTCCATTGCACAGTTAATATTGACGCATGCATTCTTGGGGAAAAAATGCTGGGATGACCTGCCAAACCATCCATTACGGGGTACTGTGCTCCGGTTATACAACGCCCTCACAGGTCAGGAGGGAAATTGTTGACTAGGATTCATTCGCTCTTTGTCACAGGCACCATAGAACATTTTAAACACCAAGTTTTCAATACATAATCTAGAACTATACATGAACATAAAAGTCACATTGCGTAGCAATATGATTTTTATGTTGATGTATAGTTCTACATATTCAGCGAACATGAATCTGGTCACAGACAATACATATGTGGCACAAATAAACCTCTCCAACAAATGTCTTTTATTTATTTATTTATTTATTTATTTATTTATTAATTAATTTATTTATAAATTTAGTCGTCACCAATTTTTTACCCCGGTTTTCTCCCCAATTTAGTATGCCCAATTATTATCTGTATCCTCAGCTCGCGGCTCGCAACCCCCCCGCCGACTCGGGAAACGGCGGCTGGAACACGCGTCCTCCGAAACGTGCTCCTGCCAAGCCGTCATCTTTCGCACTGCGGATCCACAGCGATGCCACCAGCCCTATAGTGCCAGAGGACAACACAGATCTGGCGGCTCCACTGCAGAACCACAGGCGCCCTGTCGACGACAGGGGTCGCTGATGCGTGGTGAGCCGTGGATTCCCCTGCCGACCTAAGCCCTCCCTACCCGGGCAGGGCTCGGCCAATTGTGCACCGCCCCCTAGGAACTCCCGGTCACGGTCGGCTGTGACATAGCCTGGATTCGAACTTGCGATCTCCAGGCTATAGGGCACATCCTGCACTCCGCGCGGAGCTTTTTTAAAAAAATGTCAGCTCTAGTGCACTGATAGTGTAAGGATTATTGCCCACATTGTGAAGCAAGTAACACAGCAATAATGATCCATGATGTGGTACGGAACAGAAAAACCAGAGCATTTTTTTTTTTTTTAATCGCTCTTCTTGCAGAGATTTAGAGGACAGATCTCAAACTTTGAAACAGACTTTAAAGTTATAAGTGTAAGAAGTTGTCAGGATGTTAACAATGAAAAGAAGATTACAGGTACAGTATTTAAACAGGTGTAACAACATGTGGGGACGTGTAACGTTATATTTTTCAGAACCCCGCTACTTACTCTTTGAAGCCCCAATGGGCTTCTTATTGTACAGCATGTAAACTTTAAGTTATTTCTAATTGTCAGACTGTTCACAGTATATTCATGTTTAAAAAATATAAACCATTTACAGGGATATAACTGGCAGCTTGGGTGTCAAATAACCTATAAAATATTAAATAAATCAATGTAGATATAAATGGCAATATCGATTTTTTTTTGTCCATTCAGAGTTGTTATACCTATAGAACGTATACATTTAATTTGTTATTTTGTAAAATAAAAAATTGGACAACTACATCACCAACTAAAGGCTACATAATTTGGAGGCATTTTGGAGGCAGCTGTCCCACAGTTACCTTCTTTGTACAGTATATAACATGTGGATTTCTTATCTTCCTTGATCTTTTCCCTCTTACAAAGTGCTGTGACAATATAAGCTTTGCTTGGGAAATCTTTACAACAGAGCTCTTCCAGAATCTTCTTTGAAGTGAAGAAGTTACAGTAAGATAGCAGTTCAGTACCTGCCTTGCCAGATCTCGTCATTAGTATTTTTTCGCTTTGTCTGGTGACTTCAGAAGTGGCCAGTTAGGCCAGTTAGAGGAAAGGGAAATGAGAGGTAATTGCTTGACAGAGCAGACTATGCAGATCAGGAAACAGCACTTTAATTATGTCATTGGCATGTAGATTAATATAACAAACTCCTTTAATGAGTACCAGAGGCATAATAATCTTTTAACCGACTAGTATAGCATATTTATTTTTATTTGTTCTTTGATGTTGGTGATTTTAAGAGTATGTGTATTTCATAATACAGCATTTTATCTATGTTGCAATATGTCTGTATTTTTAAATGGCTGTATATTGAAATGGCAAGCAACAAAAGCTTTAGATTTAAAAGACAAATCCCTGACCCTAACCCTTATTCTGACCAATGAAAATAAAGGTGTTGAAAATCAGTTGTGTAAAAAAAACTGTGTTTTTTCTACTTAGGTAAAACTATAAGAAACTAAGTCAAGTATACAGCTGTATCAGCTTCTTCAGTGTACTAGAATGTTCTGAAGTTATCTTTTTAAAAAATGCAAGATTGTAAATTGAGCTTAGGGTTTGGTACAGTAGAAGCCATTTGCAGAGATTAAAAGTTACAAACAAATACGAAATAGTTTCAACCACAGCCAACATTCTCATGTTTCTGGCGAATTAGTCTCACATCTGCTGCTGCTAATACCGGAAACTAAAATGTCAGCACAAACTTGTTTTAATCTATAACACAGATGGGTATGAAAAACAAAACAGTTCATTTGCACCTGTTTTAAACAAGCTCTGCATGTTTGTTTGTTTGTTTGTTTTGTAACCATTGGGTGCTGTTATGGGAGCAGGTGCAGGGGCTCTTCCCTAGTTAATCAAGTCAGTCTATCAATCTTGTCAGCCATGTGGCCTTCTGGGAACTGTAGTCTTGTGCTCCTCAGGACTACACTTTCTCTGCTCCCTGTTTCACTATATATATTGGATATAACGCTCTGACAGCATGTCCCCCAATTCCCTATACTAGTGATTCATGCAATATTTCTACAGTAAATACAGTACTGGTGTTAAAAAATATAGCATTGATTACATAGTGCTTTATGCATGGTTAATTCATGGAAAGTTACATTTTACATGTGCTTTTGCCATGTATCTGCATTATTCCTCAAGCCACTACTCACTCACTCAAATTTGTCATTTCCCTTTAGGAACCATCTCCCCGCAGTTACACTTATCCGTTCTGCCTCGCCTACTTCAGTTCTCAGACATTCATTCAGCAGAGGCATTTAATTATCTGGTGGCAAACAATTATACAATAACTTTACTTCTTCACTCTGTTAAACCAAACTATGCCGTTTTCTTCACATATGCAGTCTCGATGGCGACACTCATTCGCTCTTCACTCCCTGGTATTCATTCGGCCATGCATCTCCACCGCAAATGGCTCCTTGGATTCTCTATGCATTTACTGTTGGAACCTGCTTTTCTTCTTGTGCAACTGGCTGGTCCTCCTTCACCAGCTTCTGCAAGCACAATCAGGTATCCCGTTCTCCCTTCAAGCAACAAGTCATTCTGTCGTTCCTCATTCACACAAATTATATAGTCCTTAATTATATAATTGAAAAAAAAATCCTCCAGTATTGATTGTGACTAGTTAACTTATGTTTCTTTGCTTACCCTTCTTTCTTTTTTTTCCTTTGGTGGCGCAGATGCAGGGAACCGGAGGTCCTCTTCTGAGGGCAAATGACGTTCACGTCCCAACCTTAGGCCCAGCCGAGCTGACCTCGACCTCTGAAAGGAAGGTTCTCTGAGAGCCAGAGGGGACCCCCAGCCAAATGTACCTTAACAATCCCTCTATCATTCTAGATTCCCCCTGGGGCCAGCATACATGCTCCCCAGCCTTGGAGGCCTCACCTCTGAGAGGTTGGTTCTCCCTGTGCTAACATCTTGCGTTCATCTATACCAGTTTTACTCTCTGGCCCCTTTGCATGTTCATTTCCTTCTCAATTTCAGAATTCCTGTCGCGTTCATTGTTAGTCAGGGCGACTTCTAGTCTTCTCAAATGTATCCTCTATCCTACTCCATTTTCCCCTTGAGAGGGTAAAGCATGTCATCTTCCTAAAGTCACAAGCACATAATTCCTTTTTCAAGTCCCAAGGCTTACTCCTCGCAGCTCTTGTTTCTGTTGCATGAATTTTCCGATGAACATTTTCTTTTGCACTGTTGAATTCACATTTCACCCTGAAATGTATAACATTTTGTGCTGTAAATAGGAGTTGAGAGGAAACTGTAAAATTACCTTATTGAAAACCTTAATAAGATACTGCATGTCTAGTACACTGACATTCTCCATTTAGGAGGTACTAAAACAAAGTGGCTCTACTGCAGCAGGTCACATACTCTATGATGGCAATGCAATTAATGTACAGTATAATAATTGTTGGTTTCTATAGTGATAAATATAATTCATATTAGAACATAAGAAATGTCTTGAACGAGAGAAGGCCATCTGACCCATTGAGGCCAGTCCATTGCTAGCATACAGTTAGCCACAGGGCAGTATCTAAATGTTTTCTGAATGACCCCAGGGGTTGAGCTGTTACAACTTTGTACAATTTTACAATATGTTTTTCTGAGCCTAATTACCATCCCGTTTTCCGTTTGCTGTATTTATTTTCTGTACTTTCCCTCTAGTCCTCTAAGTTTATAACTTATTTCATAAACTTCAAATACATTTTGAAGTTATGAAAATATGTTAACTTGTCCTTGCATGGTAAATTCTTAGTGTAGTTGTCCTTCTCTATACCTTCATACGCTAAAACTTAACCTTACATTGCACTTGTCTTTATATTTTTTATATTATATTTAATTTGCAATTTTTTTCCAGTTACACAGTATATTCATTTTTTACACCAATTATCATTTGAATATAATTACCGGTACATGTTTTTTTTTGTATTTTTGTATTAGTCTTTCATCCAGAACTTTATCAAAATAATATGGAGTGCTCCTATAATCTACCTCAGCTATAACATCCTCAAAGAAATCAAGGAAGTATGTACTGGTTATTTCTCTAATTATAGTTTTTGTTATAGAGGTGCTCTTACAGCTTACCTCCAATTCAATCACTTTACATGATATAGGTTTTTGACTGTGGTAACCCTGGTAAACTTAAATAAGGGAACCTTGGTATATCTTTCCATGATGGTGCTAGTGGTTTGCAGATTTTCTTTTATTTTTCTCTTAAGCACTCGGTAATACATTTCACATAGGCTAGGAAATGTTATATTTCTCAACTCACTTAACTTTCTCAATTCCCTTGCTTCACTGATGTTAAAATCCTCCAGGCCTTTTGGTAAACAGCGCGTGTTAAGCAGCATTGTGTTAGTATCCCTTGTGAATACATTTAAGAAATACTTAACTGAGTACATCAGATAGTTTCTAGTGCTTTTCAACTGTTTTACCTCATGCAAGTATCATTGTAACGATTCTTTTTAGAATTTCTTAGATCTTTTTACCTGCATATGAATTGTCCTTTATTCTTCCCAGTTATTTGTACACCCCTTATTTCCTCTTATACACATAAAGATTTATTTCAGATATATTTCACAATCTTGTCACTGCTTGTTTAACAGTTTTTTTTAGCCTCCTCATTTTGTTTATCCTTTTACATAACATTTATTATAATACTTAACTTTTCCATTTCAATTCAACTCATTCTTTTGACTCTTCTCTTGCCCAGTCAATCCATTTCCTCTCTAATGGAGCCTTGCTGTAATTGTAGACTGGTATATTCTTGTTTTCTGCCTAGACTACCAGGTAAATTGAATCATGTTGTGGACTCTTGACGCCAATGGTCCGACAACCAATGTTCATAATAGGCTTTGGTTGTTTTTAAATAGCAGGTGCACTATCACTGTTTGGATTTATGACACACTGGGCAGCATTATCAGAAGGTTTTTTTTTCAGATTGGTTAGTTTAATACTGATTTGATATTCTCAATTCCTGCATTTATGCATGATGCTTTCTCAGGAAAAGGTATAGTGTTATGGTGGGTGGGAGGTTGACTAAAATGTGACTTTCTCTTTTTGGAACAATCTTTTGGTTTTATGGCACCTCAAAATGGATTCCAAAATTTTAAGAATGAAAGTACAATACTTTTATGTAAAGTGAATGGTTGAATATTGTTAAGTTTGTGATTGTCATTTGTAAATACAGTTTCCCTAGGACACCATAACATACAAACACGTAAATCCAGGAAATATGCAGGTTATGTTGAGTTTCATTGAAAAAAAGAACAGCAGCTTCTACATTACTAAGATAATTCCTTTTAGCATTCTTTGATGTCTTTGTCTTTTCTTATTACATTATGTTCCAAATCTCTTTGTGTTTACACCCTTACAACAAAGGGTAGAAGTATAAGAATCCAAATCTTTCTTTGAATAATTTAGATTACCTGTTAATTTGTATTCAAATCCCACAGTGAAAACGTTTAGCTTTAGTTACATTGTGATTAAAAATGTTACCATACAAGTAACTGCCCTATGCTTGCCCTATGCTGGATAATTTTTAATTCTAGTATTAGCCCATATGCGCTCAGCCTGATTTTGCATTTTGCTGTTACATTTGTAAAATCTGTAGCTTCAATGCCTTTAAATAAATTATCCTTCTGACTTCAAGTCTGCATTCCATTTTACGGATACTGATAACACTTGATATTAAAATGTATAGTATAATTTGTGAAAATAGAGAACTAGAGAAACAGATCACCATTTACCAGTGGTTCCTGAAAGGGAAAGGTTAATAATAAATGACTAAAAACAAACAAATTAGGCACTATAATTTGTTTCTTATTAGTATTGTAACATTTTTTTTTTCTTTTCAAAGAAACAGCGACATTTCAAGGAAAAAAAATAAAAAATAACAAAATAACAGGATTTCCTGCAATGGGAAAGTTTATCTAAATGAGAATGTGTTTTTCTTCTTACAGCTTGTGTATAAACCCAAGTCATATAGGATTTAGATTAATTTATGAGACAGACTGTGCAGTTGGTTTTCTATTAGAAACCACCTGTTCAAACCGGAATGTTTTTTTTTATGTGCTGGGTAAATCCTCTTAGTGTGAATTCCTTGTTTTGGATTATTCTCAGGTTCAGGTGATGCACACCACTTCCCTCAGCACACCACAACTAATGGCCTCCCTCAATCATATTTCTCCTTGACTGATGCTGTTTTGTTGTGCTGACATTCAGAATGAAAAAATGTTACCACTGGTGTCATGTCATTTCCCACTGTTGTGTGGTCCTGGCAGCGCTGGTATTGGAAACCTAGGGACTTTCTCAGTGCAATCATGCATCTGTGACTTAAACACAAATAATCTACTAAGAGAAATGTATGTGCAAAACAATATGTTAGCTGACGCCTAAAAAAAGGTGATAACATACTAGTATTGGGGAAAGAACAACCCATTAACTACCAAATCATTTTTTCTTTGAAAAAAAATCAGAACACAAGCTGTATTTATGTAATTTGATATATTCTAAATCAATATTCAATCAATATTTACAGAAACAAATTGAAATCCTTTATTTTGAGTCCTATTTTGAGGACAGTCAAGTTAGAAGTGCCCATAATCATACCAGTGAAATGTCATGCTGGCTATGATGCTCTACACCTAGACATGGAACTTTATCCTCACTGTGGGCAATTATATATATTGAGGTGTCATAAAAGCATCTGAACATCTATATTTGCAGAATGAACAGTTGCATTTAGACTAAACTTTTGTAAGTTGTCATAACAATATAGTTAGAGAGACAATTAAAATAATAGGTAGATGTCAGGTAGGGACAATGGCACTTAATGGTTTAATGCAGGAGAGGGGAAACAAATGTCCAAAAAAAAAAGAACGAAACCCAAAATAAAAAATGTCTGTTTATGTGCATATCCTATGTATTTTCTGCACTTTACCATGGTTAAACATGAATGTTTTACAATGCTTTACCATGCTTATTACTTTAGCATCCTGTGCTTTTCTACACGTTGCTAAGCTTTTGTTTGGTATACAGCAGTTCATGTTTGTAACAAACCAAAAATAACACCAAATAATTTTTCGCCTGAGTAGCATGCAATAAATATTTTTGATAAAGGTTTTAACACTGGGGTGGAAACATCGAGGTCCCATAACCCAAACTGTCTCCAGGGAACCAGATTTACAGCATCACTCTGAGAACCATACAGATTTGTTCCTTTTACCACCTCTAGCAATAACAGGTTATTAATGTTATCTATAAGCACCACAATAACCCAGGAAGCAAAATAGAAAACAGGTTGAGCACTTACATAGTGTGTAACATTTTACAGGTAATGTCTGCAAATCTGATATGTACATAACATACTGATAACCACCAGCAGCATGTCAAGACAATTATATCCAGTTCTTCTGCATGTCTAGCATTTCTACAAATACACATTGAATGACAAGTTCAGAGTTAGGTTTAGCTGCTATGGGAATGGGAATCAGTTTCTCATTTTTTCACATTGTAGATTAATGATGTGGCATAGGAAAAGCATAACATAGATAATCCTATACCATGTATAATGTAGGCATGGAAAACAAGGTTTTTGAAGACCTGGAGAGACTGCTTGGAATTGCGTGGTTGGTTCAGTAGTTAACACTCACACACCACTAGGTTTACAAGGTCACAGGTTTCAATCCTGCCTGGGGGTTACCCATATAAAATGTGCTGTGTTTTTGATGAGGCGAGAAACCTCTGAGCAAAAATAAACAAAAGGTCCCAATACACCTGTCAGAGGCCTCATTGTCTTAAATCTAACCCCCAGACATTACCAACATATATGGTTTACTTGAGCCTTTCATTTTTTTCGGTCTGGGATTGGAATAGGTATTAGTCTTAATAAATAGTAATATATCAAATACAATTGTATTTATATCAATTAATCAATCATTTTTTATATATTATATAGCGCCTTTCATAGTGGGCCACCATCACAAAGTGCTTTACAAGATGCAGTAACAACAAGAAAATCCATAATACTTTAAATAGGGCAGCAGTGTGGAGTAGTGGTTAGGGCTCTGGACTCTTGACCGGAGGGTTGTGGGTTCAATCCCAGCTGGGGGAAACTGCTGCTGTACCCTTGAGCAAGGTACTTTACCTAGATTGCTCCAGTAAAAACCCAACTGTATAAATGGGTAATTCTATGTAAAAATAATGTGATATCTCGTAACAATTGTAAGTCGCCCTGGATAAGGGAGTCTGCTAAGAAACAAATAATAATAATAATAATAATAATAATAATAATAATAATAATAATAAATACAGAGAGATGCATAATACATGCTATACAGTAAAAAAAAAAAAAAAAAAAAGCATAATACATGATAGTAGCATTATCCATGAAATAGTAGCAGCAGCACAGCAGCTGATAGCAGATATCAGGCTTAAAGAGCATGGAAAGCAAGAGAGAACAAGTGGGTCTTGAGAGTTGATTTAAAGCGAGCGACGGTGGGAGCATCACGCACCAAAGCTGGGAGAGAGTTCCAAAGCGTCGGAGCCATGACGCTAAACATGTGTTCTCCAAGTGTTATATAACACATTTCATACAAAAAAGTATCTCCAAGCACTATACAATACAAAGCAAAGAAAATACGGATCCCAAGGTGTGTCACGTACACAAAACTGCCAACAATTAGGCCATTCAATTACAAAAACAGTCTAATAAATAACATGTTGAGAACAGGAATTTAAAAAGGAAAAAAAAGAAAATGCAGTTTATATTGTAAAATAGAAACACTAAGATAGAAAAGATATTTTATAAAAATAAGTTTTCAATCTTGACTTAAAAACAGTGAGTCCCAGTTTCCCTGACAGAAGGCAGCAGAGCATTATATAATTTAGGAGCTATAGAATAAAAGGCCCTTCCTAGAGATAAACAGCAGCCCCACATCCTGTAAATTAAGAATGTGGTTAGGAGTATGCAGGGTCAATCATTCCTGTAAGTAACTGGGTGCTAATCCATTCAGGGTCTTATAAGTTAAAAGCAAAATCTTAAAATCATTTCTAAACTTCACAGGAATCCAGTACAAACTGGCCAGAACAAGAATAATATTTTCACTTCTTCCGGTTTTAGTCAGAATTCTAGAGGCCGTGTTCTGAATGAGCTAGAAGTGAGATACCAGAGAAAAGTGCGCTACAATAATCAATTCTAGATGAATCAAAGGCATGCATTAGATACAGAAATAATAGGTGTACGTTTAGCTATGTTTCTCAAATGATAAAAGGATACTTTGGTAACTTTCCTAATAAACACTGCAATTTGACACCATTGGCTCTGTGTATGGTTATCTCGTTTCAAAAAGAGATGCCAAGAGTTGGATGAGTTTGGAGACATAATTGCTCCCTGAACCCTGTTCCTCAGTCTTCCAGCATGCTTGTGGAGACTTAGACTTACTTCAGCTATTTAGATAAATAGCAAGGATTTCAATTTCCAGTTGTGTTGACCCAGCAACTTCTATTCATCATACACTTTAAACATATGTTAATATTTCCTTCTAAGTGTTTATTAATTTTAAGGGGATGTCTGTCTTTGAGTAGTGGGTAGATGTTCAAAAGTAATGGCCCAGTGAGGCCGGGTTAATGCGTGCCTGGTGTAAATCATTATTACAGACTGGTCAATAACTAACTTGACCTCTGAACTCACAATCCATACAACGAGACCTGTGGATGTAATAAAATATATTACTTATATATATAAATAAATAAAACTCTTGGTTGGTAATACTTTTATAGTGCTATGTCAAATAATACAGACCACATGCAAGTACTGTAACTGTATTTTCTAACAAACATCTTCTAGCTTCTTTCAAATGGCATGTTTTGAAGGACCTCATAATAGAAGAAATGAAAGCAATAGTTCATTCGTCAAGGCATGAAGGAATCCAGTTAATAAAAACACACCCAAACTCAATTTCGTTGTTAAAAAATTGAATGTGCATGTTTCTTTTATGTAGTCAAAGGTTTCATCCTCTCATTAAAACCTTCTGGTATACCATTTCTTATTCTTATATATTTTGCATTTAACATTCTGTATATTATATATGGGTATTATATTTTTGCTCTGGGCAGCCAGCTTCCAAACATACCTTTCTCACCTGACAAATATTCAGGCTTTGTCATTATTTCCTGCAGGTTATGAGTTCATTACCAGCAATATGTGTTTTTTTTTTTAATGATCACTACCAAGACTGGTGAAGCATTGCATATCTTGAAAGTCACCATTGCAGAAACTCATTTTTGGAGTAAATGCAAACATATATAGTATACCATCCATAGAGATGTTTTGCTTATTAAAATATGTTGCCTATTGAATAATTATTTTTATAATTAGTGAACAATGAGTTGAATTTCCAGATTTTAAGGATAATTTTTAATCCTTTTTTTTTATTATAACAAGCTGGAACTGTTTTAGAGAGTGTTAGAAGTGTATTTTTATTTTTTCGAAACCACGTTTAATCTGAGTGAATATTTAGAAACTCTTCAAAAAACAGTCCTTCAAATACATTGCTTAAATCAGCGAATGGGGCTTGCTACACCACAGTCTTTATCTTTTCTGACTTCATACACAATGTAATAATTTTACTCAAGGATTGCCAGCATGTTTGCATTGTGTTCTTGTGTAATTGTTGTCCATGAAAAAACAATAAATAAGAGAGACTGGTCAGCATTGCTGGTTGCAGGTCCCAAGACTGAATGCAAGATTTCACATAGCAATTGAACTCCAGCAGGTGTGGTTTGGCTTTGTTTTGCCAAGAAATATTAGGTAGTTCAAACAACTTTTCCAAAGGTGGTATTTCCACAGACTGTCCTTCTTATTGCACTCTTTGTCTTAAAACCATGTTCAATGATTATGGATCAATATGCTGTACGTTGTCAGTTTAGCAACTTCAAAATTCTATTTGGCAGCTCTACTGTAATTCCATTCTTATCTTTCACATGCAGTGTTCTTAAATGTACCCAAGTACAGACTGCAATGTACCCAAGTACAGAGCCAAGTTGACTCCTTATTTATTTTTTAAAACATTTTATGAATGTATCTTTTATGAACAGCATTGCAAATTTTCCATCTCATTTTTTAACTTCGCATAATTTTGAACGCTCTATGGAACAAGTATTATAGAAATGTTTGGATTTAAGCTAACTGTTCGTTTTACAGTAGTATCTTATGATATTTCTTCAAGTAAATCATTTGAAAACGGGTAGAAATGTTTGCCCCCCCCTCCCCCCTCCTGTGTAACTTTATATATTGCTTTTGTTTCAGTTTACAAAGATTAATATTAATAGAATTAAAAAAAGACTCTATTTTAAATGCACAAACATGTTCAATGGCTAAGAAGTCAAGATATGTATGTATAAAGTGGAGACTGTTCCGGTTTCTCATTAAAAATCACATTAATGGGTTTAAAATGCCAGAAGCTATGTGCCCATTCATGCAGAGGTGCAGAAGGAACACAGTTGTTCAGTCAGTACTAATCTTACTTTCTACTAAATTGAAATTCTTTGCTATGCCATTATTCAGTCAGCTTTCCACTTCATTTAAGAAAAGCATTATTAGTATTGTGATTTACCATTGTGAGTATGTAATAGTATGTGCTGCATTTATTTATTGTTTTAACAGGATAGTCTGAGATTCAGATCTTCATTTTCAGTGAGGATTACTGTAAATACATACTGTAACTTCGTTACAACTCTCCTAGCTCTTTGTACTTTTGTGTATTATTATTATTATTAGTTTATTTATTATTATTAGTTTATTTAGCAGACGCCTTTATCCAAGGCGACTTACAGAGACAAGGGCGTGTGAACTATGCATCAGCTGCAGAGTCACTTACAACTACGTCTCACCCGAAAGACGGAGCACAAGGAGGTTAAGTGACTTGCTCAGGGTCACACAATGAGTCAGTGGCTGAGGTGGGATTTGAACCGGGGACCGCCTGGTTACAAGCCCTTTACTTTAACCACTGGACCACACAGCCTCCTAATGTATCCCTGTGACAGGGGACTGCCCCGTCTTTATGAACGTAGTTGGGACTGGCAGGGAGGGGGTTAAAATTCCTCCCTGCCAGGAAAAAATGTGAGAATGTGGCTGGAGCCCTAATTGAATAATCAGCAATTATTGATTAATTGGGCTCCAGCCACAGGGGATAAAAGCCAAGGGAGAGAGTTCTAGAAGAGGAGAAGTGTTTTTGTGTGTGCTGTGGTTTTTGACCAGTGAAGACAACGCCCAGCCTGGAAACTTTATTTGAAGTTTTGTTTTGTGTTTATTTTGTGTTGGAAACCTTTTTGTTTGGCCCTTGTGCCTATTTATTTGATTATTTTTGTTTATTAAAAAGCTTTATTTTGAACTTCAAACTGTCTCTGAGTCTCAACCTCTGCCAGTCCTGTCACAGTTGGTGTCAGAAACGGGATAGCGCCACCTTGAGACTCAGAGACAGTTTGAAGTTCAAAATAAAGCTTTTTAATAAACAAAAATAATCAAATAAATAGGCACAAGGGCCAAACAAAAAGGTTTCCAACACAAAATAAACACAAAACAAAACTTACAAATAAAGTTTCCAGGCTGGGCGTTGCCTTCACTGGTCAAAAACCACAGCACACACAAAAACAAGAACTCTCTCCCCTTAGCCAGGGCCTCTCCCCTGGCTTTTATCCCCTGTGGCTGGAGCCCAATTAATCAATAATTGCTGATTATTCAATTAGGGCTCCAGCCACATCCTCACATGTTTTCCTGGCAGGGAGGAATTTTAACCCCCTCCCTGCCAGTCCCAACCACGTTCATAAAGACGGGGCAGTCCCCCGTCACAATCCCATTATCAATCAGCTTTTTTTTTTGTTTCTTTTTTTTTTTTTAACAAAAATATACTATGGTTTTGTCTGTGCAAAGCAAACATGCATTGTATGTTTTTACAGATTTTCAAATGAATGAATAAGAATAAAGTCAGGTAGGTACGTTATTTCTGATTGGTAGATATTGTTTGTACATTGAACCCTAAGTGCACTTGTAGCCCACACTAACATGTCATCAGAAGGGTCGGCGGCAGGTGTGTGCGAGTGAAATGTTTCTTTTAGTTTCTTAGATTTGGTTTAAGCGTTTTGTCCTGTTTGAATAATTTGCCTCTTTTTGCCATAATTTTTATAATGTTATTTCTTGCTGCCTGCTTTTGTCAGGACCCCCTTGAAATTTGAGCCGTACATCTCAATGGTTAAATTAATACATTTGAAAATACAGTAAGCCGTCGCATATCCAACTGCGGTGGGACTAGAGTAAGGCTGGATATGTATATGTGAATGAATCATGTTTTAAATACCATTATACACAGCTGTAACAATTACTATATTTCATACAATTATTGTTTTGAGATTCAGTTTTTATTAGCGAGCTCCCCTAAATCCCTTGTTTAGAAAGATGCAGAGTATTAACGCTTGTGACAGGGTCGCTATCTGTTGTGTGGGTGCGTGCATTCGCTGCTGAGTGACAGGCAGGAGAGCGAGACGGAGGTTGAAGTTGATATGCCCTGTACAGCTCATGTGAAACTACCAGCAATGACAGTGCACAGATCACATACAACACAGTGTACGAAAACTTTGGTAGGATCTACAATATCTGAACTAATCTTCTCTGTTCAATAATAAACTAACGTTGCTGAAGAGGTTGATCATGGCGGGTAAACGGCTAGGGCGGTAACACGACAGATTACTGTACATTTGTTTGAATGACCCATCCTGCAGTCTCGTCCCACATTACCTTTCACTAAACTTCAATCTACAACAATGTACAATTGAGTGTTTTCTATTGCTTAATTCAAATACAAGGATTCAAGTGCATTACATTGTTTCTTCATGTCCCCTACGTCCGTCACTAAACTTCGCCGAACACACTGCAAATCAGAATTAATTTTGTGCACATCATGAACACAATAGAGATAAATTCATTGAAACAGCTGTTTCCCTTTATTAGCTTGGTGAGGCTGATGAGACTTGCACATAAAAAAATTCACAAGAATTGTATACAATGGGTAGAACCACAAAGGTATTGGTATAGAGTTGGCGGATGAAAGGCAACCTGGATAGGACACAAATAGACAACTCTCACTCCCTCTCCCACAGTATAGTCCTAATAACATAAAGACGTTCACCCACAAACGTTAAAGCAGTGCCATATTCCAGTATTTGACATTATTAAAAAGTCTGTCACTCAGTTAAAATCTTGAATCATCAAGTGTTATATTATATTGCTACTCTAGGCAATTTACAAAGCAGATTTTATATTACAATGATTAAAGCCACAGCTATCAAATGGGACAGGACACCATTACCCAAGCTCCAGACAGGACAAAAAAAGAAGGTATTCATATTATTTTACTGGGGGTTGTCTTGTATAACCTGAAATAAAGAGCTTTCATCTACACAGGCTGACTTCATGAAAAGTATACAGTGATCAATAAGCTTTTGTCCAGAGGTTTTCCAGAACTTTTGATGTAAATCTAGCTTTCTCATAACCTGAACGCTAAGTGCAATAAGGAAGCACAATCAACGGGACATCATTGTAGGCTGCCTTTTGTCAAACACTAAAAGGGTACTTTGATATCCAGACATCACTGCAAGTAAATTCCAGACACCAAAGGATACACAATTTAGTTTAGGGTTGTGAAAGGAATGGATCACTGGTATGGTTAATTTAGTGCAACCATCAGCAGGTGAATTCAGTATTTTAAAGAGGATTGAGCATCTATATTAGGGAATACTTAATCTTCCAAAATATTCAATCTCATATATTTTTTGCTATGAAAGGAAAGACAACATGAATATTAACTACAGTGTAAAATGCTGACACAGACACCTAGACTATCTGTCAAACATTATTAAAAGGACATTGTGCTAAAACAAATTGGAATAAACTCCTAACATGTTTTGGCGAGCAAACTGGGTAATGCGTCCGGTCCAGATACACACAACGTAATAAGTTAAAATGTGATTTTTAAAAAATAATTTATTGCTTTGTTTTTTTTTTCTTTTTCTTTCATTGTTATTATTATTATTACATCAAAGAGAAGATTTAAAAATCCAGGAAAGAAAATTGTAAACCTTTGTTTGGCATTCACATATTGAAGCAAGTTAAAATACCGGCGTTGTTATCTACAAAACAACAGCAAGAGCAGTGATTGAGGAGTATACTAGTACAACAAGGTCAAAACTTGTATTTATTGCTTTATGACTGTTAAAAATGTATCTAAATAAACAATAACACAAATCAGGATCCAAAATAAAGCAAACTGTGACAGCTATAGACAGTGAACTCTGAACAGAACAAATGCAGTTGTATCCAGCTAGGTTAACTTATGATTTGATCATCTATAAAACAAAAAGGCATAAAAGGAACACTATGCTTAACTTGTATGCATACATGTTTTTTTTCCCCCTCCTTGATTAAATATTTAATTAAATAATTAACAGAATAAATAGTTTAATATAATGCAGGTTATGCATGTTTTAAAACGTACAAATTTTTTTTTGTAAAAATAAATATTGATAAATAGGGCTGAGAAAAAAAAAATGATTACCAATAACAGGTATATGCCACAGAAGAGGGCAATGCATAGTGGAAAAAAAATAAATAAAGTGATCACTGAATATGTTACAGTTCCCTAAGCTGATAGATAGATAGAGACAGACAGACATAGATAGATAGATAGATAGATAGATAGATATGTATTTTACAATATGTATTTTTACAATATGTGGTAGAGCACTGACTATGCAACAGAGAAAATACGTACACAAACTCCAGCAGACATGGGTAACAACAGCCTTGACATATGAAATAAAAGAAAAGAAGGAGTTCATGTGCTCCCCAGATCCACACACGCATATTTATACAATCAGATCAGAGCATCTGTATTTCTAAACATGTTTGGGTACAATAAGTGTCTCAGGTCACCATCGTCATCACTATCATCGTAATAACTACAGTTGAACATTCTTGATTAAGAAAATGTCAGCATCATTGAAAAGAAGGCTGCATTTTACAGTGCATAGCTGTAACAAATAAAGAACTTTGTCAGATATGTACACAAAATAAAATAAAAAATTCCATTTAACATCTGTAAATATGTAACTACATTTTTGCACAATGTAGTAAATATAGATATCTGAATCACCCCAGTTATGTATTCCCAACTCTTATTAATAGTGTAACACCACATCCAAACATCAGGAAAAAAAAAAAAACACAACTGAACAAGCTGCACATATTCACAAGTCAAAAAAGCTGTTCGTTTGTAGAACATGGAAGGCCTTCAGTCCACATTTTTCATGTTCCAAAGCACTGTGTTCTCTGTTCAGATAGGAAGTTTTGTTGGTTCAATACTCTTTCTTCTCAGTTCTTCAACAGCTATGTTCATGTAAACGTTATTTATTTATTTTTTCGATACGTAGTGTTCCAAACTTCTGATAGTCTCTCATTGCTGAATTACAGAACATCCATGAGGCATTAGGAATCCCTCTGTCGATGGCAAGTTTGGGGCTTGTTACCTACGCAGGCTACGCTGTGCTTCCTTCAGCAAGCTGTCAAAATCCAAGGAGTCATACTTGCTTTTAGTGGAAGCTGGGTCAAAGTCATCAGAATGGGAATCTAAAAATAAAATAGCACATGTTCAGCCCAACAAACACAGTACATCATTGAATCACTAATATTTGTGTTCCAATGCAAAGTAAATGCTAATGTGTTCTAGTCATAAAATTAGACTTTTTTTTTTTTTTTACCTTGAAGGAAGGTTTTTGTTTTCTAGTACAGGTTATAGCCATTCAATGACTCATTGAGGACATGGATTTTTTTGTTTTCAGTCATAACGGTTTTATTTTTACTGTCTTTAATGCACCACTGTACAGTAGCCATGCCTGAGCAAACACATAATATCCCACTCTACTGCATGAAATACAGTAGAATCTAGTTCATTTCCTTAACAGTTTGTAAACTGAAATTGTTTAACTAGGTCTTAGCATTGGTTTAAGAGAGGTAATATTTTAATTAATAATTATGTTAATTAACAAACCACAATGGTTGTGTGATATATCTATCTATCTATCTACCTATATATATATATATATATATATATATATATATATATATATATATATATATATATACACAGAGGTGCTCAAATTTGTTGGTACCCTTACAACTCATTGAAATAATGCTTCATTCCTCCTGAAAAGTGATGAAATTAAAAGCTATTTTATCATGTATACTTGCATGCCTTTGGTATGTTATAGAATAAAGCAAAGAAGCTGTGAAAATAGATGAATTATTGCTTATTCTACAAAGATATTCTAAAATGGCCTGGACACATTTGTTGGTACCCCTTAGAAAAGATAATAAATAATTGGATTATAGTGATATTTCAAACTAATTAGTTTCTTTAATTAGTATCACACATGTCTCCAATCTTGTAATCAGTCATTCAGCCTATTTAAATGGAGAAAAGTAGTCACTGTGCTGTTTGGTATCATTGTGTGCACCACACTGAACATGGACCAGAGAAAGCAAAGGAGAGAGTTGTCTGAGGAGATCAGAAAGAAAATAATAGACAGGCATGGTAAAGGTAAAGGCTACAAGACCATCTCCAAGCAGCTTGATGTTCCTGTGACAACAGTTGCAAATATTATTAAGAAGTTTAAGGTTCATGGAACTGTAGCCAACCTCCCTGGGCGCGGCTGCAAGAGGAAAATCGACCCCAGAGTGAGCAGAAGGATAGCACGAATGGTAGAAAAAGAACCAAGGATAACTGCCAAAGAGATACAAGCTGAACTCCAAGGTGAAGGTACGTCAGTTTCTGATCGCACCATCCGTCGCTTTTTGAGCGAAAGTGGGCTCCATGGAAGAAGACCCAGGAGGACTCCACTTTTGAAAGAAAAACATAAAAAAGCTAGACTGGAATTTGCTAAAATGCATATTGACAAGCCACAATCCTTCTGGGAGAATGTCCTTTGGACAGATGAGTCAAAACTGGAGCTTTTTGGCAGGTCACATCAGCTCTATGTTCACAGACGAAAAAATGAAGCTTTCAAAGAAAAGAACACCATACCTACAGTAAAACATGGAGGAGGCTCGGTTATGTTTTGTGGCTGCTTTGCTGCGCCTGGCACAGGGTGCCTTGAATCTGTGCAGGGCACAATGAAATCTCAAGACTATCAAGGCATTCTGGAGCGAAACGTACTGCCCAGTGTCAGAAAGCTCTGTCTCAGTCGCAGGTCATGGGTCCTCCAACAGGATAATGACCCAAAACACACAGCTAAAAGCACCAAAGAATGGATAAGAACAAAACATTGGACTACTCTGAAGTGGCCTTCTATGAGTCCTGATCTGAATCCTATCGAACATCTATGGAAAGAGCTGAAACTTGCAGTCTGGAGAAGGCACCCATCAGACCTGAGACAGCTGGAGCAGTTTGCTCAGGAAGAGTGGGCCAAACTACGTGTTAACAGGTGCAGAAGTCTCATTGAGAGCTACAGAAAACGTTTGATTGCAGTGATTGCCTCTAAAGGTTGTGCAACAAAATATTAGGTTAGCGGTCCCATCATTTTTGTCCATGCCATTTTCATTTGTTTTGTTATTTACAATATTATGTTGAATAAAAAATCAAAAGCAAAGTCTGATTTCTATTAAATATGGAATAAACAATGGTGGATGCCAATTACTTTTGTCAGTTTCAAGTTATTTCAGAGAAAATTGTGCATTCTTCGTTTTTTGTGGAGGGGTACCAACACATTTGAGCATGTCTGTATATAGAGTACTATGCAAAAGTTTTAGGCAGGTGTGAAAAAATGCTGTAAAGTAAGAATGCTTTCAAAAATAGACATGTTAATAGATTATATTTATCAATTAACTAAATGCAAAGTGAGTGAACAGAAGAAAAATCTACATCAAATCAATATTTGGTGTGACCACCCTTTGCCTTCAAAACAGCATCAATTCTTCTAGGTACACTTGCACACAGTTTTTGAAGGAACTCGGCAGGCAGGTTGGCCCAAACATCTTGGAGAACTAACCACAGTTCTTCTGTGGATTTAGGCAGCCTCAGTTGCTTCTCTCTCTTCATGTAATCCCAGACAGACTCGATGATGTTGAGATCAGGGCTCTGTGGGGGCCATACCATCACTTCCAGGGCTCCTTGTTCTTCTTTACGCTGAAGATAGTTCTTAATGACTCTCGCTGTATGTTTGGGGTCGTTGTAATGCTGCAGAATAAATTTGGGGCCAATCAGATGCCTCCCTGATGGTATTGCATGATGGATAAGTATCTGCCTGTACTTCTCAGCACTGAGGAGACCATTAATTCTGACCAAATCCCCAACTTCATTTGCAGAAATGCAGCCCCAAACTTGCAAGGAACCTCCACCATGCTTCACTGTTGCCTGCAGACACTCATTCGTGTACCGCTCTCCAGCCCTTCGGCGAACAAACTGCCTTCTGCTACAGCCAAATATTTCAAATTTTGACTCATCAGTCCAGAGCACCTGCTGCCATTTTTCTGCACCCCAGTTCCTGTGTTTTGTGCATAGTTGAGTCGCTTGGCCTTGTTTCCACGTCGGAGGTATGGCTTTTTGGCCGCAAGTCTCCCATGAAGGCCACTTCTGACCAGACTTCTCTGGAAAGTAGATAGGTGTACCAGGGTCCCACTGTTTTCTGCCAATTCTGAGCTGATGGCACTGCTGGACATCTTCCGATTGCAAAGGGAAGTAAGCATGATGTGTCTTTCATCTGCTGCAGTAAGTTTCCTTGGCCGACCACTGCGTCTACGGTCCTCAACGTTGCCCGTTTCTTTGTGCTTCTTCAAAAGAGCTTGGACAGCACATCTGGAAACCCCTGTCTGCCTTGAAATGTTTGCCTGGGAGAGACCTTGCTGATGCAGTATAACTACCTTGTGTCTTGTTGCTGTGCTCAGTCTTGCCATGGTGTATGACTTTTGACAGTAAACTGTCTTCAGCACCTCACCTTGTTAGCTGAGTTTGGCTGTTCCTCACCCAGTTTTATTCCTCCTACACAGCTGTTTCTGTTTCAGTTAATGATTGTGTTTCAACCTACATATTGAATTGATGATCATTAGCACCTGTTTGGTATAATTGTTTAATCATACACCTGACTATATGCCTACAAAATCCCTGACTTTGTGCAAGTGTACCTAGAAGAATTGATGCTGTTTGAAGGCAAAGGGTGGTCACACCAAATATGGATTTGATTTAGATTTTTCTTCTGTTCCCTCACTTTGCATTTAGTTAATTGATAAATATAATCTATTAACATGTCTATTTTTGAAAGCATTCTTACTTTACAGCATTTTTTCACACCTGTCTAAAACTTTTGCACAGTACTGTATATATATATATATATATATATATATATATATATATATATATATATATATATATATATATATATATATATATATATATATATGGGTCTGATTTACTTGGATCTAAACTGTGGAGACCGGGATATATTCAGTAGGTAACACAACCACAACCAGAAACTAAGAAAGAAAGGATTGTAAATGGTGTACGGCATTTCATTTTTATCATCATGATAATTATTGCTATTTTTTTGTACTTCTGCATTGTGCATTAGATACATATTTTAAATGATTCAGAACTGCACAGGAAGACACTTTTGACATATATACAACACATGACAAATTGTAAATTGTGAACCATACATTTTGATTTGAATGCTGATAATAAATAACACTGTCTTATCTTCTTTAGCAGACGTTTCCACAAATGGGGTGCCAAGCAGGCAAAAGCACACTTAGCAAGCATGAGAAATGGAACGGCCTTGGCATATAAGAGAGATCTGAGACAACAGCCGACGGGTGTGGGGTGTCACGCTGCGCTCTGTGAAGGATGAAATACCTGCACACAGAACTCAAAATAAAGTACTGTGTATTGTACTGAAAGCATAAAGGGCAGTCTGTGTGATTTCAGCCGCGGAGCAAAATGAACAGTGCAATAGTAGAAGTGTAGTCAGACTTGACCAATAGCATTTTACTGTATTGGTTATGAAGAGCAACATCACAGTACTCCAACATAATGCACATTAATATACTTTTATACATGCTGGCCTTGCTGAGTAACCTTCTAACCCCAAAATACAAGCCCAGTTTTTATATTGGATAAGCTCTGAAAGATGAGAGCACAGCTATTGATATGTTGCCCTTCCTGACTTCCAAGTAGCACTATCATATCACAAATCTGGCTATACTGTACAGTATGTCTCCTTCAGTTACTGCCACAACTACCTGTACTTTTAACTATGTATTGTATCTTCTGGATGTCTGCTTTACAGATGAGAGTGATAATCTCTAGAAAACCTTAGATAACCACATTGCTTTCAGTCACCACTCCTTTTGAATTAAAAACACAAACCACTGAAACATTACTTGAAGGTATTTGTGTGTCTCTTTCACAGGAAAAAAAGAGCACCGTATCTAAAATATAGATTGATAATTAATGGTTTCTCTTGCAAGCAACCATTGCATCTTCAGCTCATTTATAGTTTAATGAATAACATTTAATGACTTCATTGCTAAAAAACAAGACACTGTCCTTCAAAGCCCCAGGATAACGTTTGCCCTCTTCACCACATTAAACAATAGCTGTCAGCACTTCAAACAGTCTTTCCTGTCCTCTTTTTAATTAACTCATTGTGAAGAGTGTTGGAACAAATGACTTCCCATTTTTCATGTTTTCATCATTGGCATTATGTATTGAAGAGCTTCCATTTTGCCAATTATTTAGTGTAGAGGCTGTGCACTGAACTATGGCATATTCATTCTGACCCTTGAGTGTCACCTTTATGTGTGCAGTGAAGTTGGATCACCTTGTTTGGCCATTTAGGGAAGTGAAAAAAAGAAATGTATATATACGGCTGCTACAGAGCCACGTGCTCTGCTGAACATCGTTTTCGGGTTAGACGCACAGTAAAACTGGTAACAAAGAGAGGTGTACACTGCAGTGGGCTTACTTCCAGTAGTACAGCAACACAGCAATGGAAGGGAGGCTAAAGCTAACAAAAATACTGATATTGGATTTGCCACAATGACATCCTGGCTTACAGTCCTGGTACTCAACTCTAACCTCTGAGCAACACTGTTACCCTCTCATAAAATATTTAGAGTAAAAGAAGAAAAACAAGAGAGAGAGAGAGAGAGAGAGAGAGAGAGAGAGAGAGAGAGAGAGAGAGAGCGAGAGCGAGAGCGAGAGCGAGAGAGAGCGAGAGAGAGATCAGGAAACATATAAGAATCCATTCACAATTCAAGGCTGCATGTACACAAGGACATTTTGTCTGTGGTCTCTTTCCAGCATGTTGACTTTACGTCTCAGGACAACAGTTCTTTCTCACCCCTCAAATCAATGTGCAAAGTACTCTTTTGTACATTATATGAATATTAATGAACGAAGTAAGAAGACTTCCTCCCATCCCACTCTGGTCTGTTTAGGAACGGAGCAGAGAAATTTATACAAGTACATCATTCCTCATCCAAAATTCATTATTACTGTTAAGCAAACCTATTGTACAAATTAGTACAGTAATGATTCTTACCTAAGTCTGTATAATTAGATTTGCAGAACTGCTTGCGTCCCCCGAAGCACAACTCAAACTGAGGTTCATTTGACCTGCGTAAGGTGTGTCCATTTTCAAGGGCAGCGAAGGCATCACAAGTATAGCGGTAGGTGATGAAACCAAAATTGTCCCTGAAAATAAAGACAAAAAGTAGATTTAATATTTAAGTGTTATGCAACCACAGTGCCCTCAATGGTAATATCTAGTACAATTTTCTGGATTCTCACATTAGGAAATAAAATTATATTTGCATTGTATTTGAGTTCCCCATGCTTTTACGATGCCTTTAATGCACTTTACCATGGCCAGCCATTGTCTTTACTGTACTTTACCATAGTTACAAGTTTAATGTGTTTTAATATGCTTTCACTATACTGTTACTATACGCAACTACATTTACACAGCAGTAAACTTTTCTAAATTAATTATTTAATACTTTGAATAATATTTAAACCACAGGGCTGCCTCTCCTGCAAGATGAAACATTGCTTTTTTTATGCAGTTTGCATTGTTAACATTGCCTCACGTGGCAGCCAGTGAAGCTCTGGCTCTGTGAACAAAAGCATCCTGCCAAGGTTAATTACCAGCCGACAGGGAGAAATACGTAAATTAACTACTTTGGTTAATTCCTTTTACTTCTTAACATCAGAATAATTGTTATGCCCCAGTCTTACCCGTCATCTCTCAGATTTACTGTACACTCTTCGATTTCGCCAAAAACTTCAAAGCGGTGCTTCAGCTCTGTGCGGGTTATGTCAGACCTGAGCCTGCCCACATACGCGACACGGCGCTCCTCCTGATTAAAGAAATAGCAAATGGGAATTACAAAAGAGAGGTCTTTTCACAAGAATCACAGGTATCACCACAACACCGGTACAGGATTGAAAGGGAGAGCCTGCATAATCTTGCAATTAAATATTTGAACTGATGAAACCGCACCCCTCATACTGTATCTCAAGGAAGCACATCACTCTTTTTTGAATATTTTTTTCCTATGTTGTTCTGGGTTCCTAAAATGTTTGTTGGGAATGCAGGACATCACATCCAGCACCTGTTTAATTTAGCCTGGCTGCTGACTGCCTGCTTGTTTCAAGAGAGACAACTGCAAGATTAACAATTTCAGTGTAAAAAAATATAAAAGGGTGCTGTTGTGGATCATTCTGAGATATGTAGCTATTTGGAAATACAGCTCAAAGGAATTTAATCACTTCATCCTTAGAAGCTGTGCAGTAAAAGATGATGTTCCCTCACCCCCTTAGAGATAAAAGCAAAGGCCTATCAGAAACTGTCTTTGCTGAGGCTGCCTTGCACAGCAGTAATGGGTGGCTGATTTCTATCTTGTCAAAAGCCAGTGTTATGGGTCGCTTACAGAATGATGACAATACCACAGAAAAGGGTAATGAAAACAACTATAACCTAAACCAAAAAAAACACAACATGCATCATTTGTAAAAACAAGATGCTGTGGGTACAAACAACAGACATGCAAGCCAGAACAAACAAAAAACTACCTTCTTTTTCTACCAACTGCTATGTAATGACAATGAGTACATTACTTGCTGTAGCTTCAACTAAACGCAATCAGATCAGGTAATCAGAGAGACACAGCAGTTACATGGCAAACTGTTTCCAAAATCTGATTGTGTTCTCTGAACGTTCCCACTTTCCGATTCATGTAGGTTTGCCCCATGCTCATTTCCCTATTTCCCTAGAGTTGGTATAATGAGTGTGCTTCATATGGATTTACACGTTTTTGCTTCTGGCTGTTTTAACAATGTTATTACTACAGACAATGAGATTGCGGTTAGTAATTTTCCCGGACCCTCATACCTTAAGATGACATGACACACCAGTGATGTAATGGATTGTTTTTGGGATTCTCATATCTCATAACTCAGTTTACATGAACAGATTCCTGAATCAGATTCTAATCGGATCTGAACAGGATCGAAGGTGCCATTCAAAGTACTAAATGAGAAGCCATGCTAAAGGTCTTCTTTAAAATGTATAGTGATAGTCACTTGTTGGCTTTACTGGGCAAGGTCAGCAGAGATAACAATTTCCAAGGACATCCCAGGGACAAAAAAAAAAAAAAACACATTCACACATTACACTAGAGTATTAATAATAATGAAATCAAATTTATGTGAATTTGAAAGGGGCAATAGCTCCTTCATCATTTTACTGACATGGCTTTTACAGGAAAGAATGAACAATTTGAATAAACCAAAGGTTTGTTGAATTCCCAGAACATGATAAAGTAACTTGTGGGATATTTTGATCTGTATGGATTTCAACAACATATTACTTTAACTGCCTCAGATGTAACCAAATCAGCTGGATAGAAAAGATGTCATTGATCCTTTTCTACTTTTAAGTTCGAAGAATCCGACCCTTCCTCACCAACTATGCTACCCAGCTCCTGGTCCAGGCCCTGGTACTCTCCCGCCTAGACTACTGCAACTCCCTCCTGGCTGGCCTCCCTGCGTCCGCCACCCGTCCGCTCCAGCTCATCCAGAACTCTGCTGCCCGCCTGGTGTTCTCTCTGCCTTGCTTCGCCCACGCTACTCCACTACTCCGCTCGCTCCACTGGCTCCCGATCACCGCTCGCATCCAGTTCAAGACTCTTGTACTAGCCTACAGATGCCTTGACCAGACTGCACCCAGCTACCTCCAGACCCTCATCTCTCCCTACACCCCCACTCGACCTCTCCGCTCCGCCTGCACTAGAAGACTAGCTCTACCTCCGCTACGCTCCCCTGCCTCCAGAGCCCGCTCCTTCTCCACCCTTGCTCCACAGTGGTGGAATGACCTTCCTATAGATGTCAGGACTGCCCAGACTGCATTTAATCCTGTACTTCAGAATACTGTAATCTGCCAAGTGTTTAACCTGTAGTACTTTGTATTTAATCACATCCTGATGTAACTATCACTATTTAATCATATCCTGATGTAACTATCACTATTATCTGCTGTATTATTGAATTTTGGTTTGTCACACTTGTACTTTGCTTGAACAAAAGTTATTGTATTTCTTGGTCTTATTGTATTACTTGTATTGTAACACTTGAAATGTATTTGCTTACGATTGTAAGTCGCCCTGGATAAGGGCGTCTGCTAAGAAATAAATAATAATAATAATAATAATAATAATAATAATAATAATAATAATAATAATAATAATAATAACAAATTGAAAACAATACATTAGCAGGAATACTTTTGTCCTGGCACTTCATCAGATCAAAACAAGACATATACTGTTCCAAACCATTTATTTAACAGTCAGTAATACTTACAATTGCTTTTTGCCTCTGTCTCTCTCTCTGTTTCGCTCTTTCGTATTCACGTTTTTCATAATCCCGTTTATATTCCTCCCTCTTTAGCCTCTCGTGCTGGTATTCCTCGTAGCTATCATACCTGGGGGGGGGGGTTCAGCGTCAGTGGATCAAAAGTCTGCTCCAAGTTTGTAATTACAAGGTCTGTTAAATACTATTGGAACTGTTTCACATAATGAAAAGTTAAGTTAAAGGGTGCCATTTATTTCTTGTAATTTTCACTTTGATTTAAGAACCCCATCAGCATGACGACACTAAAGTCTACTTACAAACGTTGGAAGTAAAACTCATAAAAACAAATTGTCTATTTAATTACATTTCCGCTCTTTAATCCTGTGTAATTCCACTTAGCCCCACTTAAGAGGTGTTCTACGCCTCACCACGACAGTGTTTCCAACAGGGAGAGAGCCGGGGGGTGGGGGGTAACTAACAACCACTGCGGCTGTCAAAGACTCCAAGCCAGACTCTGCTTTACTCTCACATCCACTGTCTTCGGTGTGATTTATTATGCTTTTTTTTTCTTTTCAACAAATCAAACAATTATTATTTTACTTTCCCTGTGTTATTAGTTTCATTATGGAAAAACAAGACGTCTCTGTTGTTGTTTTTAACAAGTCAACTCCCTTCAAAGCCTTCCAGCTAGCTTAACTAGTGCAGTGCGGCAATAAATTGCTGCCCTAGTGTCACCCATAATGTAAAGGTTGGCTGCAGTGGAGAATCTGTTTATCACTTTCTATTAATATAATAAGCATTGGCCCAGTTAACTTAATTGCGAAACGAACAGTTACCACATGGTGACAGTATTGATAACTGATATCAAGGATCCATCAGTCAGACAGTTACCTGGGCCTCCGGTTGTAGGGGGACCTAGATCGGGATCGTGAATGTGAATGAGGACTTTTGTGGGACCTGGGTCTACTGTGGCTTGAATCGTTGTCGTGTCGAGATCTGAAAAAATAGAAGGATGCATGTCTAAGAAGTGCAGTGTGGTTTGGCTTTCTTTAAATACTTCAGAGAAACTGACACCAACACAGCTGAACTGATGCCAGCATTATTGAAATAAGAAATAAGAAATGTTCCTGTGCCAGTCGCTGAGGTTTCTTTACATAACCATAAGACACTGTAAAACTGCTGTATTCCGCTAGGATGCCACTGATTGCTTTCAAGCCATGTGTTGTCAAATGACATCCACCACAACAAATTATATTTTTGAGGTAACTAAATGTGTTATTTCGGACACTTTTTAAACGACAAGCTTTATTCATGGTATCCGAAATAACACTGACATACACTCACTTGTCTTTCAGTCTCCACTGATGTATGTTTGAAAGTGACAATGTCCAGAACTCCATAGGCATTGTAATAATGTCATCACTGATATGTCTGTAGTCTCCAAAGATACTAAGGTCAGGCACCGATTAGGTAAGTGACAGCTGCTCAAATACTGAGAGAAATCTAGACAGGTCTGGGGAGAAATCTCAAATAGCGTGCAGCTTCCACAGGGTAGAAACATACTGTATCATTTTGAAGATGCTCAGGGTTTTTTTTTTTTTTTTTTTAGTAAAAGCAAGCGCAGTCACTTAAAATGACACAATAACACTATCTACAGAAACGTAGTGATCAATGGTATGTGATAGTTAAGTAGATAATGTAAAAAGTAAAATATATGATAATAATCAAATATATAATCCCAGAGGGACAAGAACTGGGTATTATTTGTTTATTAACACAATGTGTTTTTTTTAAATCTATCTAATAAATCAATACTTTTTTGTGTTCTTAAACTACTGCTGTGACATCAAAGACAGTAGCTGAGGCTCTGTGATGATTTGATTTGAAACTATGCTCAGCTGGCTGACACAATTACATGCGGTTTTTAAAAGCTTTATATCAGGTACAAGTTTTCTGCTTTATTTTTTTTAAATTTTCAATAGTGTGCTTAATCCTGATGAGGTTTAAGCTGAAAAGCAAGACATATACTGTATAATATAATATGAAAAAAAGGGGCTGGATTGGGGCCACGGTATACAACTTAACGGTTGGTTTCACAGACCCAGATCAGCACATGGTAATGGATGGCAAGCAGAAAGTCATTTCATGTCCTCTTACCGTGATGAGGACCTGCTGTATGGGGACCTCGATTTTGAACGGGAGTACGGAGATCGGGGGTAGGACCGTCGCCGGGGGTGGGACCTGGACCTAGACCAGGAGCGGGAAGTCGACCTGGGCCGGTGAAAACGCTGTGAGGAGAAGAGGGATTTGGGTGGAGAAACTGAGCCCCGTGAAGGGGAGCTGCTGGAAGGGGAGCAGGAAGGAGAGCCTTCAAACAAGAGGTCCGAATGGGTCCCGTCCCAGGTGTACAGGAACTTGTCACTCTCGTCCTCACTGTCATCGAACATCCCTTCCAAGGGGAGGCCTGGGCGGATGCACCCGGGCAGTTTACAATAATACTCATCTCCAGAGTCCCTCTCTGCCTGGCGGCTGACGGCCTTTTCCACCTCCTCAATGTAAATGGCTTGTTTGGGGTGACCAAAGTGCTTGTTGAGTTCCGCCCGGATTTCTTGGTCTCGAAGCGGTTTCCTGCTGTTCGAGTGGCTGTTGTCAACCTGCTTCCCTTCATGGTGCTGCTGTTGTTGTTGCCTCCCTTCCCTACTGTTCCGCTGGTCATGTTCAGGCAAGAAATGACTCCGCTGTTGCACAGCAGAGGATGGGGAGTCTCTACATTCCTGATGCCTGTCATCCTGCGGGTCCTGCGACCGGTTAAAGGAAACGCCCCCTTTTGTGCTTAAGGACTGGCAGTAGTCATGATCACCAAATAAACGCGTGGTGGTACGTTTCCCCTTTCGCTCTTCCTGCCCCCCAGGCAATGCGGATGCCTTGCTAAGCTGGGCGTACAGTTCTGTTTGTTCAGGACCCTTCTTTACTGGGCTGATTGCCAGGGAACAGGTGGAGGAATCACTGTAGCATGGCATTTTGCATGGGGGGGCTGAAGAGCTGCATGGCGATGACTTGGGCTTCATTGAAGGCTTGAAAGGATTATCTTGGCTGACTTTGTGAGGTGGAGTGGTGGGAGGTGTCAGACCTGGAAAAAAAACAAAAATATTCTGTTCTGTACTGGACAGTGGAGGCATAAGCTGATACAAAAACTGGATTACATATATTTACATTAGCTCAATTAATCCTGAGCCACGTGCATTAATGCAGCTGTGACAGATGAATGCAACGCTCCATGTAACTTAATAATGCATATTGCTCAAATGTCGAGCTGCAACACACACCCCAAGCAAGGAACAAGGGATATTGAACCCAATTTTTAATTTAACTGTTAAGAAATACCTCAATAAAAAATGATGCTACAATCTAACTTTCTGTAATTACATCTAGTTTGTACACTATTTAACTTTTAACTTGGATTTTCAACACTGCTTAATAAAGAGAAGTGGAATTAGTCCCACAGTGGCACATAGACTTGTTTTCAATGAAAATTCTAAACATACAGTAATGATCCCCAACAGATACATTTTTAATATAGATATTTTTTAGTACTGTAGCTGTCCATCTTGCAGAAATACAATTATTCTCCACATTATCCTTAATAATCTACTGTGAAAAACAAAAGAATAATGTTTGGTTTTCTTTTTTTGAAGAAAATATAGGCAATATAACATTTAAAAAATGGCATGTGATTTCTTCTATGTTACGCTTTTTGTAACCGTGCCAATAAACCAGATGAATTATTAGGCATTAGCCAGACTGTCATAATGTTGTTAAACATGTAATGAAGTCTTAGTGACTGTTACTGATCCTGTTCTCATTCCCCATGCAATCCATACTGTACATTTCTTGCTTTCCTGAAACCTGGCTATTCCTGACAGATTTATGTTGAGACAGATGGCTGTTTTGTGCAAAAGGCTGACAGGTAGCAGTTTATAGCACTGTTAATGCATTTTCACAAACAACCAGCAATGCAGTCCTCTACTGGAATGAAATTGAGGCTATTTCTTTTTTTATTACTGTTTTTCTTTCGTGCAGGGTCTGCTGTAAACAGCAACAAATGGCTGCCATTAGTGAGAATGTAATTGGTGTCAGACAAACAATCCAACACAAACAGTCAGATGCACAGCTCATGTTTCAGTAGAGCTCAGTCACAGCTTTATTTATGATTGCTGCAATGAAATGTGCACTAAAAACTACCAAAAAAAAAATACTGTCAGGGAACGTATGCTTCTTTGTTGAATCACCATCTGCAGAGACAGCACATACAGTGTCGTAAAAAAGGGGACCATATCATTATATGCTTGCTAGAGTGATCTAGCACAGTGGTTCTCAAACTGGGGGTTTGTATAATGATATTGTATAACGGGCAGAGAATTTATTTTGGCTTTATTGGCAGTTTTGATTGGATCGCCAATAATACTTCCACCAATCAGAGGGTTGCATACAGTGCTCGTAGTGATCCCACCCTCTGGCAGACTGGTACAGAGAACAGGTTAAACATGCGCTGGGCGAGGGTAAGAATGTGTTAGATGTCGAAGAGAATATGAGAATGGCAGCGATGAAGCCAATTTGCTTGAAAACATTAAAAGTAGACCGGACATTTCCATCATAGGATTTAAAAAATCTGGAATTGATGATACAAGTGTAAACTGCACCTGCTATTGTAGTAGGACTGTTCTGTTTTACGTTAAGCAAGTCTGTAACAAAATGCTTGATTGTTATTGTCGATACGTTGTAGATACGACTATTACTGAAGACACCCACCGTGCAGGTATCACAAAGTCCATCAACAAATCAAAACCTTAAAATAAATTAGTTCTGCTGATTTTACCAGTGCTTGCTAGTCTATTAACCAGTTTGAAATTATTTTGAAGCAAAATAAAGCATTTTAGTTTTGGCTTTATTGTTAAAGTTTTCACACGTGGCAATACTGCACTACATTACTACACTTATTACTGATCGTGGCTGGTTCGTGGAAAAAAATAAAAAACCAAAAACACAGCAGCAGTGACATACAGAGAAGCCAGAGACAGGTTGTATTTTATTTGTATAAGTACTTGTACATATGTACTTGTATGTATGGCATTGCGGGTCGGGGGGGGTCAAGTACCACAGACAAGGGGAAGGGGGGCGAGATCCAAAAAGTTTGAGAACCACTGATCTAGCATACTAACAAAGTTGAAAACACTTGATACTTACTCCCTATCAGTGGATTGTACACATCATCTTTAAATAATCTTTTTAAAAGGGGTTGTAGCTAATGAAATCATTCCAATAATCTTGCCTGTGGTGCACTCCTATTTGCAATGAAAGAAGCCATGGCAAACCAAAAAAAAATAGAAAGATATATATATATATATATATATATATATATATATATATATATATATATACGGTACAACTTCAGGTGGTCTTGTACACAGCTAAAGTAAAATGTAGTACAGTTTACATACTACATACGTAGTACAGTTACAGACTTGCATTGCAAATCTGGGGTCAGTATAACCTAGTATGGTTGCACCTGGGCTGGGGTGGGGGTGAGGATGAGGATGGTAGATTCTAATGGATAGTAATATGCTTAAAAATTGGTTCTTATTTCTCACCGTTGTTCTTAATTAGGAATTTTTTTTTTTTTTTTTTTTTTTGCCAAACCCCCCAAGTCTGTTAAGCAAGGCATTTAAAGTCAGTCACACCAGTTCATTTTGTATAGCTTCTATCTATCTTTAATAACAATGATCTGCCCTACTTTAATATTATAATAATAATAAAAGGTTCTATCGCAGCCATCTGCCTGGTTTCACCGCCACATAACAGCCCCCCTTTGTTTTGTTTTACATGACAGATTGTTGGAAAATGCATACTATGCTTAGTGCCATTTTAAAACTACAACTTTCCTCAAAGTAATGTATGTTTTAGTAGCTATGAAGACTGGAATAGTACTGTGTACTTATGTTTAAGGGAATCACTTCATAAGGCTGATATAAATGATCTGTGGTGGATCTCAATACTGACATCATCAAAACAGTCTTTTGTGACCTACTGAACGTGACCTAAATATCTACTGGGAAGATCAACTATAATGTTCTTTTATTTGTATTTTGAAATGTGTATTATAAAAGGGGAACCAGTGATAAAGCTGCGAATGCAATTAAAACCTATTTTAAAATGATCACGCTACAGTCTACAAAAGAAGTCCACATATATTTGGATAAGGGTCAGAGCCGGGACATATCCCAATCAAATTAGTGACAAAACAACAATTAAAAATAGGGCTGTAATGTTATTCTGCTAAAACAAACTAGAATAGTGTACTATGCTATGCATCATGGTCCTGGAATGTGACTGATGGAGGAAGTTAACCGTTGTGTGATAATAATAAGAATAATAATAACCAGTTTCACACAGACAAGTCAGGCACAGCCAATACAAGACTCTGTTCAGTTCTATCAGGCTGAACAATGCACTTTCTCCTGTTTCCCGTTTGGGGTAAAACACTGACCCCCATTCTTGCTAAAATGCATGAGAGACATGTACAAAAATATTTTGTTCCGGCGTTTGTTTGCCCCGAAAGAAAAAGATAATTTGAAAGAAAATGTTTGTTCCCTTGGCAAAGATTTTTCAAATTTGAGTAGAACCTACCACTAACAATTTAAGATTATATAATCAAATGGTGGATTCAGTGGAAAGTAAGACATGTCAAAATTAATCAATTAACACACATCTCACAGAACAGTTTGGTAACCGATTCTGCCTATCATGAAAACACTAGTGCTATCTTTCCCCATAACCGTGTCCTTCACTTTGCTCCAAGACCTTGCCTAGACCACGTTCCAAATGACACACATAAGTTTTCGAGATGGCTGACCACAATGCTCCATTAGAGCTGAACTAAAAACAGGAGTTCAGAAATTAGATGAAAAAAGAATGTAATTACTGCAACGGACAAACTACAACGAAGGTACTTTAAAAGTTGGCATAGACTAAAGAAATCCTTCCAAGTATAAAACACAGTTATGTAAACTCTTGTTCCAGACAGTGCTGAATGACAGAAATGAACCACTGCATCTCAATGTATAAACAGTGAATAAAGTTTCCACGTCCTGGTCCTGACCTGTGAAAATTTAACAATTCTACTAAAAATTATCTTTAGAGCAAACAGAGGCCGCTCTCATAACCTTGGTAATTAATAAACATTCAAGAATGCATTACAGAAGACACCAGTCAGCAAAGTGCATTTCCCTAAAAATACACATAGTCCCTGATAAACTGGCAGGGGTGCTTATCTGATCAATAGCAGAGAATATCAGACACCAGGCCCAAACGGTGTAGAAATACAGTCTATGTATACCAGAAACATCAACAAAAATTGTTAAGTCCCCATAAATAGTGCTCCATTTCCATATAAGAAGACATACAAGAGTAACTAAAGTTATTTTACCTTGAACTGTGCACTTAAGGAACTATTAAATAAATGCAGTTCTATTATTCTTAATAGAATGGGAATCCGTCTAAGGCAAAATCATATTCACCTGGCTGGGCAGGTAATTTAAAATAAATAAACACATCGATAGAAGGATAGGAAAATATATAATTAAAGATCGGAAAAATAATGCTTATGTTCACTTGTTTATCTTACCTGCTGTTCCAGAAAGCTCAACACTCAATGCGCGTTCAATGGTTTTATTCTCAAACGGAGATCCTTTGTGGTCACTGAAACACAATTGTATTTTTAGCTAGATGCGTTCATTATCTTTGCTTTTTAAATAAAAAAAATGAAATGCAAGGAAAGGAAAAACAAAAAAATTGACACGTGATTTTCAAAGATGTTTAAGAACTCTGTCACTTACTTTGGAGAGTCTGGGGTCAAAGGAAGTGGCAAGGTGGTTGGTTTGGCTGTAAAATACAAAACAGGCATGGATTATTTACCTAAATAACAATGGACTAGCAGTTCATCTCCTCTATATATTTATAATAAATTCAGTTTCAGCAACAGAATCTTTTATTTTAATTGTAAAAGCTACATACAAGGCATGGCAATGTTATGGCATACATACATACACAACTCAGAAATGTTGTTACTGACCAGATGAAGTCATTAAACAAAACTCATACATACAAACAACATATATTAATGGATCTCTATGGAAACCATTCAAAGTGGTTTTGCATGCAAAAAAAATCAACAGAAGGTAAAAGAAGAGTCAGGGAAGCTTGTGCATTTGCTAGAGGCTATGATTATGTCTAACTGCTGCTGAGGAATGCTTTTCAGTTACATCACCTGCAGTCATTACAGAAGGACACTTATGTTACAACAATAGAACTTGCACTTCGTATGGCCTTGACAGAAATTGGCTTGCTAAATAAAATGATTCGTAATGTACTATATAGTACACAGGCCTTAAATCAGTGATTCACTGAAGAATGCTTAAATGTGTATTTTCCAAAATAATGTGAAACTAATGTGCTGTATTAGACAAACTCTTTCGCCAACCTTATTGATCTATTTTATTTTTACTGTTTATAAAGAGAATTGAATAAACTATTCATGGGAGATGTTAGTATAAGGTCAAACTAGATCTATCTATCCAGAGTAAGTGGTTAAAGCAAGAGTAAGAAAAAAAAAAAGAGAGAGGCGAAGGATGCAGCAGAGGTGATTACTGTACCTAACTGTGTGGTGACCTGGTCTTCCTGGTACTGCCTGAATAGGTGGGGCTCCTGTGTGATGGAGGTTGTGCGGTCTTCTAGTGAAATAATATGGTCTGGAAGGAGGGGGCTTGGGGGGGGCACAGAGAATTGCTGAGGTCGCATGGGGCTGCTCATGACATCACCATCATCATAACCACCGCAGCAGACCTGCTGGAAACAGCCCTGGGATTGCAGTTCCCAAGGAGGTTCCAGGTTGTCTGACCCAGTCTCATTGCCCCAGCATGTTACCCCTAACTCTTCCCAAAGCAAGTCCAAAATCGGCTCTGTAGTTTTTGACTTAACTTGCCTGTTATTAGTGCTGCACTGTCGCCTCTCTGTTTTCTCACTGCTCTTGGTATGGTGTTTATCATCTACCTGCAGGCTTTCTTTGGCAGGGATACTGTAAAAGCTCACCTGGGAAGAGATGCTGTCTGCTTCCCGTTCTGGCTTGATAAACGAGGCACTATGATTTTCATTATGGTTGCTAACGTTTCTTTCTCGCTTGGACTTCAACAGCTCCCTGAGTAATGAATGCTCAGATTCCACCCTTTTTTTTATGGTCACCCTAATGTGGCCATGGAACTGATTAAGCTCAGATTTAACCTCATCCCTGTTTACATGCTTTCTAACTGAAGTGCGGCCCTCATAACAATTCCCATGCCTGGTTGATGGATGTGTTTCCCTAGGAGGTCGAGAATAAGAATGCATGTACCTAATAAACTTAGCGGCTGCCAGGACCCCATCGTCCTGGACAGGCTGCTGCCCTGGGGGCCATCCTTCTTCACCAGATAGCCTGCGCTCCCTTTGGATGCGGGACATGCCATGGTCATTCCTATGGGCAGGGGTGACGTGAGCAGGGGCTTTGGGTTCAGATTGCGTCTCACAGCCAGCCCCCCGAATGTAACACCTCCACTTCCCAGAACCCACACCGGCAACACTATAATCGCCACCAGCCTCGTTCTCACCTTGCTGGTGATGCGACTGCTGCTGAGACTGCAGCTGCGGCTTCTTTTTGGTGGAGGATGAGGAAGAAGAAGAAGAAGAAGAAGAAGATGACGACGAAGCGCTGCTTTTGTCCTTACTGCTGATGCTTTTCTGTTCACTAGGTTTGGTGTGTACAGGCTCTTCACTGGCAGTCAGGTACTTGAGTAGCTCTGAGCACGGGCGCCTCACCCGCTTGTCCTGCAGCTGCTGCTGCTGGCAGCCTGCCCTCGCCTTGCTGTTCCAAGCATTTTCCGTCTGAAACAGAAAAATAGCAGAAGAAATCCCATAAGTGGATCGAAGGGTTAAACTTAAACTTAAATTGGTTTATAGATTTTTTTTTTTACATTCTGTTTAAGACGCCCTGATAGGCTCCACAATAGCTAAGTGAAGTACATAAGCATAACTTCTGATAACAGCCCTTAGAGTTTGGTATATAGAACATGCACAGGTAATGGGTAGGTGAGATTTGATATATGACCTTAAAGCAAGAATGCTCAGTGATTCAATTCTGAATGATCAATGCATACAATATGAAGCAGTGTTTGGCAAGTGTTTTGGATAATAAAACTAATGTCGCTGACGGCCCCACATTAATTACAGAATTATCCAGATGTTCCCCTTGGAAGCGTTACATAAGCTATTGTTTTTGAATTACAATTGAATCATTCCAGAGAGACTGCTCTCTACAAGTTTCTTATCTTCACAGTTTGATGTTAAACAAATGATAAAAAATAATAATACATCATTGTGTTACTCAGAAGTAGTCTTTAATGCAAAGATTAGGTGGCTACCTTGACAACAGCAAGGGTTGGTCTGATTCTATGATTATTAGGTGCATGATTTTGTGCGTTGCCACCTGTGTATTGATTATAACTGAGCTGAGAGTTAGCTGGTGCCAGCAGGAGCTTCTTCAACTGCAGAAAAGACAAAGAAAAAAACTATCAATGCATGTAAAACTTAACATTTTAAAATGTAAGCCTCAATCTAACAATAAAAGAATAAAATGTTTATAAATTATATATTTCACTCCAACAGTGCATGCCAGTTCATCAACTATGCAATATTCAAAATTAAAACAAATGGAACATGTTATTGTTATACCCCTTTAAATATAAATAGAGGGCTGTGGCAACCTTAATAGTGGAGACATACAGTATATACTGGTGAGAAAATTAGATTTATTTTGATAGATTGCTGTTGCTTTAATTGTGAAATGTACGTTGATATTTCAATTTTAAAAGATAAGACGTGACAGTAAACTATTTCACGAAGCCACCTAAACCCTAATGAGCAAAAATGTTACCCCTGTCACAAATTGAAAAGAATTTTTATTATTATTTAGTAATGTTAAATGGTATGTTTTATTTAAAACCAGTAATGCTAACTTGTAGGTTTGTTCCGTATCCTGAATAACTGTTAACCAATTTATAGCTGCAATCTGCCTCCCTCCTCCCCCCAACTCAAAATAAGACACCATCAATGTTAGCAATGAAGGACAAATAGTAAAAGTGTTGTATTGCAAAATACATTACCTTGCACAATTAGCAGGCCATTAAAGTGAGCGATTAAAGGAGGTATACAGTATTAAATAACCAGAGGGGTTCAATTAAATTATTAAGAACCTTCATTGAACAAAGACTCACATACCAACCATTGCAACCAATGTGCTTATTTCAACATATGCCTTTCATGTAGTAAAAACCTAGAAGACAAATTAAAGAAAAACTGACTGCTGAGTTTCAGAATTGCCTCTTGATTCTTATCACCCTAACTAAAAAACCCAAACCTTATTTTGACTAAATCATACCCATGCAGGGGGTAGCCAGTTGATCATCCCATTCTTGTTAAACAGTACGAAGGGTTCTTACTAGAGACGGCTCTTCTGCCTCTGGGGTTGGAGGGGCGCCATCGGGTGTCAATGGGCGGCTGGGATCGCTGGCATTGGTCACGTCCCCATCTGCCAACGCTTCGAATGAAGGCAATCCATCCTCATCCACTGGGATACTGTCCAGGGTTTCAGTAAGAGCTGCCAGCAAGTTGGCCTCATTTTCCTCATCTATCTTCTAGGGGGAGGGGGGAGGGATACAAATAAAAATAAAAAATAGGACATCAGTTAAGGATAGTTTCTTTATACACAAGCAGCTAACACTGTAATTTAATGTCCATAAATATCTCTAGGTTTGTCTTTTTCTTTCATTTTATGCTCTAGATGAGTCAGATCTGTCACTCCTAGATTTAAGCATGGAGCTTACTGGACTAAAAAAATATCACCGCCAAGAAATCCATTACAAAGACGAATGCACAATGAATATATATAATATATATATATATATATATATATATATATATATATATATATATATATAGCTACATAATATATAACTTTATACACACAGTATATATTTTTAAATCTCCCCTATTGGATAAGCTTGTCACAATTAAACATCCAGAGTACATGAAGGTCCTGTGGTAATAGCAGCATTATAACACTTTGATGCAGAATCTAATACACCGTGAGTACTGCTTAAATAATGCATTTTAATATCTTATCATAGTTTTTTATACTAGGCAAGTTTTCTTTGAGTTTTCTTCAGATTTACACTACGTTGGAGAACACTTAATCTTTATTCTTTATTCTATTACTTTAAACCAAAAAGGCGTTGTAAAGAGGAATCATGCCCTAGTGGTCGAGAACCATAAGCCCCTGGTTTCAAAACACAGCTCAGCCATGAACCAACAAGATAACCGCCCAGGTCTGAATTAAATCACAGTAACAGAGGTCCTAAAGAAGCACAATAGCAATGGAAGGCAAGTGAAGTGGATCTTCAATAAAGCCTATATTAAAACAATTTCAGAGCACAACTGCAGTCAAGGGGGTCTTAATACCTCCTGCACTGAAAGAAACATCAGGGGACAACATTTCCTTTTAAGCTCAATTTTCACTGTTAAACGTCAATATGTCAAAACTACGAAACAAACGATTAGGGCACTTTTGAGGTTAAATTAACCTCACTAGTTACTAGTTTTGTAACATTACAGTTCTATTTTCCTTTCACAAAAAAGCAGTGCAAATTGCCTCAATGAATTTGGTGTTGTGGCAGGATGAAAGAGAGGCCTATAAAACCTTGTAATCGCCTGAAAATCATAAGGGACGTGATAGAGCTGCTTTGCTAAGATTTTTATTATTTCAATAAAGAACGGTCATGGACTACAGCACTCATAATACAGCAAAAAAGATGTAAGCTAACGTTCTTCAAAATTTTCATCCAATAATATCATAAAGTGAGTCAGAGCGACAGGTACACTGCATTAACTTTATTCCTAAAGAAAATCATTAACCACTTCTGTAAAATGTACTGTAATTTAACATCAAAACTCACTTGTAAAGGTATGTACCCATGGGAGAGATTCTGATAGCGAAGTGCACTTTATCGATTGAAAACGAAAACACGACTGCAGCCTTATTCCGCACACCCATCTCTCAGTTCATGGAGCTGACAAAATTAAATCTTAACATTCAAGGGCTAATTGTGAGATCACATTATATTAACCTAATTCAATTCCAACGGGTTACTGTTCATGGCATTTTACTTAAAATGTTTCAATTAGCCATAAAACATCCTGATGACACTGGGATCCTAATGCAGATGTCGCCGTCGCCGTCGCCCCCCCCCCCCCCCCCCCCCCGGCCCTTTCCCTCAGTAAAACACACACACCAATCAGTCATTATTAAGCACTCTTTTGTTATCAGACAGACTGTCTTTGAAGTTTGTCCTTGCCTGTTTAACTCTTTATGAAGTTCTATATGAAGTTCTATAGCTCCATTGTGCACGGGAGATATTATTCATTCCGTCGATAACAAGTACAATGTTACAACTCTGTTCTCTATCTGAACTTTAAGGCATATTTAAATGTTAACCCAGGCATTTGTTTTCAAGGATATTCAAACACCTTGCTCGGCAAAAATGTGTTTGTACTTTGGAGAAGTATATTGAATGGTGGGGGTAGCTGCAGTGTCCAATATGGGTTTGTAAGAGAACCCCAGTACAACAGTCTATCACAGATGCTGTTACATCTCCTCTTTGCAACAATAATAAAAAAAATACATACAAAATTGGCCGATTCAAAACCGAAACAGGTCAGATAAACCAATCCTGACTAACTCCTGGGTTAAATCCCTGCTTTGAAAATGTAATTGTGCCGTTTAGTTTTCACATTTCAAAAGCACTCCTTCGGATGAGGTTAACTGAGTGGGCAAAATTCCTAATCACACAGCCATCAGAATTAGGTTTGCGCATGTTTCAACATCTGAACTCTATGGAGAAAACACATTAGATTTCATAAACAAATAATGTAATTTTCTATTATTACTGCGGCCCCAGGTTTCAGAGGAAATAAATCAAAGTCACTCTTAACAAAATATGTTAGTCTGGCTGACACATTGCCTGGTCACACAGGTGCAACATATGGCAGCAAGAGCTGCTGAATAAACATTAAAGACAATGCATGTCTCTACACAATGCCTGGCCATTTAGCTCAGGAATATCAAACATTTAATTGTCACATTTAGATACAATCTCAAAACAGGAATCAATATTTGTGTGAGACACAGCTTTGAGTGTGTAGAGTACAGATAGTTATGTAACACAAGCTAATCCACTGTGACTTAACTTGGCTAAATCATCGACGTAAGTGTGCCTCATGAACTGCACAGACAGACAGCTGGAATTTTCTTTCCAGGCACAGATCTTAAAAAGGAACACTCACGGTACTCTAACTTTTATAATCGGTGACATCTAAATACAGGCAGCAACTAAACAGATAGACTAGGCTCGGGCAATGAATTAATTGCATCTATTTTTACATTTTTAAATCTTCTGAAGCCGAGTCTTAATGATTATTTAGTTAAGAGTGTATTGTTGAATGACGCACACTCAGAAGCACAGGGTGCACTTCCACTGCTCTGTAATACTCTGTGGTCTTAAATAAAGATCTAACAGGGTGAAGAGAAGTGCAGTGACAGGCTGCATTCCTTTAGCCTAGCTTGGTAGGTACAGATAAGGACAGACATAAGAGGCCCTCACCACCCAGTTTAATGACTACGACTTTGGTGATTTGAGTTGCTGATTTCAGCCAATTTCACCCCAGCTGAGCAATGCCACAACAGGACTTGTCACAAGAGCCTTTCAAGTAAGAATAAAAGGGGAGCTTTTAAAATGCCAGGTTTGTGAGCCAGGGAGGCAATGAACACTGAAATCGCCTGCACAGGAGAGGGGATCGTCCTCAAAGAATTGCCTTCATGCAAATGTGTGTGGTTTTTTTTATTTATTTATTTATTTATTTTTAAAATCTTGTGAGCTATACAAATCTATTTAACTTGTTTCTTAATAGGACTACACTTTAAGTACTGCATGCACTTGCTTGTGTTTAACATATATATATTTTAAAAGCAAACCCTTTTTTAATTGATATTGATTAGCAGTATGACACACCTACTTGCTTATAAAATGTTTTGTTAACCTCTCACAACCCATGACATTACATTGCATTACACAATGCAGTATAAGTATATCAAGCAGACGCAAATTATATTGTAATTTGCTACGTAGTCTGCTTTTAACATCCTTTGTAATAAACACCATCAACAACAACAAAAAAAAAGAATAAGACATCACTCTTCTAGATATGTTAACAGGACAAAGTGATAAGTTATTGTTATGCAGAAGCCAGTGTGCAGGTTGTGGACCCAATATCAGGAATTTATGGTAATTGAAACCACAGATTCTTTGGAAATGCAGTCAATTTGATTCAGTATCAAAAGGTCACTCTATTCAATTTACACTCAATGCTGAGCACAATTTGGAGAAAACACCTGAAAGCAAATGATCTTATCAACGTTCAGAGCTCAGCACTTACCAACTACATAAAAGCTATTTGCTGATTACTAAATAAAAACATTACCTCTTACCTTGACGTTTGGTTTGTATTTGGTACGCTGTTTTAAGTTGGACTTGACATTGTAAAAGGATTAGCCAATATTTTTCATATACTTTATAACTGCATTTTTCAGACTACCACATCCCCCTATTATATTAAACATATAGCCTATTGTATGCTCTAACTCTTCTTTGACTTTGTGTGTACAGTATGTGCCAGCACTTATATGTGCATCATGCCATACAGTATATTAAAGGCAACATGTTCTAAAAACAGAAATTAATCAATGAAATACCCAATAGCTGTATAATTTCCTGAAAAAACAGTATTTATAATTGTCGTATTTAAATTTTTACCATGTGTGCTACAACTCCTTCACATCAGATCAAGGGATTTACATTTCCAAATCAATTGAAAAACTAATGTGATTAATCAATTAATCTTTTAATACACACACAGTGCTAGATATGTATGTATATATAACGATTGATATATACTGTAGGTTCTGGCATACATAAACACTATGTATGTGCTGACAGAAATATGGATAGACATATGAATCATAAAGGTACATAGATAGACACAGTAGGCAGAGAGACAGATACATGTGGGATTTAGTATGACAAGAACTCTAGATGATTAATGGGGCTGCATCCATCTTTGTGGAAATATAAAACATTGGTGCTCCCATCCGAGTGTTCAATAAAGGTCAACAGTGGTGCAGGGTGGAGAATGCATTCCCTTATTGCCAGGTCCTGTAGGAGCATCAACAGTGTTACGCTTGTCCTTCAGGGTCTCTCTTCATACTGCACTACACCCTCTGCTGCTGCTTGAGTGCTTGCCTTGTCCTGCGATCGCTGCCGTCAGCCTCTTCACAAGCAGCCATTGGGGTTGCAAACATTGACAATGGCTCTATGATCTGCATGACAGTTGAGCTAAGACTTATAGGAGACTGTATAGGAGTTCTCTGTAGCAATGCAAGAAATGTATACTTTTTTTAACAACCGTTTCAACGAGAAGTCTTTCTGAATGTTTAAAATGATATACCAACATTGAGTGTTATACAGGGATGGAAGCAATTTAGATATTCATAACCTTTTTTTAAATCAGTGCTTTTTCACACGGATGGTAATATCTCTAATTGTAGCAGGTCATGGCTATGCAATTAGTAAGTAGATTATTTAAGGTAAAACACACACAAGTAATTATGGCATGAATGAAAACAATGCAAACTGTGTTAGAAGTTGGGTAAAGAAGTAGAAAGTGAATATAATAGATGTTGCAACTGTACAATAAATGAAATAAACAAACAGAATGAAAATGTCTGGAGTTTTTCTCCTGTTACTCATAGTTTTAAGGGAAGATTTAAAAACAAAAATAGTTCTGGACGATTTACATCTGTTTAACTAAAACCCAAATCAACATAAAACTATAGTATACCTGCTTTAAAGAAAGCCATCAATGTATTAATGTGCAAAAGAAAGAAGAAAAAAAAAAGAGATACAGACATGCTTCTGCCATTTTTGGTCTGTCATAGGAAGGAAATGATCAGAGAGCTTATTGGCTTTGCTTTTTAGGCCAGGTTAAAAGGATACAGCCCTGAAAAGCTCTTACATCAGATTAACCTTGGGTAAAAATAAGCAGCACCAGAGAATGATCAAAACCACTGCCAAACTCCCGCCACTACACATACCACATTATGACATCTGGCACCAACAGTAGCATTGAAATAATCCAGTCCCGCACAAGTTTAAGAATTAAAACCACAGTTTCCCGTGGTCAACCCAAAACACACCCTTGCTGGACTTTCTGCATAATATGTCGTGTTCTTTAAACAGCATGTAACCTATGAAATATTGAGATGATATTTGACTGTTCATACATGCAATACTGGTCCCGTCTCTAAATCATGTGCTGCTCTAAATTAGGAGCAAGGCGTGACTGCTGTCATGACTGAAATGGATTTACTATTGCTGAGAGACAAGGGGGCAGTAGCATGTGGAAACACTTACTAACACAACCTGTTATGTGTAGCCTCAAAGACAGCGGCACTTCAGCTGACAACAGCTCATATTTAAATCTGCCCACCAGAGTACAGTGTGTCCTCTATGATAGAACTGAAGGCCTTTTATAATTAGCTAGAACATGTGCTATGTAGTATTAGAATGGAGGAGAGCCCCCAGCCTCTCTGTCTGAATGTTAAAAACGTTCCAGCTTTAGTAGATAAGAAGTGACTCTAAGAAGAGTTGGATTGTCCGGCTCATGTCTCAGATAATGTGGGCGTGATTATAAAATACTAAAAGTTGGCACATTCAGAAGTGGGATAGTATTGCACACCTTGGGCAGCATGAAAAGAATGCTACAGGAACCGTGACATGTACCAGTTGCACTTTCTGAAATCGCGTGCCTACCTGTTTATAGTGAAAACAGTTGCTTATGCCCTTGGCTTATACCTAAAGGACTGTTTAAACATGACAGATTTGGCTCTTAGTAAAAAGCCAGTTCCCCTGCAGGATCTGATTTCTCCACATACCATTTTCTTTTTCTTTTTAAATATCTATATATTGCATGGAGGTACAGTGTATGGCCACTTTATCAGTGACTGCTTACAAGCCTTATTACTGTCATTATCTTTTTTTTTTTTTTAAATGATATTGAACATTCTGTATTTATGTGAACCCTAACCATGACAGTCTTTGTAAGATGCATACCTATGATTTCCATGGCTGTAAACACATATAATGTCCCACAGCAGGGGGCAGCATATAAATGCTAGACACCACCTACACCTGATGATACTATTCAAAATGCATCTCATTCAGATAAGAAACTTTGCAGTGTTTATGTCACTATCAATACACAACTGAAATATTTACAATCATCTTTTTTCATAATCGCATACTATGACAAATACCAATCAATCATTCTGAATTGTGTGCTACAGGCAGCATCCATTTAACTGAAGTCTAAATATTCTGGACGCAGAGCAATGAGTAATGGTTCTGTAGTTCTCTCATATCGTGCTCATCGTGAGTAAGAACGTGTACTAAAATAGCAACAGCCACCCTGAGATGCTGCTAAAAAATAATGCAATTGCTGTGTCCTCCAAAAAAAAAAAAAAAAAAGCCTTAAAATATTTATTTTCCCTTAATGACTAGTCTGACAAAATAAATAGTGCCAAGCTCTCACATAAAAAGCTGTTTCATAAACATTAAGTGTTCATTTAGTACTGACAGCCTGCAAACAGCTTTGAGGCTTTCCTTCACAGCCCCAGACTCCTAGGTATGCATACAATGTACTGTACGCTGCCTCATCCAACCACCTCTAGACTCCATTTTAGTGAATAGAGAGGGCTGATAAATCATGCTGAATTGGCACTTAAGGGCATCAGCCATCAAGTCATTGAATCCTGTGCCTTTTTGCTTTCCCTGATCATATCTCTGTCTGAACTGCCTGCCAATGGCTACATTTTTTTTGTGGAGAAAATGAGAAAGTGAAATAAAGGCTGGTGTTAGAGGGCAGTCCAGAAAGCTCCCTGGAACAATGACTTCCTGGAAACGCATTAACACAGTCACAAGACAGGCTAAGAAAACATTGCTGGCTATTTAAAAAGTCAAGCCAAGTCATTTTACGCAAGACCTGGTAATTAATTAATCTATCTGACTGCACATTGAATGAATAACCTGCAGTAGCGACCCAAACTGGCTAATTCTAGAAATGCACTGCAGTGTTTGGATACTTTTGTTGTTTTTTTTTCTTTTAAGAACCAGTCAGTAACTTATCCTCTTATCAGAAAACTATCAATAGTTTATGGTTGATTATTAAAAAGGGACAAGGTTCTGCAAAGCCTTTTTTATGACTGCCTGTACAGTTTATTATTTTCCATTGATACAGTAATGAAATGCAATTTTCACATTCAAAAATCATCATTAGTGCCAGAGCAAGACACCAGCATAAGTTGGGTAGTGGAGTAGTATGAATGTATACAGTAGGTTTAAAGAGTAGTAAAATACAGCAACTTAATTATTGGGGTAAATCCAATAAAGATTTGGAAAACGGATTCCAGATCACACAATACAAGTTCAAGTATAATGGATTCATTCACAGAAAACAATTATTTGGATGCAAATACATATGGTTAAATCAGATAATGATGAGGTCATTGTGTCATATTTATCATAATGCAGATACTCTACAAGCAGTACCAGTACAAGATTTCCCAAAAAGGCTCTTAGATGTTCCTCTGCTCTACCTCTGGAGAGAACACTCTCAAAGGGTCAGATGCTTCTCATTGTGGCCCCACTAAGTAGGCCTAACTACAGTTCCAACATACTTTAGGGTGCAAAAAAAGTGCAAACTGGGTTAGACCACCTGAACTATTCTCACATAAATCCCAAGAACTGGAAACCATTTTCGCCAAACAGAGCTGAATTTAAATTGGAAACCCAGATGAGAGAAAGTAAAAAGAATCCATAGCACACTCTTTATCTGCTGATCCATATTAAAAGTTACATTTCAACATGCTTAAAAAACATTGGAATCCCTTTTCTTCATTTTACTGTAAAATCACGATTGCCTCATTTGAGAGAGGCTTGGTGGTCCAGTGGTTAAAGGGCTTGATACCAGAAGATCCCTGGATCTAATCCCTGCTCAGCCACTGACTAACTGTGTGTGACCCTGAGCAAGTCACTTAACCTCCTTGTGCTCCGTGCTTCGGATGAGACATAAAACCAAGGTCCTATTGTAAGTGACTCTGCAGCAGTTGTTGATACATAGTTCACAATCTCTTAAGTCGCTTTGGATAAAAGCGTCTGCTAAATGACTAAATAATACTACGACTACTACTACTACTACTACTACTACTACTAATAATAATAATAATAATAATAATAATAATAATAATAACAACAACTTGTAGGAACACATGCTCTTACAATATTTAAGAATTACATTACAAAACCACATAAATCAGGCCAAAGATAGAATATTGCCATGTCTGGACTTTTCCACATAGTGGCCCTGAGTTTATGTGGCTACACTGCAAACTAAATTACTTGTCCACTAAATTATCTTGAGAGAAAATATTAAACTAGCAGCTTGGTGGAATTGGTGATTCACTGTGTTTATGGACTTTGCTTCCTAAAAGATGACAAAAGGTGCATAGGTTTAAAGTTTTACTCAAAAGCTTTGAAGATATTTCACAACCTGACCTATCAAAGATATGTTTACTTAATACTGTACTCCACAGTTTGCTTTTTCTGAGAACTTTGCTTCATACAAACCAATTAGTTTTAACATGATAAACCACAGAGACAGTGGCCTGTTACACTGCAGGTTAAAGATCATAATCTTATCGCCATAATATATCTCAGATTGCTAAACTCTTCTCTGGCACTTGGAAGACACAAATACTACAGCCAATATTTAAATATATATTAAAGACTACTGGTGTTTTCTTGTCTCTCTTTAAGGGACGACAGGCTTACCTCAAACAAGTTAGATGATTCATTGCCATATTGATTGGAAATGATTGCTGATTGGTCACTGTACCACTTTAGTCCACCCAGAAAGCTATCTGCATCCAGGTCACTGACGTCTAGTTCAGAAAGGTCGAGCTCTGGGAGGTCTGAGCAGAGAGGCTGGTCTTCACCAACCAGATCGGCACACTGCAGGGACAAATCCAGGTAAAACATGTTTAATTAAATAGCAGAGGAGCTTGAGAATGTAAAAGGAGAAGCAGCACCAGAGAGGCATAAAGTATTTTAAATGAATGTTTCACCACTGGAGAATTTTACAGGCTTCAGTCTTTTTTTTTTTTTTTTTTTAGCAAAACCATAGTTTTTTTTTTTTTTAATTTAGCTGTTGAATGCTTAGTCCAGGGCTTCTCAAACTTGGTCCTGGGGACCCCGTGTCTGCTGGTTTTCATTCAAACTCGGCTCTCAATTACTTAACTAGACCCTGAATTGAACTGATAATTTGCTTAATTAGACCTTTTTACTTGTTTTCAACTCTTAAACAGTTGCTGATTTCAAGTTAGCTATAACATTTTATAAGTAACTTGAACTATGCAACTGTTTAAGAGCTGAAAACAAATTAAAAAGGTCTAATTAAGCAAATTATTAGATAAATTAAGGGTTTATTTAAGTGATTGAGAGCGGAGTTCGAATGAAAAGTCTTTCAATATAGCATGTGATTAAACCATTGTTTAAACTGATCTAAAAACAAAAAACTGCAGATTACTTACAGTAATAATTGACATCTTTCAATCAAGAAGTAAAACTTAAAACGACAACTTTATTAAATATGTGGAAACTATTTTGAACTATATGGGACACCACACTACAAAAGAGTAACTGCATGATGAGGCGGTATGCTCTTAAATATGTTGTTTGTGCCAGCATGAACGGTTTGGTATTTTTATTTGGCTTTCTAGATAATGTCAAATTCAACACTGTTAAACAATATCTTCTGACATTTCAGTGTTCATCGCTTGCATTCATGTACATCTGTCCGACAGCTGCTCCACTGCACTTAGATACAACTCATCAGCTTCATTCGAATGGCAATACTGCAATCCAGACATTCTAAAAACGGTCAGCCTGGCTCTGCATAACGTTTATTGTGCAAGGTAGTCAGACACATTCAACATAAACAAACTTCTGGACCTCTTATTTAATCTGCAAACTATGTTACACACATCTATAAATAGGCTCCTAATCTAAACTGTGATTAAAAGGTACAGCTCCCTATTTGCAGTAGTTTGTGGTTTTGAAACCCTCCAGCTCAGCCTGAAAAATGGTATGTCTGACCTGACGGGTCTATCATTTTAGTAATTTTCTATACAGCACCACTGAATAAGCCCCTTGACCGAGTATCCCTGTTTCCATTCGTGGGCTGTACATTTGACAGTGTTTGGATAAACCTCCATACAGTCTGGTCACAAATCAATAGAAAAACATTTAGGCTAGTGTCTTCATCAAAGCGTGGCTTTGAAATCAGTACTGTATGTTTCCATCAGGAGTAGTCTGAGACCAAACTGGTCTAAACAGGGACTTCGTCAAACCCAATTAAGACTGCGTGCGGACTGGCAGAAATCAGTCCCTCCAACTCACAAGAGCAAGTTACCTAATGAGAGTCCAATGAAAGGCTACTGGAGGCAGTTGTTAAACCTTGAATTGAAGAAAAAAATATATAAATATATGATGGCAGAATGGAGGGCTGTCAATTATTTTCACTATCAAATGTAGACATTGCTGAATGTGAATTAAACAAAATATGACAAGTACAGTACTGGTGATCTTTATCCTTTACATACGGCAGATGGAACCAGTTATAACATGATGAATGGATCAATTTTACAGAAAAGTTTCCAATACATGATGTTGAAAGGTGATATGAGATCCTTCCATGGTCCAGGAGGGAAGTCATGTAGCGAGTTGATCGTTGGCACTAAAGGTTCTGCTTAGAAATTTATAGTGGTGGTAGACAGGTCTTTACAGTGTTGCTGTGCCAGAGCAAGTACAACGAGTACACAAATCCCTAATGGATTGGATGTCAACTGAGGTAATTAGTCAGCCCAAGACAAGTTAGTGTTTCACCTTCCTAGTGCAAGGGAGTCCAGAAGCATTTTTGTAGCAAGGGGTCAATTTATTGCGCCAGGCATGAGTAATTTGTGCTGGCTACACCTTCATATTAATGTCCAACTGGAGAAGGGAAGATAGGAGAAACCAGCGTGGGTATGGAGATACTGGAGTTCAGCCCAGGGCACCCTTGAGACATACGCTTTTCCAAGTGGAAACAAGATTTCACATGTGCCATGCTTGGGTTACACACAATAATATGAATACCCCCACCCTGCAGTTAGTGCTAAAGGTTCAGAGGATATGGTACAATTATTAAGACAGGTGACATTTTCTAACAACATGTAATTTACTGTCACAGGATTACTAAATACATTTCCAAATTCCAATACCGTATTTTCTTCAAATCTCATTCACCTTCTTGGTGCTAAAAAATAATGTATGATGGAAAAAAAAAATGAGACTGCAGCAGCTGCAACCCAGGCTGATATAAAATCCACAAGACTAACCCATGGGATGCTTCAGTACAGGGAGATGATTATAACTTTGGAACTGGGAAGCAATCTACTGATAGCCCTGGCTCCTATTAATTGGACTTCATGATTTATGAACTGACTATGGCCCGTACAGTAAATAAGCAATGAATATAAAACCTGACACCTACAAGGCTATTAACAGATATTATAATGCAGATCTAACACCCAAGGTATATTATAACTTGAAAGTTTTTAAACAGCAGATAATATATTAATTACGATGTTAAAAAAATAATAATAAAAAAAATAAAACAAACATCAGTACTTTGTACTGTAGATCTTATTTAAGAACAACAAACATCACAATAGATAGGATTCCTTGACAGTCAGGTCACGTAGTCTGTGATTAACCAGACAGCCTATTATTTGGACTAGCCAAAAAAAAGGTATGTTACTGTTGCATAAAACAGTTAATACATGTTTTCCACTTAAAGCGTGTGCAAAACCTCAGCCGCACAGCAATGTCTACATGTAAGATCGCAACATTTGATGCAGGTCAACTTTTCTTGTACTTTGCACCACACAGTCTTTAAAAGATAACTCGCGTGTGTTTTATTTACCGTTGATAGTCAGGAAACAGTTATTTTATAAATGCAAGCACAACAAAACAGCTGTATAACCTAGAACATGCAGTAGGCAGAATCTTGCAATCATCAGGGAGCTTGTTCTGTGAGATGTCCCAGGCTGAAGCTGTAGAAATGATGTATTGCAATCTATTTTTAAACTACCAGAAGCTTACACTTCTGCATTACCCACAGTAACGGATGTCTTTGTTTCCCCGTATTATTTATCAAAGCATGCAAACACATTTGATTTAACACGAGCGCAACCGTGAACCGTTTTTTGGATTAAAAACTAATTTCAGCCAATCAACGCTTGCACAGCTAAACAGTAAATGTGAAATACCCAGGTTGCATACAGAAACGCCGCTTAGAACTTATGGAAATGTCTCTATTGCAGATTTTAAAAAAACTGTGCTTGATATTTCATATCAACATTCACATTATAAAAACTATAGAGATCACTATGCTCTCAAGCGACTGTATACCGTTATGTGTTAGCAGTAGCTTAGTGTAGCTTATACATTCCTCTCTGCTTCGTATAATTCTCTCTTGTTTTGTATTAGCTCCATTATATTTCCACAGAAAAGATAAAAAAAGGTTAAATACTACAAAACAAATATCCAGTTAAAATTAAAGTTGCACAGTACTGCTGCCTGATTTTTAAATAAATCTGGCATTTTGCCAAACAGCGTCACTGGAAAGTATTCACATTCGGATACATATCACACAGTTACAGGGTAAATACTGCACATGACTGGAAACATTATCAAAGCCAACCATGTGAATATAGTTTCCAATATTGTAAGACATCACGCAGACACTAGGCTGCAAATGCTTGCCTGAATGGTAAGTGATACATTACAGTTACCGGCGGCAACGTTAGCATGATAGAACGAAGCATCAGAATACTTTCAACTCCCTATAGTAATACATAATTAACACAATGCTTCTTTTTTTTTTTGTTTGTTTCCTTTTTCAATTCTTGCACACACCGTCATATGAAACTAGCACACAGTTAATACATCAATCGCAAATACTCTATTCTAACCCAATCGGTATCTCCATGGTCAATCTTTCCCAAATCTTCAGACCCTCCAAAACCACTTTCCAGATTTGTATTTTATTTTTGAAGCTCACCTCTATTTCACTCCATGCAGAGTCCTGGTTACACCTGTTCCACGCCATCCAGCCAGTGAATGACGGCACACACCAAAAAATCAAGCAAAAAATTCCACACTCTCCGTTAGCTTTCTCACTCAAGGAACTGCCCCCTTATACTGAGAATGAACTGAAGGCACCTGTCTTACAACTGCTTACCATCACATGACAAAGCTATTAAAAGTAGGCAGAGGAGTCACTCCCTCCACCCAACCCCCCTCAGCACGAGTAAGGCCAATGACGTACTGCCATGGAGGCGGGGTTTGGCACACGTTCAGTTGTCTTTTGAACTATTAAATCTTTGAATCCAATGAAGCCTTGTCTGATTAAAGTCTTTTTTATACACCACGCCTCCCCACGCTGGATCTGTCAGCAAGCAGATCAGGAAAATATCGTCGCAAAGTGAGAGCTATTTCACAGTGTAGCAAAATAAACACTGTATCCCACTTGAAATTGTTAAACTCAGCAGATAGCAGTTTTGGAACATAATACAAAAGACATGACATCAACGTATCGACCCTTGTCCTTGTTTTTTTTTTTTTTTTCCCCATTTCTCAATTAAATATCAGCATTCACCATGCACTATACTTAGACAATGTTAGATCAGTAGATTTTATACATATGCATATGCAGATGATTTACGAAGTTGAATCATAAAAGACCGAAACTGAGACATACAATTATTTATTAAATTCAGTACTGGTGTAGTGTTATAAAGTGGTACATGGTCACAATGTACTACACATACTAAAACTTTACCCATGTAATGTTATTAAGTGGTACACTGTCATATTGAAAGTGGTACACTGTGAGATTTTGGTACAGGTGCAATCAATTGTGATGTGATGTGTTTTCCTATTGTCAAAACAGAGGTACATTTACAATAATTATACTTTTTTTTCCCCCCAAACCATTAATTATACATTATTTTTTGCCAACTTAAACTGGAAACAGATATTCAATTTCTCTAAAAAGAAAAAAAAAATTCACGACAAACAAGACAAAATGAGAAGTCCACTGCAAAGTTGCAGAAGTAAAAAAATGTACAAGACCCAATGTATCGCATATGATAAATATTCACATACTATTTTTTAATGGGGGAAAAAATATGATAAATTCAATTTAAAAAGATGAAACAGCATAACATACCAGATTTGAACAGGCACTTCCGTGCTTGCTAAGTACCAGCATCTGATCTGCTCAATACGTGTTATTGGTGAGTTTTGACAAGGCACTAGGCAAGCCTCCTGTCAAACACACTGTAAAAAAGTGTTTGTTACCAAACAAAGGCAAACAGTCACATTTCATTAAACAGCACATATTTGTCTCATTTTATCTTCCAAGACATCATACAATTCACAGCAGAGGCTGCAGCAGGTGACTGCGTTTAAAATGACAACAAGCTTTGGATACAAAACAAGAAGAGAAAAAACAACAACAACGCACCGATGTGGACACTCAAAACATACAGGAATGTGTCTGCACCTCCCTCATTGTATGTGTTGTCTTTTATGGGATGCCATCCGGGTCAAAAACACATTATTTAGTGCATGTTTCAAATATTTAGTACACATTCTAATTTGACTAGTATGTGCTGTAATTCTAATTATTCCACATACTAATTTGGCCAATCAGATCACTGAAAATGAAATGAGAACCAATGAATTTAAAGAAAATAGTACATGTAATTAATTATCCAATTAAAAGTCACCTTACATCTGCCATTCCCCTTCAATTCATGGTGGTATAGGGGCTTGGCATTGGGTAAAGTGTAGTGAAAGATGGATAGACCCGGACCCTCTGAGACGAGCATCAACCAGTGGTTTCAGAGCCTTAGAAATCGCTTTCATTCAGTGGTAACCCCACTGTAACTAATATATAATTTGAAACAAGTGTTGAAAGATCTGACAATTAATCTAATATTAGCTATGGTAACTCCATATTTTAGTGTAAAACTTAAATAAATATAATTAGAAAAAAAAAAAAAGATTGTGTACATTGTTAATACAAACTGAACTGTGTCTCAGTCAACATTGTCTGTCTCAAGAAGTTGGCAGCACTCAGCAAATCCATATTTACACAGTAGAAGAACATCACTCGCTGCCATGATTTGAAATTTTCCTTATTCTTGATTTTTGTAAGTGTATTTCATGGCTGAAATTAAAAAGATGTTATCCCGAAGATGATTGGCTACTCTAATTATGCTTCATGACTGTAAAATGACCAGCCATTGTATAGGTACTACTGTAAAATGACCAGCCCCTACGTAGGTACTACTGTAAAATGACCAGCCCCTATGCAGGTACTACTGTAAAATGACCAGCCATTGTGTAGGTACTACTGTAAAATGACCAGTTAATTAACATTTATTTAGAACACATATTGGGCCAAATCAATACGTGTGCTAAATATGTGAAACGCGTACTAAATAACACGGTTTTGGCCTTCCATAGTCCTTGATATCTTTTCGGCTCGCTTTGACATGTTCTTGGCTACTGATTGATGGAAATCAAGAACTGTGGCAAAGGAATGATTTTGCCCTGAGGGCGGAATAAAACGGCTCACATGAATACCAAAGAGGCAAGTTAACTTACACAACTTACAAAAAAAACAAACAAAAAAAACAGTTGTTTTGAGAAATACAGCCATGGAAATAAGACTCCTGTTGCATAGCAGTTTCACCCATTCCAGGTCTTCTTATGAGCTTGATTAGCCATAGTGTATAGTTAACAAGTTCAGGTGTGTCTCATTAAACTCATAGTAAAACCAGGAATGGATCAAACTGCTACGCAGTGGGAGTCTTACTTCCATCCCTATTAAAAATGAAGGCAATTCTGTCATTTCTTTCAGTTTTTTAACCACACATTCTTCTCTTCTTATTCCAGCAGAACCTTGTTGATGGTCCAGTTTGTTTTCCTTCACCAAAGGTATTTATAGGTGTATTGACACAAACTTCCTCCAACAATATCTGCTTACATCTTATGAAACAGTTATAGAGCATACACTTACATACACCCTTATATATTTCACAATAAAACAGTATGGGGCACTACATCTTTAACATGTCTATAAGTGATGTCCCATATTCAAACCAATTTGATGTTCGTGATCTCAATTTGAAAATGCGAGGTCTGAAATGGCCAAGCATTAAGACCACCCCCAATCTCATGCTGGTGACCTCAGTGCTCTATGTGGTAGATTTAGGTAACTGGAACTACATTTAGAGATAATTGGAAACATTTAAAAGAGATTTTTTCCCCCTGATGCATGTTATACAGCATACAGACTGACTCATTCAAAAGTGGAGGATCTGAGCTTAAACATTTATAAACATTAATATTTGAAATGCATCATGTTCAAGGGAGAGTTCACAGAACATGTCCTGTGGTAAAATTGTTACTTATATATAAACATGCCTGCAACCACAGAGGCAGAAACCATACTACAGTATACTTGCCAGAATTTTACTAATTCACATGATTGTATTATGCTTTACAGCATTTGACTACTGTATGCTTTTACCAAAGTATGCCACAGTAGTAATGTGGTAGTAAAAATAAGCTTCATGTGAAACCAAGTAAAACTAAACTTAGGAGAATGTTACAATAATTGTAGACAAGAAATCCCAAATCTGCCCTGCTACATATTAAATAATATGGGTAGCCATACATTGCACTGGCCATTTTGCAATGTTGCTGTGGGGAAAAAAAAAAACCTTACCGATTTGAAGAATGCTATCATTTAAGAGGTGTGCCCCTGATGAAAATGTTGCATTCTGTCCATGTAATCCAGTTTATGCAATAACACTTGTAGTTGTTCACTGTAGGCCATTATGACCATTTGGGGTTTCTCCCTGCAAGTCTGATTCCCTTGCAGTGCTTCTTTCTTTCTACATCAGAATTCCAAATTGGCCAACTTGCTTTGTACTTCTGTTAAATAACAAAAAGTTAGAAAGCCATGCTATGTTTGCTAACTGGTCTTCCATGACTAATGAACTGTTTACAGTCATTGAATCCTTCATACCCTAATATACAGTGGTGTTAGGTTCAGGTTAGAGGAAACACTCATATAATAGGAACTGATAAGAACACCATATAGATTATTATCAATTACATGATGGGGTTTGTGGGGACTGAGCCTTGAAATTGAAAGTAATGCCTCCCTGGCGGTCAGGCACTTAACAGAGGTGTAGAACACTGTATGAGGTACACTTCAAAATGTCCTCAAACTTAGCACATAACACGCATTGATCTCCTATACATAATTGCAGCTATATCACAGGCAATTCCCTTGCAAAATTACTAAACGCTACAATTGTGCCCTTTACAGCAAATGTATTGGAAAGCAAAGCTGTTTTATGTCATTTATGAATATGCAAATTACGATTAAGTAAATACACATCTTAAAAGCCCACATTCTGAATTACAGCAAAAGTTTAGTAGACATTCACTATTTTATAAATCGTCTATTTTAATTGTGAAGTAGTAAGTAGTTTAGGCGATAACACTACTACTATTACTACTACTATTATTTTGGTTCACTGCATTTGAACATTTAATTTATAGACTTTTTTTTTCTTTGAATTTAGTTAATGGCCAGTCTTTGTTAGCACCCCCTTTTGCTTAGGAGGTGCTAAACCGAATTTTTTCACCGGCTGCCATTGGGCAGCTGGTGCACCAGCTGTTACTGAGTAGCTGGTGTAGTCCACCTATTGGCCATTAAATAGGACAACTACTACTGAACTTATTTTTACGTGAGTTAAGAATATGCTGACAATTTGTGATATGTCTAGAAGAAGAAAAAATGGTGGAAAAGCCTGTGCTAAGGCCAAGTCCCATAGCTGGATTGCAGTTCCCTATTGAGCGTGTCCACAGAAAAGGTAACTAGTACGACTACTGTGATGACTACGACGACTACTACTACTAATATTAATAATAATAATAAATATAATAATAATAATAATAATAATAATAATAATAATAATAATAACAAAACATATTTACCTATTTGTAGTAAATACATTAAGACTATGAAAAGTAGTGACCCTTCTTGAGACCAGAGAGTGAAGGGACTAAAATCATGGTTTATGGTTGAGATCTTTACAGACAAGCTTTTGTTGAGATTAAAATAGATTTTTCACAATGAAAGGAAAAAAACAGCCTATTGTCTTTTACTAAACCATATTAAACCAATGTGGAAGTGCAAATGTGTACAAAAAAACCCAACAACCAGCAAAATGTATGGTCAGTGGTGGCAAAAGTACAACATAAATGTCAGGCGTACAATTAATCAATTAATGGGACCTAATGCTTTTGAGATTAAAAGTTTTTTTTTTTGTTGTTTTTTTTTCACTTTGTGTGAGGCCTCAAGATTCCCTACCAATCAAATTCAGTTGGTCACCAAGCAGCCCAAGACGATTGTAGACATCTGGACACACCGTATCTTGTAGAATTTAGATTAGAAGTATTCAGTAATACAGTGTTCAAACACTATATTTTCAGGAATAAAACACGTAACCAATTCTCTGCTGCAGCGATCCCAGTTAATAACTAGCAATCCCCTAGGTAGGAAACCAGCTGCAGCATTTCAGTAACCTTGGTTAATGAAACATTGGTGAACCCACTGGGTTTAAAAGTTAAAATGAATGAAGCGGAACAGCACCCTGAACTGCATTTTGTTTTACTGTTTCCAATTAAGCACAGTAGCTACACATAAATATCCACACCAAGTTTAAAAAAAAAAAAAAAAAAACACCCCAGGATGCCAATATATAAATAATGCATTAAATAAAAACAAAAATCAAAAGCTTTATTATGCTTTTCTGTCTGTTATATTTTAGAAGGGTATTGTGTTTTTTTTAATACCTTAAATCTGACTATATTACTGATGTGGGCTGTTGAGCAAAATTCACAACTTTGAAGAGATGTTGCAGTCAGTTCCCATTTTTAATAGAACTATTCCCCTGTCAGTGAACCTGATGTCATTCCAACTGCAGGAAGAGTGAAGAAAACAGTGGAGAGCTCCAGTGCCTCACAGCTATCACTGAATAAAGTAGAGATGACAGACAGCCTTACCACCACCATCTCTCTTCTTCAAATAAATCAACTCTTGCATAGACTGTTGAGCAAACCTCAGTGGAACTGAGTCAGCCTTTTATTGGGCCAAAACAAGTCTGCCTGGCTGGCATTATCTATAGCAAAACTCAATGCACTATACAGTTTAGCAATTACTATGATCAGTGTTTTATTTGCAGCTATTCATTTAAGGCTGATTACAAGATTTAATTAAAACTTGGAAATTATTCTTACATTTTCTGTCATTCATTTCTTTATCCCGGGAATTCCTTTGCAATATTAAAGGTGGAAAATCTTCTTTAATTGAACAGCCAAACTCACAAAATTATGAATGAATGATTACGGCATGCAAAATAGTTACAGTTTATTCTGTTACTTTTTTTTTTTTTAATTTTGGTTCCATTATCTTAACATAGTAAAAGAATAAGGATTACTAATATGAATTTGGATATAGAAAGGGGAAGGGAGAATAAAATAATACCAGTCACTGTCTTTTTACTAATAACTACAATGCCAGTTAGCAGTATACTAAAAGCTCATTCTGGTGTGAATTTGCTTCCTGTGCTTTATACAATAGTATTAATCAGAAGCTCGCTCTAGGCTTCACAACACTCACCCTCCTTTTCACTCAATATGACCATCATAATCTCAGTAAATATGGTAATTAGGCTTAATCATCATTGGCTGCAAGCACTTTCCACACTGATTACATTGGTAATGAAGGAAAAATGGCCAAATCAGCTATTTCCTGAAAACATCTGATATAAATGCAGTATATGAAAGTGTGACGTTGATATAATGTGTGAATCTGTGCATGTGTGTGCTATAGTAGTTAAATTTGTGCAGAATTACCCAATAGTTTTATATGAAATTTAACTGGGATATTTCCAAATAATTAAAAAAAAAAAAAAAAAATCAGTAGACAGCGCTTTATTCAACAGTGTTTACCAGAGCATACAAAACAATTAGAGTGCTCCCCCATTATTTCATGATTTGATTATGTTAATTCAAAGTTAGACCACGTTGGCAGAACATTACTGTGACAGGGAGGACCCTATCGCTGGTTCTTGAGCGGATGTGTGCAGCTGGGACAGGTAGGCTCGGCCAGCACTGAGCTAACTGAGAGGTCCGGATTGGCTGGGGGGGCGTGCCCGGGGAGGCTGCGCGCACACAGCTCTGCACTACAGCTCGAGGCGACAGCACCTCCACGCTACACAGAGGGGTGCTTTGTTTACATCAAGGCGGAGAGCGTCCGCCAGGACTGTCAGACCCGGAGTCGTTGGGAAGCCGGGACTTCGGGAGCAACAGCAGTAGGTATTTTTGGGGATGTGGATACCAACCAGTATAGAGAGGGTAGCATAGTGTAGTAGGTTCCTGGAGCGGGACGTCTCTTTTAATGAGGCTAGTGCTTGTCTTGTGTGGCAAACTTTTATTTTGAGCTTTGTTTTGTTTTCTTTATTAAATCTGACGCTAGGGCTACCATTGCTGGTACCTTAGTGACAGCACCTGTGTGTAAATTAAATCTGCGTGCCTGTGCGGCATGTCAACACCCAATGCTCTGTGTCTGACTCATTATTATTCAGTGACGACCCACGCACTTAACAGTTATCATGTACTTTTACTTCAGAAAGACACTTTAATAATTCACAGACTTCAATATTTCATAATATTGTAAGATGTATGTTACAAATTAAAGATGCAGCACTGTTGCCACTTTACTAGAAACCAAGAAACTGGTTAAAATATGACTTGCATTTAGTACAATATCTATGTATCAATAAAGTCTGTTTGTATTTTGATCTTTCTTATCTGCTCAAATAAGTTTTCAATGCACATTTTTGCCTTAGCCATATGGTTTACAATTTTATTTTTCTTGATAAAAAAAGAAGGAAAACATTGCTTCAATGGTGACTGTTGCAGTAAAGAAAACTTTGCAAGGGGGGTGGGCCAAAGCACTGCAGCTGATAACCTAAGATAGCTGTTTTGTAATTTGCTCTATATTCCTTATCGGTGGAATCCAGGCAGTGCACTGTGACAGAAAAGGTGGACCATAATAGCAAAGCAAATAGTTCATAGAGATATCTCAGTTGTTTTTCATCACATCAATTTCATGGTTGCAGTGCCACACACACACACACACACACAGACAGTTACCCTTTCAGTACAGGAATATTGAAGGGTTGGTAAAGGTGAAAACTACTGCTCTGAGATGATTTACCCATCCTGTACTGTAACTACTAAAGCATGCTGAGTTCCAAGTCATACATTCTGAAACCTAACCTTACTATTTCCATACAGTATATAAGACCGTGTAAAACAGCAACCTGGTTGAGGTAGAGAATTATCAGGCTATAATCTGCTAAAGATGCGGCACTGGCCACACTTCTTTACCGATCTGTGAAACAAAATGTGACTATTGGTTGCTTTAAAAATGTTGCTCCAATGACTTATGATAATGACCAATGATATTAATATTTTAATAGATATCAACACATTTGTGAACTTCAAAATACTTTTTCAACACATTTTTAAACCGCAACATTGAATCAATGCAACAAAATCAATGCAACAAAGTGAATCTCAGGCAGCTCCACATAAAGTTACTTCCAGCACCTCCAGTGGGGCCTGTCCACTGCTGCTGTGAAATGTTTTGCTGTGGTATACCGTGAACAAGGAGTTAAATGGTCAGTCACAAGGCTACATTTTAAAAATATTAAATTACCTGTTTGATATCCCATTATTTGTGTGTCTAGTATTGTTTCTATTTAGATTGTTATTCTGCATACCTACTTCCCAGCAAAAACGTCCCTTTCAACCATTTCTGAATGCTTAATTTGTGAAAGGTGGTGGTTTTACAAATTGCCACTAGGGGCATGCAACTGTAATTTCTATTCCTTAGGCATCTGTGGCAAACATGGACTTGTAAATGGAAAATCGGTGTACAAAATAAAAGTTTCAGAAAGGGCAGAAAATAATAATATAGGCAGGAACAACAATACAGAACAATTTGAAACCAATGGATATTAAACAAAAAATAAATTAAATATTCTGAAAATGTATTTGGTCTATATAACTCTTTACTGTAAATCAAAAAACTGTTTGTAAATTGATAATTTATGCATGATAATCCATTTCGATTCTAAATTGAATCCAACACAGAAAATAACTGAACAGACTAAAATATATTGCAAATTCAAAACAAGGTACCTATTTGATTAGGGATGGGAAAGCCCAGGGAAACGGTCAAAACTGAAGTTACTATGCCAATAAACCTGGTACAACTTTCATCAAGGAACTGAACAATACATCAATAACTTATTGTTTTTTTTAACTGGCTTTGAGTTTCTTTTATAATTGATTTTAAAACTCTCATTGTCACTTTCGGGGTGTTTCATGAGTCATTCCCTGCCAGTATTCTGTATATCTTTCTGGCAGTGCCTTGTGATCTATGCATTCTGGTTTTCTCCCATTAGCCATTAGTTTGACTGAAGACTATAGGCCACAGAGCATTCTCATGAAATCCCTTAAAAAAGTTTACCATGGTACATTTGCACAATAATTTAGCAATGTATCATGCTTATGCCAGGCTCAAACCATGCCTTCAAAATGCTCTACCATACTAGGGTACTCTCATATGCTTTTCACTGTGGTAAAGTACTGCATACAGAAGTAAACTCTTACAAATGTGCCTAAACATTAGAATTGCCTTCGGATGACAATTTGCAAGTACTGTACTTATCAGGAATTAATTATCTAGGCCAAAAACCTACTTGTTTAGTTGAGTTCTATGTTCTAATCTGGATTCCAGGTACCTATTTGTTTGGTTGCAAATTTTTAACCAGATTTAGTTTTCATGTCTTAGAGGTACAGTAGGCTGCTTTGCTTGTTTTTCAAATTCTCGTTCTCACTTACAGGTTCGCACATGGCTCAGCATGTCCTTGTTTAGCAGAACTTGTTTTTGTTATTATTTTTTAGCATATCAGGTATACACTAGAATAAGATACCAAGCTTGGTGCAAGTTTTTAACTGCTGTACTTAAGATTGCTGTGATGTACCTATTTTATTGTACATTGAACATTAGAAATTAAACTTAGATGATGAAAAAAAAAAAAAAAATCAGTAAATGTAACTGGGGTCAGATTATTTTTCTGACCTAAAATGATCTGTGCTGAGCTATAATCTCTGTAGAAACAGCCCCAGAGGAACTTGAGACGAGAGAGCTGGTGATATGGGGTATGCAAAACATAAATAATACAAAGATTTTCCAGAGATAATGTCAAAAGGGATTAAGTCCTGCATCTGCACTTCAGAGCTTATGCACTACAATGCATACTGGTGCACATGGAAACTCAAGAAAGAATGTAATAAATATTCTAGAATATCAATTGTTGTTACATTACTAATGTTATGAGCTCTAGCATTGTAATGTATGGTCCTGCACCTTTTTAATTACACCTTTTGTTTATTGAATCCTGCTGTACTCAACATTACTACAGTTATGTTAATGGTAGATGTATTTGACTTAATAGCGTTTTTATTACTCCTAGTTAATGTGTTGTAATTAATGACTGTTTCAGTAATTAGGTTAATTTTTTCCTGCAGTCCAACCAAGGCAAGGCATCACAGCCAATTTTCAAGAACATTTATAAAATGACGTTGGAACTAGATGCTAAATATTGTTTTGTGTTTACTAATACAAATTACAAAGTGCACAAGGCAAAGCTACTTCATTAAACTGAAAACCATTAATTTTTATTACTGGAAATAAAACCAAAAAATAAATAAATGTGATGACACTTTAAAATAATTTATTGTTCACAATGAATTATTGTTGATTAAATGTTTCATATAAATTAGTGTAGATTGTAAATACTTCAGTATGAAATCATGTGTTAGTTAATACATAATTAAACACAACCAGTGACATTTGTTATGAAGTGTTGTTGATTGGAGAAAAACATTAGAAACGCCATAGTAACACTATGATTTTTGTATTCATTAACAACTGTACTGCCTTCAGTGAAGTTGTAAGTGGACATATGCAGCAAAGAGTTCTAAAGCAGAGCCCATAGAAGCACTGACAAACCTGCGCTCCTATAAACAGCACTGAATTTGCCAAGTCTGTCAGATCTACTGTTTGGGCAACTGGGTCTCAAACTCATTTGTGACAGGGGGATGCAGCTTTCATATTTACAAAATACCTCTAAGGGTTATGATTTCTCTAATTAGTTAATCAGTTATGTACAGTAAGGGATAATCTGTTTAAACAAACTTGTGTTTGACATATGTAAGCATATATACGTATATGCAGTCCCAGGCACCACTGAGCAGGTCAGTGAGGTTACTTTTTTCATGGATTAGTGCTCCGTTACTTTTTCATTGCTCTGTAAATTTTCCGGTTTAGAATCTTCACTAATTAGCCAATACAAATCTCTTCAGAGCCTTTTCCTTCCTTTGTGGTGTCAGTGCAAAGCTGTTGTGGTTAACGTGTATATTCAAAAACTGTAACCACAGCACAACAGGGAAGGATATCACAGATACAGTACACAAAGACATAGCAAAACGTCCCTATTTAGTCAGGTCAGCTGTTTTTTATTTTATTTTTTAATTGTGTTTAGTTGATTTGGGTTTAAAAAGGTTGAACTAGTGTCCCCATTGTTATGGTGTAGTACTAGAACATTTGTACTAGACTCAGAACATACTTTGACTAGGTGCACAAAAGTGTGTGTGTGTGGTCTCAAAAAGGGGAGGTTGTGTGGAATAGCATGCAACTGCAAATGCCAATCCAGGAGTTATTTTTTATTCCTGCGTCTTCCTGCCACCAACACCAACACAAGTCAGACCTTCAAAGAATGAGGTATGCTATTCCAGTGCGGACAAGCTTTGTGATATCATTCAAAATAAATCAAATAGATACAATTTAAGAGATGTCTGTCCCATAGGGTTTAAAATAAAAGTTTCATATTTCAGAAAAATAAAACCTTTTGAACTCACACCAGATTTGTGTTTGGTTAAATGCAATCAATATTACAGTATAATTATTTTGATGAGATAGCTTCATTAATCCCTTTATGTTACGAACTTTCTTTTTAGTACTACTATAAAATGTGATCAATATAACAAAAAGCTTGCTGGTGACAATTACAAACTGCTGCTGCTTATTTTCCAAATGAACAGAGCTGGAAGTACAGTAAGCTTTAAAATGGAAAACAGAACTACCTTTAGAGAAAATAAACCAACTGGAATGCCAACAAGGTCTGACATGCACAGAAGGGTAAACAAAATAAGAATGTAGAAAACACATACGAAGCATTTCTTTTTTTTTACTAAAAAAATAAATAAACATAAATGGATCTTTCTATTATTATTATTTATTTCTTAGCAGACACCCTTATCCAGGGCGACTTACAATTGTTACAAGATATCACATTATTTTTACATACAATTACATTATTTTTTTTACACATTATTTTTACATACAATTACCCATTTATACAGTTGGGTTTTTACTGGAGCAATCTAGGTAAAGTACCTTGCTCAAGGGTACAGCACCAGTGTCCCCCACCAGGGATTGAACCCACAACCTTCCAGTCAAGAGTCCAGAGCCCTAACCACTACTCCACGCTGCTGCCCGTTCTAGTTGTAATGTCTTGAAGTGAAGGCGCCATCAGCGACACTGACATATCAAAGGAGTTTGTACTTTTATGAAGACTCATGTAGTGTGCAAATAATGTATTAAGATCTGTGCAAATCATTTAAATATTTTCTTTTTATTCCTAACATGTTTTAAAATGTACCGTGTCATCAATAAAATATTTATTAACAGATTTCATTTTTTTTTTATACAAAAAAAACCCAACATATCTTTAAAGGCATGTCTTGATTCATATATAAAACATACAATGGGGGTAAAAAGCCTTTAGGTGACTCTGAATGTAAACGATGCATGTGAATATATCACGCTTCCTTTTAAATCCAAGCAAAGCATGGTGGCGAAAAATATTACCGTTAATGGAAAATTCTAAAGGAAAAAAATAAGTTGTGCTTTCGTTTTTGTTATCTATGCTGCTGACAAAGTTAAAAACGATTCACAGTCCTCACTGTTTCCTATTCCTGTGGCCTATCTTGAGGTCTCCTTTTCATCATCTTTATGGAAGAAAAATGACACCCTTCTCAAACGAAGAAAATGTCGCTGCCTTTGATCTCCCATTTACACTGCACTATTTATAGGCTGATATTTCGGATGATTTCAAATTCAGTGTCAGTCACATGGCATGGAGGGTATTAGATCATTTTGTTATTTGCCCTTCTGCTAACCCACCTGCTAGCTCAGTCACTGCCGAGTATTAAAAAAAAAAACCTTGGGCAGCTTGTTACCCGTTGGTCTAGTAAAGAAGTTGAAGCATGCAGCACCAAGGGCTCTGTCACATGCTGGTTCAAACCTGATTTTAAATGTTTTTACAATAGTCTGCTCTCCGTTGCAAACTCCATATTGACCCTTAAAGGGTACCTAAGTTACTCCACCAAATGCATATAAGTGGCATATACAGTTTTAGTATACTGTGTACACATCTTATAATTTTTAACATTTTTTAAAAAGAAGTTTGCTTTTTGTAATATTCTGTAATGTACAGCAGCCTACCTCAAAAAAGGCCATCAAAGGGCACTATCATCTTGTAATGATGATGAAGACTACATCATAGCTAGAGTATTTTACAAATCAATAATTCAGTGGCAATCTGCATACTGGTCCTACAACAGACACATTTTCTCATATAATACTGCATGTTGGTACGATTTGGTAAAACAATAGTTAATTAGCCTCATCCATTAAAAAAAAGCCTTGAATACAAAACTTTTATACTAAATTAGTGAAATTATTGAACATAGGTGCAAACATACTTCCAAATGAAAGGAGGCTGAAGCATTATTCCCAGACCTGCGGGAACCCTACCTTTCCTTAGCAGGGCAAGTGGAGGAGTGCTCAACAAGATCTACTCTCATTAATGGAAAATAATTATTTGTAACTGAGAGAAACCGACACCCAAAGGTAGCAACCTTAGGCTTATACAGGGCTATCTTCTTCTCTATTATTTGTTATTGTTCACTGTTTACTAAAACAAAATGTAATTCCTGTAATTCCTAGTTAAATGTTGATAAGATTGGTTTACAAGTGGCTTGTTGAACTGGTTCCTCACATAAAGATATTGCTCAATAGGAGTGAGAAAATATCATTTTTAAACAAGAAACTGTATTAGGAGCTCATCTGATGCAGCTATGGGTAAATAGTCTTTTGTACAGCATATAAACATGACTTGGAATTGTATCTGTGGAATTCCAATACCTTTTCAGTATTGAGGTTGATTAATGTCAAGACATGAGGAAATTACATGCTCGTTTTTATGGTCTCTGTATTTCCTAGTATACTGCTGTTTGGGTTTCACATTATATTGCTTTGAAATCTAATTTGCAGACATATCATGCAACCTTATTGAAATGCCCTTTCTCACTCACATTGTTTAAACTGCTCAGTTACCATAATACAGCATATACCTGGTTGCAAACCAAAAGCATTGCTCCAAATAAAAGGTCTAGCATTGGTAACTTTCAATGTTGAGGTACTGTACTATATTTAACTTACTTTTCAGTCACCTCTACTCTAGGATTTCAAAGTACAGTGCATTAATGAGAGTTAGGTACTTGGTTGTTGTATACTAAGACACCACCAACAATCAACACTCACCAATGAAGGCTCAGCATTTCCATTAGGGAGCCAGCTCCAGTGATTGGAGCCGGAGCGGAGCTTGCAAGTTTTCTGAGCTGAGCTCTGGAGCCGGAGCGGAGCTGGAGCTGGGGATGCTGGAGCCGCAGCGGAGCTGGGGCTGGGGATGCTGGAGCCGGAGCAGAGCTGGAGCTGGGGATGCTGGAGCCGGAGCAGAGCTGGAGCTGGGGATGCTGGAGCCGGAGCAGAGCTGGAGCAGGGGATGCTGGAGCTGGAGCAGAGTTGGAGCTGGGGATGCTGGAGCCGGAGCGGAGCTGGAGCTGGGGATGCTGGAGCCGGAGCAGAGCTGGAGCTGGGGATGCTGGAGCCGGAGCAGAGCTGGAGCTGGGGATGCTGGAGCCGGAGCAGAGCTGGAGCAGGGGATGCTGGAGCTGGAGCAGAGTTGGAGCTGGGGATGCTGGAGCCGGAGCGGAGCTGGGGCTGGGGATGCTGGAGCCGGAGCAGAGCTGGAGCTGGGGATGCTGGAGCCGGAGCAGAGCTGGAGCTGGGGATGCTGGAGCCGGAGCAGAGCTGGAGCAGGGGATGCTGGAGCTGGAGCAGAGTTGGAGCTGGGGATGCTGGAGCCGGAGCGGAGCTGGAGCTGGGGATGCTGGAGCCGCAGCGGAGCTGGGGCTGGGGATGCTGGAGCCGGAGCGGAGCTGGAGCTGGGGATGCTGGAGCCGGAGCAGAGCTGGCGCTGGGGATGCTGGAGCCGAGCGGAGCTGGAGCTGGGGATGCTGGAGCCGAGCGGAGCTGGAGCTGGGGATGCTGGAGCCGAGCGGAGCTGGAGCTGGGGATGCTGGAGCCGGAGCGGAGCTGGAGCTGGGGATGCTGGAGCCGGAGCAGAGCTGGAGCTGGGGATGCTGGAGCTGGAGCGGAGCTGGAGCTGGGGATGCTGGAGCCGGAGCGGAGCTGGAGCTGGGGATACTGGAACCGGAGCGGAGCTGGAGCTGGGGATGCTGGAGCCGGAGCGGAGCTGGAGCTGGGGATGCTGGAGCCAGAGTGGAGCTGGGGATGCTGGAGCCGGAGCAGAGCTGGAGCTGGGGATGCTGGAGTCGGAGCGGAGCTGGAGCTGGGGATGCTGGAGCCGGAGCGGAGTTGGAGCTGGGGATGCTGGAGCCAGAGTGGAGCTGGGGATGCTGGAGCCGGAGCGGAGCTGGAGCCGGAGCGGAGCTGAAGCTGGGGATGCTGGAGCTTGAGCAGAGCTGGAGCTGGGGATGCTGGAGCTGGAGCGGAGCTGGAGCCGGAGCGGAGCTGGAGCTGGGGATGCTGGAGCCGGAGCGGAGCTGGAGCTGGGGATGCTGGAGCCGGAACGGAGCTGGGGATGCTGGAGCCGGAGCGGAGCTGGAGCTGGGGATGCTGGAGCCGGAGCAGAGCTGGAGCTGGGGATGCTGGAGCCGGAGCGGAGCTGGAGCTGGGGATGCTGGAGCACACCAGAGCAGCTCTACTATTTCCTGCCTTTCACAGTTTAAAAAATCCTTCCTGAATTATTCAGTTCAAACATTTGAATGAACAAAATAAGTATATACAATAACTAAATGTAAATACAGAATTGCTTTAATGTACATAATATTTCCATTGATATAAGGGGTCGCCCAATATGATCAACTAGAATCATGTATTCCGGTATCTGCAGCCATTACCTTTTATGAAACCCAGTGCAGGCATATAGAGAGGGTCCTCATAATCGCGCAGTAAGAGGACAGTGAGTTAAAGATTATAGTCAAATGCAATCCGAAACATACATGGAGGCTAGGATTGAATAATAAAATAGAAGCTTGATGAAGATTGGTACAAAATCAAGGCAGTTATCATGTTCACAATGTAGTGTGACAGACAGACCATGAAATGAAATGTATAATATATATCATAGTAATATGTGTCATAAGACATACTAGATACTGTACTTTATAGAACACTGATTCTATCCATGTAACATATATTTATTATACTGCTGGAGCGAACATGATATTTTCATGTTCAGATATCTGTTCAGGATTCAGACATGCATTTGAATATTTGTTAATTTGCAAAACGTTATCAAAATATATAAAGAAAAATATCCCAGAAGTAAGAATGGCCTGACTTTACCCTAGTAAATTAATTACAAAACAAAGGATGCCATACAGTACTTACGGCTAAAAAATTTTAAAAAAATCTTGTGTGCATTTTAGGTAAAAACATAAAGTAGACAATGCATATTTTTTTAATAATCCCTGCCACTGCAACTTCACATGTGTGTAGAGCTTGCGTGTGCAGTTTCATCTAGACTTGTTTATTTGACAGCTAGAAGTAAACAGGGGACCAGGAGTGGCTGTGTTGATCTTCTGTTTTTTATATATATAGAAATCACACATAGTGCTATTTTTCCTATTGCTAATTTAGAAACTGTTGCCAGCTTCTGGCAAGGTGGTAAATTGGTGCAAGGCAAAACAAGTTGTGATAAATATTTCTCATTTCTGTCAACTGTGTCATTTCTGACTGACACAGACATTTTTTTTTATATTAGTCCCAGCATTCAATTATTATATGTATTTTCCTGTACGGTTGTATATTATTATTACACCAAGACTGAGAAGAGTTACCATAAATATTAGCTACCAAGTGTGACAAGGAGGGAAGGAATCTGAGCTGCAAGTCTACCTCCCGGCCAGAAAAGGCGCTATCTAAGGTTGGTGGTATGCTTTCCCAGAGACGGCTCAACTTGATGGAAGGTAGGAATCGGAAGTCGGCCATTTTGCAGAATGTAGTTCTGGACTGCCCAAATGTAGTTGCACGTCTGCCCAAACCCAGACCCGCCAAGATGACGGTGGATGATGATGACGGTGGATGATGAGCCCGAGGCCTTCTTAGTGGCGTTTGAGCACTTGGCCAAAGAAGCAAGATGGCCTCAGGAATGGTGACAAGGTCGTCGTGGACTATGACATCGTCAAGCAGGCCATCCTCCAGCATCTGGATATAATGGAGTAGACCTATCGCCGTTGGTTCCGGGATTACCAGTGGCCCCCTGGAGTCAGGCCCTGCATGGTGAGTCAACAGCTGACGGACCAGCTGACCCGATGGCTCTGCCCCAACACACAGACTATCACGGAGGTGGTTGGATTGATCGCAACCCAAGGCTCCTTCAGTCATGAAGTCCACTTCCCCCACTCCCCAAAGGACAGCCTCCATCCCCGGACCTGCACCCCCTCGAAACCCAACAGGTCAGCCCCTAGCCGGGTTAGAAAAGGGGCCCCCTCCCCGTTGTAGCCCGGCAGCAGGACACACAGGCTCTGTGGGTGCCATTTACCCTGGTCTGCTACCAGTGCCATGAGGCCAGTCATCTCGCCCACAATTGCCCAGCGGCCATGGAGTGGGTAAGTGTGCATTTGGCAAACAAGAGACACAATATCTTGGCTACATCATGAGAAATGGCCAGGTAAAGCCAATCGCAGGCTCTGGTGAAGATGGCAATCCCGAAAACCAAGTCTCAGGTGAGATCACTACTGGAGTTAGCAGGATATTACTCCCGCTTTATCCCAGAGTATTCCACTATAGTTAACTCCCTGGTTGATCTCACCAAAAAGACAAAAAATAGTGAAGTGGACAGGGGAGTGTCAGGGGGCCTTTGATATGATTAAGAGGAAGCTATTCCAAGCCCAGGCCTTAATTTCGCCAGATTTCAGTAAAGAGTTCATTCTTCAGACTGATGCCTCCGATAATGGTCTGGGAGCTGTCCTGTCCAAAGAAGTTGACGGAGTAGAACATCCGATTATATATATGAGCAAAAAAAAGGCTCCCAGGGAAATAAACTACTCAGTCATTGAGAAAGAGTGTTTGGCCATCATATGGGCTACACATGCTCTTCACTATTACTTATTGGCACGTTCCTTCTCTCTTGTCACAGACCATATCCCTTTCAAAGTGGCTAAATACGATGAAGGACACGACCGCCCAGATAACTCGGTGGTATCTGGCACTGCAACCTTTTCACTTCTAGATGAAGCATCGTGCTTGTAAAGAGCACCAAAATTATGATTTATTTTCTCTGGAGGGAGGACCTTTAGGGGAGTTAGGGTTAGCCGAGTGTTCCTTCAGCACCACTCTGAGGGGTGACAAGGAGGGAAGGAAGCTGCAAGTCTACCTCCCGACAAGAAAGGGCGCTACGTAAGGTTGGTGGTATGCTTTCCCAGAGACGGCTCGACTCAACAGTAGGTTGGAACTGGAAGTCGGACATTTTGGAGAAAGCACGTAGTTACGAGACTGCTAAACAAATCCATTGTGATCAGCTGCGGGGCATGTAGTGACTGTATATACCGTGGCGCCGGGCTGATCACAGGGAGGAGTTTGGCAGTACAAAGGGGATGCAGCTTTGTGAGTACAGGCCCTTTATGCTGAAACACTAACGCACCGGAGCGCTGTGCCTTTATTTTGTATTGTGTATTGCAGAAGAGTAGCAACTGGGAAGCTGCAGCCACAGAGCCAGCACAAACATCCCGGAGCACCACTGCACACCTGTAAATACAAGCGGAGCACTTTCCTGTGCACTTGTGGATTACAGTACTGTGTTATTATTTTGTGAATGCTTTTTGTTTGGGACTGAAAAACTGCCGTTTTACCCCACATACCATTGTTGGTATAGGGGGTGATTATTATGAATTAAAAATTGACTATTTTCTGGTAATTATAAAATTGTAGACATTGACGCCTTCCCACACCACTCACATCCTGACACAAACTAATAATAATAATAATAATAATAATAATAATAATAATAATAATAATAATAATAATAATAATAATAATAATAATAATAGAATAGCATAAAATAGCACTATGTGTGATTTCTATATATATAAAAAACAGAAGATCAACACAGCCACTCCTGGTCCCCTGTTTACTTCTAGCTGTCAAATAAACAAGTCTAGATGAAACTGCACACGCAAGCTCTACACACATGTGAAGTTGCAGTGGCAGGGATTATTAAAAAAATATGCATTGTCTACTTTATGTTTTTACCTAAAATGCACACAAGATTTTTTAAAATTTTTTTAGCCGTAAGTACTGTATGGCATCCTTTGTTTTGTAATTAATTTACTAGGGTAAAGTCAGGCCATTCTTACTTCTGGGATATTTTTCTTTATATATTTTGATAACGTTTTGCAAATTAACAAATATTCAAATGCATGTCTGAATCCTGAACAGATATCTGAACATGAAATATCATGTTCGCTCCAGCAGTATAATAAATATATGTTACATGGATAGAATCAGTGTTCTATAAAGTACAGTATCTAGTATGTCTTATGATACATATTACTATGATATATATTATACATTTCATTTCATGGTCTGTCTGTCACACTACATTGTGAACATGATAACTGCCTTGATTTTGTACCAATCTTCATCAAGCTTCTATTTTATTATTCAATCCTAGCCTCCATGTATGTTTCGGATTGCATTTGACTATAATCTTTAACTCACTGTCCTCTTACTGCGCGATTATGAGGACCCTCTCTATATGCCTGCACTGGGTTTCATAAAAGGTAATGGCTGCAGATACCGGAATACATGATTCTAGTTGATCATATTGGGCGACCCCTTATATCAATGGAAATATTATGTACATTAAAGCAATTCTGTATTTACATTTAGTTATTGTATATACTTATTTTGTTCATTCAAATGTTTGAACTGAATAATTCAGGAAGGATTTTTTAAACTGTGAAAGGCAGGAAATAGTAGAGCTGCTCTGGTGTGCTCCAGCATCCCCAGCTCCAGCTCCGCTCCGGCTCCAGCATCCCCAGCTCCAGCTCTGCTCCGGCTCCAGCATCCCCAGCTCCAGCTCCGCTCCGGCTCCAGCATCCCCAGCTCCGTTCCGGCTCCAGCATCCCCAGCTCCAGCTCCGCTCCGGCTCCAGCATCCCCAGCTCCAGCTCCGCTCCGGCTCCAGCTCCGCTCCGGCTCCAGCATCCCCAGCTCCAGCTCTGCTCAAGCTCCAGCATCCCCAGCTTCAGCTCCGCTCCGGCTCCAGCTCCGCTCCGGCTCCAGCATCCCCAGCTCCGCTCTGGCTCCAGCATCCCCAGCTCCAGCTCCGCTCCGGCTCCAGCATCCCCAGCTCCAGCTCCGCTCCGACTCCAGCATCCCCAGCTCCAGCTCCGCCCCCGGCTCTAGCATCCCCAGCTCCAGGTCTGCTCCGGCGCCAGCATCCCCAGCTCCGCTCCGGCTCCAGCATCCCCAGCTCCAGCTCCGCTCCGACTCCAGCATCCCCAGCTCCACTCCGACTCCAGCATCCCCAGCTCCAGCTCCGCTCCGACTCCAGCATCCCCAGCTCCAGCTCCGCTCCGGCTCCAGCATCCCCAGCTCCAGAAGCGCTTCAAGATTTTCTTGCACGTTTTTAGTCTTAGTTTCATTTTTGTAAAGTTGCCTTACAAATCTAGAGTAATTAGCCATATTCAAAAAGTGATTATAAGTTGGTACATGTGGCATGTGTACTTTGAGAAAGGTCGGAAAAAGAGGCTATTTTAACCTATTTGTGAATAATGGATTTACTGCAAACGTAATGAGAACCAAGTTCGTACCTAGCTGTTTAATTAAAAACAAATTATCCAAATCTGATCATCGGTTCTACTGTTGTTGTGAAAAAGTCAAAGAGAGAGAATCAGCTTGGTTTTCTATGACCTTGACCTGGAGGTAAAAAGTCAAAGGTTTCCCACAATCCTTGTATATGTCTTAATCTACCTGTGTGACAATGGCCTCCAAAGTTATGGAGTGTGAAAATTTAAAGCATCATGTGCTCCTCACTTTGAGGGCTGCAGACCCGATTGAACAATAATAATAAAACAAACTTAAATAGGATGTTGCTATGATAGTCACTCACTTTACTGATTAGAGGTTTTAGTGGCTCTGGAGGTGCACCAGGGCGGCTCTGGAGCTGGAGCAGGGGCTGCTGGAGCCAGCCTGGAGCTGGAGCAGAGGGTCTCCATCAGCTCTGGAGCCAGCCTGGAGCTGGAGCAGTGGGTTCCCATCAGCTCTGGAGCCAGCCTAGAGCTGGAGCAGAGGGTTTCCATCAGCTCTGGAGCCAGCCTGGAGCTAGAGAAGGGGGTTCCCATCAGCTCTGGAGCCAGCCTGGAGCTGGAGCAGAGGGTTTCCATCAGCTCTGGAGCCAGCCTGGAGCTGGATCAGGGGGTTCCCATCAGCTCTGGAGCCAGCCTGGAGCTGGAGCAGTGGGTTCCCATCAGCTCTGGAGCCAGCCTGGAGCTGGAGCAGAGGGTTTCCATCAGCTCTGGAGCCAGCCTGGAGCTGGAGCAGGGGGTCTCCATCAGCTCTGGAGCCAGCCTGGAGCTGGAGCAGGGGGTCTCCATCAGCTCTGGAGCCAGCCTGGAGCTAGAGCAGGGGGTTTCCATCAGCTCTGGAGCCAGCCTGGAGCTGGAGCAGGGGGTCTCCATCAGCTCTGGAGCCAGCCTGGAGCTGGAGCAGGGGGTTTCCATCAGCTCTGGAGCCAGCCTGGAGCTGGATCAGGGGGTTTCCATCAGCTCTGGAGCCAGCCTGGAGCTAGAGCAGGGCGGTTTCCATCAGCTCTGGAGCCAGCCTGGAGCTGGAACAGGGGGTTTTCATCAGCCAGTCTCATACTTGCAGCCATTCATATACTTCCAGATGTTAAAATCTGCAGCAGCTTTCTCTACACACCTTAAGCACTCATGCTTTTCTAAATCTTTACAGACAGCACAATATTTGCTTTATTCTTATATTTTTACATGCTTTCCTATACTTGACTGTGACTTTGCCTGCCTGCATCCAGGACTAGGGTTGCCACCCATTCTGGTTTTGCCTGGATTGTTCTCTTTTTGAGGCAGCTGTCCTGGGAAATCTGTAGGACTTCCCGGGACATTAAATGTCAAAGTATATGATTTATTTATTTATTTATTTATTTTTGTACAAAATGACTCTGAGGTGGGAACCCTATTGAGGACTCCTTTTAAAATAAGTCCTGGATATCTCCTGCTTACCACAAAACATAGATAAAAGTGACACACACTGAGTTAATGTTTTATTTGAAAAACTACATTTACAGTTAAAAAAAAGAACAAAATACATTGTATTATTAACTAAAAAACAAGAGTTATTATCCAAAGGCATGGAAACTAAAACAGTAAACCAGCAATCTCTGATTTAATAAGCAGAAACTATCAATGGATTACATAAGCAAGCTTTAAAGTTCTTTCAGCTTCTTGTTTTGGAAACAGTGAGCAGCAGCAGTCATGCCACAAGTGTTTACATGTAGCCTCAGCTCACAGCAAGTGGCTTCACTTTTCTTTAAAAAAAAAAAAAGAAGCCTTAAGCTGTTTAATGCTTCACTAGCTTATCCAACACATCCATCCTGTCTGGGAGAGTTCTGGCTGTTTTTTTAATTTTATTTAAAAAAAAAATGTTTTTAAGAAAAAGTCATCCCTAAAAATGTTACCTCTTTAATAAAGTAAGGAAGGTAGGAGTGACTCTTTGCACCTTTTATGTCTGAAACAGAGATGACTTACATTATTTCTGCAGGGATCCTCATGTGCCTAATTCCAACCAAAGGAAAGTTTTCTGGCTCCTAGAAAGGCCTTGCTTTTGCTATGTTTCTAGATAGCCTTTTGAGAGTCCATATGGACCACATAGCATAATAATATTGTATCTGTAGCTGTTGGGAGAAATGCTCTAAGACATAACCTTACCCTATATATATATATATATATATATATATATATAATAGGTTAAATTGGGTAGGTATACTGCTGTAAGCTTTAGATGGGCAGAAAAAAATACACAACTATGGTATATGAATCCTTGTATGATAATTGTGCTTAACTGTCCCAAGTGAAGAAAAAAAAGCCACATTAAATCTTTTCACCGGCAACTGGCAATCCTACATTATGGTCTAGTTGTTTTTGTTGTTTTATTATGCTCTTTCATAAGTATCACGACAAGTCTAGCAGCATAATGCCACAAAAATGCAATAGAAGCAAAAAAATAAATAGCATCATTCATGGGTTGCATCACCTTAAACTAATGCAACATATTTTAAGCAATCTATTTTTAAAACTGTTGAGAGGAGATTTGTCTAAGGATATTTACTTAACAGGAGATGTTCCAGCGAAACAAGTCAATCGGACTTTAACTGGGTGAACCGAGGAACTTTAAAGCTGAAGGCACTGTAATATACAAGTTACTGTATCTAAAAAAGGCGCTTCACAAATAATATTTAAATAGTAGTTAACTATTCAAACAGTTTTTTAACTGAAGATGGCTTATTAATATAAGAATAATAAATATTTTTACAAGCAATTTATTATTATTCAAGATTATATTGCCCTATACTAAAACTTCAGAACAGTATCACAAAATTAAAATTAAGATTCGGTACAGCTGATCAAAGACTGTTTTTATTGGTCTTCCACTTAAAAAGTGGGCCTGGACAGTATTTGAATGTGAGTTATCCTTAAAAAAAACAGGTGCTATAGAGTGTAGTTCTCGCGGCTTAGGAGGAGTCAAACTCCCCTACTGACGCAAAACTTCACAAAGAGGGGTTGTCAGATCAGAGGTTAACTCAATGTCCCAGGATTGACATGTAAACATTTTCTTTTTCTCAGAGCAGGCCTGATGCATGCTTGCGGTGAAATGTAAGGGAAGCTTACATATCCCCTGCCTGTGATATTTCAGCTATGTGGATACTTTAGAGAGGACTTCAGTCTCCACTGAGCATCACAAACTTTCAAACATCACTAAAAACATAAAATAAAACCCAATGCCCAGCTTCTGTCTGTGATCTGAATGGTCCTCAATCCATTCTGCTGTACAAGCAAAAGGTTCTCAAATGAGAGGTCAAACATGCTGGGTTGCCCTTGTCAAATAATGTTTAAAGAAAAAAAAAAATACAGCATATAAAACAAACCCTGTACCAGTTTGTAAGAAACTATTAAGATAAAAAAAATCCCAGCTTGGCTCTTTCTGTGGAAATTGCCTTTTACCAATGAACTAGAATACAAAAAAACAAAAACAAAAAAAAAACAATATGTATGCCTTGCACTTGCAATTAGTCTAGAAGCTTTAAAATGTACAAAAAGATTATTATTATTTTTTTTCAAATAAGCATGTTTTTCCTTTTATTTCCTGTCAACAATTAGCCATAGCAAAGACATACTCAACCAGGCTTTGCTGAATTCTAGGAATCTGTGCTATTCATGCTTATTTTAATCACAGTGCAAGTTAATGAAAGCTAATGTTGGCATTTTGTGAGTTTTTAATTATGCTAACAGCAGTAGCATGCAGTGCCTATGCATGTGTTACGTATAATGGCTTTCTGTTCTATTTCCACCCTCAGATGGGGGGTCGGTCACAAGGCACTGTAACAAATACCTCCAAGGATAGAGGATCACAGTAATCCAGGACAATACAAAGTGTTAGCTTCTCAGTTATGCAGCGCCTAGTCATATGGCTACCCACTAAATTCTTTCCCTTCACAGCATCATAAAAGGGAGCACCAGCCACTGTTGCCATTTATATTCCACTGATTACACCGGCTATTTTCATTTCAGAGTGCTGCTGCTGCCTGCTGCAATCTAGCTTGTGTGCTGAGCACTAAAAGGCATTCCAACAGCAGATTTCATTAAAATGGATATTAGGAATGATAATCTTGCAGTCAGCTGTAATGCTGTAAAAAAGATTTGATTTAGAGTTTCCCCAATTGTGTTTTTTTTTCTTTCTTCAAACAAAGATTAACCCCTGCATTACCTGAAGAGAACCCATACCCTTATTAGAGTCTATTATGGTTAGGTAGTTTATGGTGTACCATAGCTAAACCAATCATTCTGTTTTTAATATAGGTATTCAAACATTCATATTGATATCACTGAGCCTTAAGAACTCTATTACATGATATGTCAAAATTAAATGCTGGGTTTAAATTAGGTATTTTATTAAGAATCTGTCTTTTCAATACCCCCTTTACAACAGTACTTTTCACTCCATGAAACTTGGGCTGCTATGTCATGTAAGTTTTCCTTAAAAGGGTATATTTGTTTACATTTAAAGCATTTTCCTACCTGTCAATGTGCATCAGATGGAGGCTGTTAAGCAAGAAGAAGTGCCTTATAGTATACTAAGCAGCTTAAAATCACCCTGTCAGCCATGGAAAGTGAGCATGACTTACTCAACACATCTACTTTCTAAAATGATACATCATAAACTGTGAGTGAAATGGTAGCTCTTTTTAAGTAGAGGTAAAGGCTGGGTAATCTGTCGTTTTTGCTAGCAGCACATACAAAAAACAAATTATGTTGTGTGCGTAAAAATATGAAATATGTTTTAGTGAGCACAAAAATACAGATGTTTTGTTTTGTTTTTATGGTTCCTTATGAAATCCTTCAACATCGGAATGGCTATTTTAGCCAAGAACTTTGGATAGCTCTGAAAGTAAAGCTAATAAACGGTAGGTATTTTATTTTATTTATTTATTTTTTTAAGCTTCAGTACATCTTTAACCCTGAGGTTGTTGACATTGTGATGATGTAACAGTACAAAACCATCTGTTTTGTTTGGTGAAAAAAGGGTGCGTACTTTTATTACACATTTCTGTGAACTACAATCTTTGGTATGTGTTTACTGTATCTACTGGGCTCTGTTTTTCTCCATCATGCATGGACCTTGTAACTTCAAATACTGTCCCTCTGTACATGCAGGAATTACTAATTAACATCCCCCATGGGCGAACAAACGAGCAAACATTGAATATCAAGGCATGTTTAAAGACAGTAGGCTAAAGCCTATTGCTTAATTGAATTAGGAGATCCACCAAGTTATTAATGAGAGTGCTATCCTATATCTTGTTGTCATGAGACACTGCATGAAAGGGAATAAAAAAGAAAATTCACACAAACTATTTTATAAAAATGTGTATGCAGAAAGCAAACCACTGACACCCATTAAACTTAATGACCTTTAAACTTAATGACCCTTAAAAGCTCTGGCAATCAGTCATACTGTAGCTTTATAGGCTGTACCACTACAGTACATGGAGTCAAATGGGAGCAGCCACATTTAATTACATTTACCCTCAACGCAAAGCAATATATTGACATAAAAGTGTGTGGAAATGTGGCCACGCAATCAAGTTTGGGTGACAATCCATCTTGCATAACTCTGTGGTCATTAGTGTGCTCACTAGCTGCAGTCTGTGTTTGGTTAACTGCATATCGGCTGAAATCAGAAGTCACGGTTCTCTCTAATTCTTTCTCTATCAGTCACCAAATCACTTGTAAATATACCAGTAGTTTGATACTCCATAAAGACGTGTGATACAGTGTGTCTGGGATACAAGTGCTCTAAATAGCCACACACCCACTTGTTTCAGCATTTTTTGGAGCCACCTAAGGTGATATACAAGAGTGCCAATATGGGTATTATATTGGTCGGAGGAATCACCCTTTTTTTAAATAAGAGGACCACAAACCCAAACTCACGGCCAATGTCATTGTCTGCAAAACAGAGCATACATTCTTTGTATAACCCTACAAACACAGTCAGTACTTTAAATTGTCTCTGAGGCTTTGACAGCTTTGTAAAATTACTAACACAAAGTATTTTTTTTTAACAATACCCATGATCAAACTTGACCGAGAGAATCATACAATACAGTTGGTTACTGAGTATGAAGCCAATATCATAAAGCCATAGGTGCTTCTCATTAAAGTTTAATGTCAGAGGCAATGTCGGAGTGACAGTTGCAAATACTGTTTTTTAATACAATAAAGTTACAGTTACTGGGTTAAGTTACTGTACACTATGGTTTTGGTATTGTGCTGTATGTAATGTGTATTCTTTGTTGAATCTTACATTAACTCACGTCATAGCAAGTTAATGTTTTACATTGCTGTAAGGTATTTTGTAACAGTGAGTCTGATTATTATTATTATTATTATTTATTTCTTAGCAGACGCCCTTATCCAGGGCGACTTACAATTGTTACAAGATATCACATTATTTTTACATACAATTCCCCACTTATACAGTTGGGTTTTTACTGGAGCAATCTAGGTAAAGTACCTTGCTCAAGGGTACAGCAGCAGTGTCCCCATGCTTTTAAATAACAACTTCTTCAGAAAAAAAAAAACTGTGGCGAACTGAAAAGAATCATTGAGAATCATAATTAAATGGAGAGATCAAGTGTTTGTGAAATTAATATATAGAGAAAACACAGGCAACTGTAAAAGCTCCTACACCAGGCACTGCTGTTACAAATAAAAGATTATTCTTGCTAACTGATGTTGACTCAGTTTGTTAGGTTAGGGATGGGGATAGGGATGGGGATAGGGATGGGGATAGGGATGGGGATGGGGATGGGGGGGGGGTCTATGGCATAGGGTTTATAAAATATGTATAAAACATGAAATGTAATCTAGAGTGGATGAGTAGAGTTTAAATTTTCAAACAAAAAAAACAAACAAACTGGTGTTTGTAAGATGTTATTATAACAAACCGACTACCTACATGATTCACACTGTAAGGTTAAAAAGGCTTGACCCACACTCTGGCACCAATGCAGTCCTTGATAGTGCAGCTCGCTCAATGGTGAATGGGATCACAGGAAGTACTGTAATAGTTATATATCTCAGTCCAGACCTGGAGTCTGGAGTGAGGCATAGTTCCCTACACTTACTCTACAGAACATTCGCTGCATCAAGCTCTGAAGTCCTGTTCTTCAAAACTCCTGTCCATTAATCTCCCTCTTCTGTCTGTCCCCTGTGTTAAGTATTAGGCCATTAATTCATCACAGCAATCAAACCTATACCAACCCATAGCAGATATAATTTAGCAGGGGCTCCAATATTTGACTAATGTGAGCCAAAATTCACCACCAGCTCACCATATAGGCTTGTACTGGCTACCTCCTCTCTGTGGACAGTGCTTCCCTTGCCATGCATGGACCTCAAACCCTGAAAGTTAGTTTTGTTCCTCTGAATTTTATGTTGGTGCAACTGTTCTATGCTGCACATACAACCAGCTGGTTCCCTTTCTTTCCCTGCTGGCTGTGCATGCAGTGTTTTATACTGGCAATATTGTGCTGTTTTTATTTGAGTTTTGAGCTCTTTTGTAGCTCCATTTTCCTCTTCCTTGCCTACACCATCTTTTAGATCTCTTATAGGCAGCTAATATATACAGATTATTCCCTTTTTGTTTTATGAAAAAATGAGAAGATAGAAATGCAGGTTTGTAATTAGTTCTGGATGCAATGAGAACAAAATTGTTGGCCCTTTAATGACTCATATAAGACATCACCTGAGGCTTCCTCTTGCCAAAACACAAGCTCCACTTCGATGCAGTAAATATTATTCCTTATTTCTAACATAAGACTAACAATGAAACACTTTGTAAATGTAATCTTCCCTGGATGGCATCAATATGACAGACTGCATTCTTCTTTTCTTTTTTAATATTCGGGAGACAAGAAGATCGTCTGATACATATTGCATCTAAGTCTGTTTATTAATACTCTACTTTCTCTCTTCCTCTTTCCCCCTCTCTGAACCATAAACCTTTTTTTATTTATTTTTTGTGCCATGGCCTTAAGCTGTTTATTATTATTTAGTTTTGTTAGATATACAGCCTCTGCATAGGGGGGAATGGTGGCTACTACTACAGCAATTACCCTTTTAAAGAAAGTCCTTTTACATTGTGCGTGTATTCTTTACTCCTTGCTTTATCTTTCCTTCGAATAGTAATTTAGCACGATTATCATGTGGCTTGAATAATGTGCATGTTGTTCCCATAACCTGGTCCATGCTGTCAACACCAGGCTTGTTATAAAGGAATCAGATAAGAAGCTGCCCTAAGTGAAACTCACCAACCTGAGAGTCACATGACTGGTAAGTCAAAGTCTGCCCTTCAACTGAACTTTGGCTTAGTTAGCACCAGCTCTACAGTACAGATAGACTTACTTACTCCCTCCTCCCCTCCTCCCTCCTCCCCTCATCCCCTCTCCAAAGATTCTCTTTTTGCTAAACTAAAGATAAAAGACTAATGTATCATGCTTCAACTAACCAGTGTGCCTGCACAGTATTCATCTCATACTACTAAGACTACTATTCAAGACATAACTATCCAGGTCTGGTCAGTGGATTCTTTACAATTGACTGTAAAGGAGAGGTGCAAAAGCACTGATAATCTGATTGAAATTACGGGCTATTGTGGGAACAGTAAACCAGCGGCCTAATTGTAGAAAGTAGCATGATCACACACTTATAAGACAACATGATCACATGATGACAAATCCTGCTTTTCACTTTAAGAAAGGTGTTCAATAAAATTATAAAAACAACCAGGATTATATTGAAAAAGAATAAGAGTAAAGTCATGTGTTTCTTGAAAACGGTTAAGAGTGTTCTGTTATAAGGTAGTCAAGAGGAACAGTTGTCTTTGCTAGAATGCACTGTAATTAAACTGCTGCAACCCAAGGATTTCCAGATAGTGCAACAGCTGCTTACGACAAACAGCTTTTAGAAAACGTCTTTGTAGGCTACTTCACAAGGCTCTCAGATGTAGCAAGTGCAAGGTAATTTCAAAGGTTGTATAAAGTGTCATTATCGGTGGCTTCCTGTTGATATTAACAGATTTATAATGCAGAAGAAAGAATATTAGATTATGCAATTTAAGATATTAGATTTATTATATTTTCTAAGATTTTTTTAACATACTATAGTACTGTATACTTTTATTTTTGTGCATACTGATTGGCACATATGCTTTCACTACAGTTGTTATTTGTTCCGAATGTTTTTTTTTGTTTTTTTTATCAATCAAACCAACAAAGTATCAAAGGAAGAGAGTGTGCATCTGTGTCAAGCTTCGGGGCACACAGCACAAAGCTTTCTATGTCTTTCATTAGCATACTACATGTATTCATGCTGTCTGACTTCAATTCCATTCAGACAAACCTTACCAAACATTTTGAACTAGCAAACCGAAATAGAGCCTATACTATTTTTACTACACCCCATTTATTCCCCAACAATATACACAGCATATTCTAATAACATGGTATTGTCTTATTTTTAGAGGGTTCCAGTGGCAGGCATCAGTGCTGTATTGAAGTGACAAAGACAGTGATGGAGAGGCCTTCTAGGAATGGCCTTTAAAATCCCTACGGGGCCCGCTTTAAAAGAGCGTTACCTGTAATTGAGACACACTGTACAGGCTTGAGAACATTAGTCTGCTTCCCATGGCTAAATTATCTACCTAAGCAAGATTTACATACCCTCTAGACTTGAGGAAGCCTTCCCTTGAGTATTCATTTCAAACTTTCATGTAGCCTATTCCAACTCTTGGTGGGGATTAAACCTACTATCCTCTGTGGTAATCCAAATTTAGCTTTTTTTTCAACAGCAATCTTTTGAGGCCACATTATACATCTGATAAGTAAGACAGCATAATCAAAACCCATAATATGTTTTGATAAAAAAGTCTGATACTGTATTCATTAAATGGTTATAGACTGTTGTTAAAGAACAAACTATATTTTATTCCTAAAAATGAACCTATAAATACATTTTAGGATAACTCATGAGTTCAAGCTAAGCTTTGTGAATACGTCTAATTGAATCTAGCATCAAAGCAGAATCTGGTGAATGACCTAATTATGTTTACTGCAATCAATTTTTTTCTATGTTCTAACTTTCCGTCATTATGAAGAAAACTTGTATGCATGTGTAATACTGTATTGGTCCCTTGATCATTTAAGTGGCTTCTGGCCAACTGCCGTCTTGATTTACCAAAACCTGCCACAGAATTATATGTTGTTTATATTATTTATGTAAAAAAAATATTTCTAAAATGATATGTTAAAAAGTAAAATATTTATATGTATTTGGTGTACAAACAAGCTAAACGGCAAAAAGAAACAGTGATAACATAAATATAGCTTTAAAATACAGGCTCGTCAAAAACTAAATACATACACTATATCTTATATACATACTGTATATACCTGGACAGTCTAAATTGTTCCAATTTTTGCTATGATGTAACACCCGAATACATTTTTACAATGCATTTTTGTTATAGTGTATGTAGAAAAATAAATAAATACACAAAGGACATGTGTAAACATTCTTGGTGCTAAAACTGTTTAAATATCAACATAAATATAAAAATAAAACAATACAATGGCAAAAGAGATTGATTGTGCAATGTCCAATGTCATGCCAGGTGTCCAATTACCCGTTTTACTCTGGCTTCCGAGTGATGTACACTGCATGAACCGAGGTGACCCGTCAACAGCTCCACTGGGTGTGTGGATTAGGACAGAAGTATGACAGCCTTCCTGAAAGCTATAAACAGGCTCATGAAAGATATGCAAACCAAACAATTCCACGGCATACTGGCAGCATTAATAGCTCCTAGACCTTTGGAGGAAAGACGGTTTAAAAGAACAGACATTTCTCACAAGCTGAGGGAGGTCAACATGCCTTTCTGGTGTCTGGTATCTGGTGTCTATGATCTTTAACTTGTGTCATGATTTATCTGATGGAATCTAATGGCTGAGTCTCAGTGAAGCACTATGTTTCCAGTTGCTTGTTCATAAATCTCACACATACAGCTATAGCCAAAAGTTTTGCATCACCTAGAATTTTAGCATTGAGACTCAATTAAAAAAAAAACTATATGAACACAATTTAGATATTTTAATAACATCATGAAATCAAAGAAACTACAAAATGATATTGCAAAAGTCTACCGGAAGCCATTATTTAATGTTAGATTTTAAAATGTCACATTCTTCCAATTTTTATCAGTTTTTCATTAAGTATATGGAAAATGAAAAAGCGGTATGCAAGTCAATATGTTAATGTAACATTATTCAGCAGGTTTCATTTGACTTTATGAAGCAAAATTAGTTAATTCAATAAGGTGCTGCAACACATTTGGCCATAGCTGTACAAAGTGTACTAACAAAGACTAACTGTAAAGCCCAAATATTAATGTGTTGTCTTTAATCCCACAAGAGCTTATTAAAGCCCATGAAAAAAAGAAAACCTAAAACACTTATGGACAAGTTCATCCAGTTCATGTAGATATATGAACCAAATGTCAGCATGCGTGTGGCGATTAAGCTCCCTTTGCACAGTGGTTTGGCATTGAGTAACAAAAATTTAATTGTGGAAGCCAGCGCATAAAACATCAACAAAGCTCAACTCAACTGTCAAATAGACAAAGTTGAACACTTAAACTGAATTAATATATGCCAAATTGAAAATAAAGGTCTAGGAGCCTCCAAAGCCCGCTCCTTCTCCACCCTTGCTCCGCAGTGGTGGAATGACCTTCCTACAGATGTCAGGACTGCCCAGTCCCTGACCACATTCCGGCACCTCCTTAAGACTCACCTCTTCAAAGAGCACCTGTAGAACTCCTCTGTTTGTATCCTGGGACACTATCACCCTTCATGTAAATGTGCTTTATTTTGCTCTTATCAGCCCCTATTTTACTGCATTTAATCCTGTACTTCAGAATACTGTAATCTGCCAAGTTTTTAACCTGTAGTACTTTGTATTTAATCACATCCTGATGTAACTATCACTATTTAATCATATCCTGATGTAACTATCACTGTTATCTGCTGTATTATTGAATTGTGGTTTGTCAAACTTGTACTTTACTTGAACAAAAGTTATTGTATTACTTGTATTGTAACGCTTGAAATGTTTTTGCTTACGATTGTAAGTCGCCCTGGATAAGGGCGTCTGCTAAGAAATAAATAATAATAATAATAATAACGTGAGGAAATCGTATACAGTATTCAAACACTTTGAGCACGTGTAACAATTGACATAACATGCAATCCAATCTGGCCACGCATTGGTTGCATGAGTTGGCTGACTGTAGAGCTGAGCCCTAAGTTCACCGATTATGCGGTTCAGAGTGCAAAAGCTCAGCACTGGAGTAAATGAACAAGCAGCGATTTTAAAAGTGCTGTACTTGAATACAATGCTCAGTATTGATTAAGAATAGACTAAACAGAAACAGGGAAATGGGGAGTCGGAAATTTTAATTGTAATCAATTTATTTAAGTTTTTGAGTTTCCATCTTAATCATCGGTCTTTGTAAATTTGACATATATATAATTCAATCAGTGTTTAGAGCATTTAATTAATTAATTTGAGTTTTGTCTATTTGAGTTGTTATTTCAATGCTAGTGTAGTGTAGCTTTGTTTGATGCACTGGCTCACAATTACATTTTTATTACTTCCAACTCTCATAGTATTTACTATGTACTTAGCATAAAATCTGTATTTGAGATACTAAACAAATAATCATTGTTATTCTCAAATGTAAATAATGTAACAAATTGTAAATACAGTGGAATTGCTCTAAGATTACTGCATTACGTACCAATTTGTAAATGTCATTTTGTGTTATGGTCCCAGATGTTATTTTTATGAGCCAGGTTGAGATGACCAGAAATCAATTTACAAAGCCCCCTGGCTGTATTTCAGTCATAGTACAGAAGTGAAGGCCAATGTCCTACGCGCAGACATTGAATGACTCTGACTTGAATACTATAATACAATTGAGTTACAGAGGAAACAGTATTAAAAAAAAAAAATCTGTTATCTTTCCTTAATTACAGAATGACCTACTACTTTTTTTTATTTGTTTCTTTATTTCAAAATACAATCCTTAAGAATAAGATTTTTTATTTCACCTTTAATTAACAATGAATATGAAATCAGGTTATTCAAATTATAATTAAGTGCTTACACATATGGTTGCACTACTCAAAACAACCCCCCACTGAATTAGTGTCTAGTTGTTGCATAGTCCTCTACTTGTCTATAGACTCATTCAGAGGCAGCGATTGTGAATATCATATGGTTTACATTTCTGCTTAAGCGCACAGAGGTTACCAAACTACACAGCCACTGAAGAACATTACCCTATCCCAAGGGTTGCACTAAACAGAAAGCAAAGTTTGCCTACAATCAGTGGCGTGTACTGTTTTCAAAATTATCGTTGCCTTTGACACTGCCTGACACATGCTCCGTTATTTCACCGCAGAACTGACAAGCTACAAAAATCCTAACCAGTGCAGAACCGTTGGTTCATGCATTTTATTGTGCACTCACTCATAAGCAATCCTCTAAAGGTCGAAACGGGAAAACACAGCTCCTAACCTCTTTGGGGAATAAACTTGAACAGAATTAACTGACTTGCGAATCTAAACAATCCATAGAGACCAGGCGCGGAACTGTGTGATCGTGCATGAACTTAATATGTGACAGAGTAAAAACTGTACACTATCATGCTGCCTTGAACTGTGCAGTGCAAGCAAGCAAGTAAGAAGGCAATCTATTGTCGTTAGTAATTGAATGTTGGAGCTTTTTCTTTGAGCCTGGGTTGTGCATGCAATCAATACTCCACAGGAACTAATCTGTATTAAAGGAATTAGTTACTCACAAACTCAGTTGTTAATACCAAGTAGGGCTGTTGTATAGATGTCAATGCATTGAGCCCCAGCATTCAACAACAGTTATCTGCTCATAAAGCAAGTGGAACGTTGTTTGGTGATCCTCTGATTTACAACCTGAAACAGAACTGTGAAGCTTGGATTTACAATACCCTTCAGAATTAGTGTATTACAGGGTATCAAATATTACCGTTTAGTGGCATTTTTTATTGATAAACAAGTAAACAATTTTATAACAGCTACCCAGGCCTTCAGATAGAACAGTAAGATTAGAAAGTGCACAAATGTTACATGCACAAATGTTGTACTATACTGTACAGTATGTTCATCTTTGTACTATATACAGCCTATATATTATGTAGATATCTGACTATTTCACATACAGAACAAGCCATGCGTTTATAAATGGGCAGGGGAGGGGTAAATATTGGTGATGTTGATAGTGGAAGCCATGTGACAGTGATGCTTAATGTACTGTATATGGTTCAGAAAAAACAAGTAGGTGCACACATTAACATGACTTTTTATATTAAAACCAACAGCAGATGAACTTCTCAGTAAGAACAATCTTCATCCTTCTAGGGGCTACCACTCAGCCTTCACTGCAACACCATTGGATACAGAAATTCAGATCACAAGAAGCTGCAGTCATGAATCATGCATTTACAGCCGTTTACATTTACAGTACAGGTTATGCAAATGCTTTATGAATATTGCCTATAGTTTTAAGCGTGAGGGTCCGTAATATTTAAACTACAGTACTTCCCTGTGCATTATTAATTCTGAAACTAACTCTCCTGACCACCTTTCTATGTTACTGAAAATAATGTGATGCATTAATTTATGATAATTGCAACTTTACTCAAATGGGCAACTTGAGAGCAATTTTGTGAAATGACTCTAAAGCGCTGTTGTTTTACAGCTAAGTGATTTTTCCTTTGTTACTTACTGTATTGTGTTCTGTAACTGCAGCTGACTGCTAAACAGGGCCACCTGCAAACGGTCTCAACAGGTATATATAGAGTACATTCATTATGAACAGAATTAGTTAAAACTAAGACTGGGTGGCCAAGTGGATTGGCAATGGGCTGTGTATCAGTTTGTGAACAAATCATCTTGGTCAGCAGGGTAGCTGTAGTGGTCCAAGCCCAGATGTTACAAGAAAATATATCTATTAGACATCAACTAGCATTCATAGAGGTTGTCTTTTGTAGGGTGGGAGTGATTGTATGAGCAATTCAATGGTCCATCTTCGGTAGTTGATAAAGTATAAGTGTAAAGTGTACTGTACCTTTTTAGCAGTTCCTTACAAACAGGTACCATCTCATCTCTTGAATCTCTGTGTCGTTTTGCTAATGACTTTAAATAAGGATACATATTTGAATTTAACTTTATCTGATTGTTACCTTAATGAATAGGTATTGGTAATGGAACTTATTATAGGAAGGCTTATAATATTAACTGAATATTAAAACCACAAGTGTGTATGTTATTAAAGGGCTTTGTACCTTTAATTTATAACACTGTGCCCCTAAATAAACTGTAAGGTGGCTAAAAACATGCCAGGAGTGCTTTGCTGACCAACAGCTCAAATTTCCCCAAAGAGTAGCTGGGAAAGGAGTAGCATGCTGCAACACATTGCACTTAACACAAATCAAAGAGTAACCATGTCCAGAACTGACAGACACAGAAGAAACATAGAAATCAATTATGTTTGTTTTTTAGTAGGACCCCAATCCTCAAAATATAATACCATAATCATTTTAATTCAAACGAAATACAGTTCATGTCATACCTTACAAAATAAAAGCAATCCTATTTGTCGATTTTACATATGAATTTCAGTCTGTTTTAAAATCTGTTTTATTTTTCATGTTGTGAAATGGGGAAATGATCTCAATTGATCTCAGCAGCTGCAAATCTAAATACTGCCAATGTTTAAACCAATAAAACAAAAAATTACACAGATATTACCCAATCAAAATGTTTGTAAATAAAATAGATTTTCTGATGACATGAACAAGCGTCTGATTACCAATATAGAGGTAATCTCGTAATAAAAAAGATTAAGGATGGAGGACTTTGACTTAACTGACCTATAATCTGCTACCTCTGCTGTGCAATACAGATACCTACTGAAGACTCGATCCACAAACAAATGTCCGCAAGTAATTGCCACTTAAAATGTGCCAAGATTCCCACCGTATTTTTACATTTTGTTAAAATGGGTATCTACCATAATGCTATGTATGGTTGTGTTTCATTTCTCTAACTCTTATTTGTCATTCCTTGAGCCACAAATAAAAGTCACTTCCATAGTTTAGCCTTATGGGCACTCTATTTTATTAGAAAGCAGACCTTGATGGAATTTACTTCTCCTTGAGTAGTTGTATGTGTTCGGACATCTGCTTCCTCCCCCTGTCATTATGTTTTATGTGAGCAAAAGCGAGTGGGAGGGTTTTATATAAGTATAAGGTGCATAAGGGGGGAAATATAGGGAGGGAATAAAAATAAATAAATAAACACATCAGCTGAGAGTTTACTGGGGCTCTTGTAAAAGAGTTAAAGCAGGATGCTGCTGCGGATCAGGCAGACAGCACAGTGCTCATCCCCGGAATTAAGAGCACATTCTCAGCAGCTATCCACATGAACAGCTGCAGCAAGTCACAATTTCAGCAAAGTAAATGTAATAATAACAGCAGTATTCAAATTTTAGAAGGTTCGGTCCCAAAAGTGTCACACCCACTGTGGCATAGCTAGCTTGCTAGCAGCACCAACATTTGTTTAATATTCTGCATTATGATGGGTTTAATCTGCACGTCTGACTTCAGTAGAAACCCAAAAACTAGTTATTTTAGGTGGAATTTTTGTAAGGATATAAGTTGGTGGCATCAAGACTTGTGACGCTATAGCTATATCAGGAACAGGACCGAGATTAGGCTACTATGTTATGTCAGCTTTACTGATTAGTTTCACAAATTCTATACCCTGACAATAAAGAGGCATATTAATATAATCCCTTAGAAAGGAGCAGGTGTTGGGAACTTTTACAATCATTGCTGTTTGCTCCCCATCTGAACAGTTACACTATGACTAAGGCTACAATTTTGTCACGGAGGTCATGAAAATTGTGAATTTCAATAGTCTGTGAAATCTTGGAAATGGATGTAAAAACACATTTGTTAGACGCTTCCTTTATTTCTATCAAAAATGCAGTATGTCACGCACTGAAAATACAAATCTGCGAGTGTCGATCTGTAAATTGTTTGGTTGTTCATGCACGGTTATGTATGTAGCTGTAGGTCAGAGAATGAGATTTGTTGCTGAGCAAGCATGAAAATGGTTGACAGCTAAAATACAAAAAAATAGTGAGTGAGCTGTTTTTTGTAGACAGAATGACAAATGCATCAGCGAACAGAAGTGGCTTTCTTTACAACATGCTGTTTCAGAATCGTGGATAACGCTAAAGCCTGGTTCATAGTTCTGTCGCAGAAGACTGCGATACATCAGGCGCATACAGCTATAAAAGCTGTGCAGCTTCACTATTTGCAGCTGTTGTTCATACTGTAAATACAGACTGTATTCGCAAAATTGGATAAATTGACATCTGAGTAGTTCTGAGTTTGTACCCATTATATAAGAGGCATAAAAAAGCGACGTTGTCGGTACATCCGTCCTCTCAACCAACAGAGAACCCCAAAGGGAAAATTTCATACATTAATAAGAGAGATGCAGATATCTGACAGTGAGAGATAGTTGAGGTATGTTACAATGACAGGTGAAAGGTTTGACTATCTGTTAAGGCTGTAAGCCTTTCCAAACATGACACATGTCGCAAGATTGTAGATGACGTAATTCTGATTGTCGCACAGGCTCGGAGACCCTCGACTCCGACCAGATGATGTCTGAAGTATGTACTATAAGTACTCTGAAGTAACATTTAAACTGGTCAGTAGTCAAAAGCAATAGTCTTTATATTATTGGTTTTGGTGTACTATTTAAAAGCTCTTGTGTATGTTGATGTAGCTAAAACTACATTATTTGGTGACTTTTCCATGAAATCTTGTTTTTTTGCCACACCTCGCCTGTGAAATGTACTAAAAATTACCGTTCCAAAATCGTAGCCTTAAAAAAAAGGCCTCATGATGTTTTCCGACATATATAGTTAGCCACAGGTCTGTCAGCATACACAAATATTGACAGGGACACCTGTCATTCACTTCAGGCCTCTTTCAAGTAGAGACAAACAATTCTGCCAAATGATGTGGTAATACTGAGGTGTAGACTAAAGTCAACCGGAGGTGAGATTAAATCCCCCCAAAAATGTGATAGTGACCTGTCCAGAGTCAACCGCAGAGGTGATGATTCTGTGAACCAGCCTGCTGCACCACATAACCCCTTTAGGGGGAGGTGGAATAATCAAGTCAAGAAGCAAGACCTTAATCTTATAATAGATGTCTCAAGCACTGACATTAACACTGTTCCTGTCTATTAATCTTGTAAAACAAAATACTTAACACTAATGCCTTTATAACTTCCCACCTACCTTGAGTGGCTCACACTCCATTGCGATGTTGTTAATTAGTGTGATTAATTCAGAAAGTCTCTGTCCACTTTGGCCCCTTGTCACTAGCAGCTGACAAAAGGGTGGTTGTTCTTGAGGCTAAAAGGCATCCACTTGAGAATTAAATAAATCCTAAACAAATACTCCTGCCTGTGTTTGTTTTTCCTTTGTAGGGACTTGGTTACCTTTGATGTCAAAAAAGGGAAGGGAAAAAAACACAACTACTGCTTCTGTGCATAGAGTGTTCCAATGTTTCCAAGCAGATGTAGCACAATATACAGACTGCCTCCCCTAGGATAATGACAGTTGGCGGAGGATCCCAACCTGTAGACCTCAGCTGCCTCACAGAATAAAGATGATTATTCTGAGCATTGAGCCTGTATTACATGGCAGATGGGAGGGAGGGAAACGTTAATAGGACACAAGCCTCTGCATCGTACCCTTACTTATTTGCTGCTCTTGTCTTTTTTTTCTAAATCAGGCTACTGTCAACGCATATAATAAGTGTTCTTGAGAAAGTACGTTTTTGTTTTTTTTAAGGAATTCATTCAAGTTAATTGCTCATTCTTTTCTCTGTCTATTATAAAACACAAATCCTGTGTATTAAACGGGCCTAGCTCTGGTGAAGCACTGCTTGGCTTACACACACAGCCCCTTCCGTGCAAAGAAAATCATCATATTGTTCGGTTATTATCATAACCCTGGCTCCCTGAAATAGAAATGTAACCATTACCATATGGGTATTTTTCTCCTAAAGACCCCAAAACCTGAATAAGATATATCAAAGCTGCTCGCAGAGCCTGTGACACAGTCATGGCCTGGCCCCGAGGGCATAAAAGTACTGCACTCACAGACCTCTGCGTAATTTTTCCTTCAAGCCTGCTGCAATCATGGATGCAGCGACCTTGAAAATTAATGGTTTCATTTCTATTTCAGGGAACCAGGATTATGATAATAACCTAACGTTCCCCTTCAAGTATGAAATGTAACCATTACCGAAGGGGCCAGTATACCTGAGCCGTCGCAAGGGCAAGATTGCCGAACGACTGGAATGCTACAAGGCTAAGCCGAAGCTGCCTTGTGCTGTAAGGGTCAACTGAGAAGTCGCCCTTAAGACTCTAGTTCCAAAACCAGTAAAGGTACGGGGAGTAGCCTACACCACTACATTGCATATGTCCCTGGAATAAAGCCCATTAAGTTGCCATGCCCCTGGTGGAATGGGCAGTGAGCTTTTCTGGAGGGGGCAAGTTGACCTGCTCATAGGCAGTCCTGATTGTGTCTGCCATCCATTTGGACAGCCGCTGGTTAGACAGGACTTGACCATATGACTTGGGAAATGCTGAGATCGTCTTCGGCAAATTGTTATGTATTTGCAACCACAGAGCACAATTCTTACCTCCATCACAAGAATTAGAAAGATATCATTAATGATAAGTGCCACTAATCTGAATTATATACAGTATTTCTATGTTGTTCGTATATAAACGTTTAACATCTTTCGTTAAATAAACTCACAATAAAACAATGTATATGACATATTTGTTATAAGAGTATCATAACTTTGTACGGGGATAAAAAGAAAAAATAATTTTGTTCTACGAAGCGTCAGTAACTAGAATCTATAGATTTCCTGTAAAATCAACTTCAGCGAGTGACAGCTAAACGGTTAAGCTAAGAGACTGTACTAAATGACTATGCTGTGCAAAAAGGAGCACAGCATTAACAATATGTAAGGTACGTGCATCATGATTTCTGTTCAGTTTTTAAGTAGACTAAAATTACAGATAGATGAATGCAGTTTGCATTATTGTGCATTTAAATATGTTATAAATCATGATGTTTCTGTGATTTCATATTGAAGTTCAGTAAAATAATGAATGTACCATAATGCATTCTGTTAACAGTAAAGTAATATTTTATGAAAGGACTGGATATCACCAACCTGCTTAAGTTTAATCACCGTTTAAGTGTATAAATTATTATTATTATTATTATTATTATTATTATTATTATTATTATTATTATTATTATTATTATTATTATATGTGTAACATGCTTAATTGTATAACCAATTTTTCAGAAATATTTATATGTAATCACTGAACGATCAGTTTAACAATAATGAAAACTGCATTCATCTACATGTAATTCTAGGCTACTTGAAAACTGAACAGAAATCGTTAGAGTTCGATTGCAAGTTCGGCTGCTAGAAATATCAACAGCACAATCCTGTGTATACTGCATGATTATTGATTTGTACCGAGACCTGGTGGTATTGTGTTAAACTGTATTACAGTATACTGCAGAACAAGGCTGACTGAGAACTATGCCTAGGATTGGTGTGTGGAAAAGGTGGCAACCCTACTCGTCCATGAAGTCTTGAAAGGAAAAATGGCACGGAGGTCTGTGAGCGCAGTACTTTTATGCCCTTGATCGCGGGCCATGGCTGCATCACAGGCTCTGCTAGTAGCTTTGATATATCTTATTCAAGTTTTCGGAGTCTTTAGGAGGTAAATACCCATTCGGTAATGGCTACATTTCATACATGAAAGGGAACACATGGTCACATAAAAAAAGCCAATATGCATTTTGTGGCACCGGTTCAGTTGTACACAGAACAGTAGAAGTGTTCTACAACAACAATAAATCAGGTTCTGAGCCAAAGTTTCATCAGGAAACTAAGATCAGAATAGCGCTATCCCCCAAAAATATGGTGCTTTTTTGCAAGGTAGAATACTAGGAACTTTCCTGGAAGGCTAAATACAGAATGACAAAAAAATAGAAAAAGAAAATTACTAAAATGCATTTTAATTTGTAGCTATATATATATATACAGACGTGCTCAAATTTGTTGGTACCCCTCCACAAAAAATGAAGAATGCACAATTTTCTCTGAAATAACTTGAAACTGACAAAAGTAATTGGCATCCACCATTGTTTATTCCATATTTAATAGAAATCAGACTTTGCTTTTGATTTTTTATTCAACATAATATTGTAAATAAGAAAACAAATGAAAATGGCATGGACAAAAATGATGGGACCGCTAACCTAATATTTTGTTGCACAACCTTTAGAGGCATCACTGCAATCAAACGTTTTCTGTAGCTCTCAATGAGACTTCTGCACCTGTTAACAGGTAGTTTGGCCCACTCTTCCTGAGCAAACTGCTCCAGCTGTCTCAGGTTTGATGGGTGCCTTCTCCAGACTGCAAGTTTCAGCTCTTTCCATAGATGTTCGATAGGATTCAGATCAGGACTCATAGAAGGCCACTTCAGAATAGTCCAATGTTTTGTTCTTATCCATTCTTGGGTGCTTTTAGCTGTGTGTTTTGGGTCATTATCCTGTTGGAGGACCCATGACCTGCGACTGAGACAGAGCTTTCTGACACTGGGCAGTACGTTTCGCTCCAGAATGCCTTGATAGTCTTGAGATTTCATTGTGCCCTGCACAGATTCAAGGCACCCTGTGCCAGGCGCAGCAAAGCAGCCCCAAAACATAACCGAGCCACCTCCATGTTTCACTGTAGGTATGGTGTTCTTTTCTTTGAAAGCTTCATTTTTTCGTCTGTGAACATAGAGCTGATGTGACTTGCCAATAAGCTCCAGTTTTGACTCATCTGTCCAAAGGACATTCTCCCAGAAGGATTGTGGTTTGTCAATATGCATTTTAGCAAATTCCAGTCTGGCTTTTTTATGTTTTTCTTTCAAAAGTGGAGTCCTCCTGGGTCTTCTTCCATGGAGCCCACTTTCGCTCAAAAAGCGACGGATGGTGCGATCTGAAACTGACGTACCTTCACCTTGGAGTTCAGCTTGTATCTCTTTGGCAGTTATCCTTGGTTCTTTTTCTACCATTCGTGCTATCCTTCTGCTCACTCTGGGGTCGATTTTCCTCTTGCAGCCGCGCCCAGGGAGGTTGGCTACAGTTCCATGAACCTTAAACTTCTTAATAATATTTGCAACTGTTGTCACAGGAACATCAAGCTGCTTGGAGATGGTCTTGTAGCCTTTACCTTTACCATGCTTGTCTATTATTTTCTTTCTGATCTCCTCAGACAACTCTCTCCTTTGCTTTCTCTGGTCCATGTTCAGTGTGGTGCACACAATGATACCAAACAGCACAGTGACTACTTTTCTCCATTGAAATAGACTGAATGACTGATTACAAGATTGGAGACATGTGTGGTACTAATTAAAGAAACTAATTAGTTTGAAATATCACTATGATCCAATTATTTATTATCTTTTCTAAGGGGTACCAACAAATGTGTCCAGGCCATTTTAGAATATCTTTGTAGAATAAGCAATAATTCATCTCTTTTCACAGCTTCTTTGCTTTATTCTATGACATACCAAAGGCATGCAAGTATACATGATAAAATAGCTTTTAATTTCATCACTTTTCAGGAGGAATGAAGCATTATTTCAATGAGCTGTAAGGGTACCAACAAATGTGAGCACGTCTGTATATATATATACACACCTGGGATTCCCCCTGTTGCAGAATAGAATTAAATCATTTTTATTTTTATAAAGCAGCTGAAAGTAAGGTGAGTGCAAATAATTTAAACAGAGCATCAGCCCTGATAAGTCATATGACAGAAATAAATCACAGAAGGGAAGAATGTAAACCATTATCCAATAGGATTTCCTCTTTTCTTCTTGCATGACAGGCCTGATTGGATTGCTTTGATACTGGACAGCTAAGTGCTTCCATGAGATGATGATAAATCAGGTGGCCTGCATGATGTGAAATTTAACAAGCTCCTGTTTTCTCACTCCAGCCAGGAAAAAGAAAAGCATAAAAGGAGGATCATTGCCTCTGAAAGCCCTGTTTATACTTGAGAAACAATAACGACAGTGGTGCAAATTCACTATTGTATGTATTTATTACAAAAAAACAAACAAAAAAAAGATTTATTTTTTATTTATGTATTTACCGTTTTATTTATTTATTTATTGTGTTATTTACTTATTTATTTGACCTCAAGAGGTGAAAGTTAATTCTGTTGATGGTCTTCATGACGAAGTGCATACATAAATAGTTATTGAAATATGTTTGTAATTTTACTTTCTGTGCTTTTTTAGATTCCAGCATGTTCTGAATTATGTAAATAGTTACCCTAGGAAAAAAGGGTCTTCATATGGAGACAGATTAGTACTGCATCTCCTGTGGGGACATTCCTTTATCTGTAGCACCATCATTTGGGACCTGAAACACTGAAATAGGATAGTAGGAGGATAAAGTGTTATGGGGAAATCTTTTTTTAAGAACCTTTTGTAACTTTTTTCTGACAATGTTGTACCTTTTTACATTTTGCCATGTTCTGAATTCTGTAAGCAGTTTGAAAATAATATTCCTCGTGTTCTAAGCTTTTAAATGATATACGGTTTTATGTTGGTTAAATCAAAAGTGTGTGCATTTTCTTCACAAATTCAAAAAAAAAAAAAAAAAAAAAAGGCTCAGAATTCCAGCATAGCATTCTAAACCCAGCTTTGAAAGGGTTAAGATAGATGTGCTATAAAAAAAAAAAAAAAAGGCCAAGAGAAAGTTTGAAAGTCAGCTCCTACAACCTCTGATGGATTAAGGGAATGGTGCCTGCATGGCCTGATCACAATTTAAAAAAAAATTATGTGCTCTATCTAGATTTATATTGGCATGTTAATCACACACATCACTGTGAGTTGGTTGTATTTACATAATTGACAAATGTGCCACTGTTTGACTATGTTATGACAGTACTTACATTCTTCAAATTGTATGCTTAGGCAGCAAGTGCATATGTTGGTCCCCTCAGTGGAGCACTCTTTCTCTTGCTATAAGGCCCTCTACCAGCCAACAGATTTGTTAAAAAAGATACACAACTATTTGGATATACCTTTTGATTGTCATTACCCAATAGTACTGAGAATTGAAACATGCTGAACTGTTTTATATATATATATATATATATATATATATATATATATATATATATATATATATATATATATATATACACACACACCAAAACAAAGTGAAAGAATATATTTCTGCACATGATACTTTTTAAGCATTTACTTATTTTTTTTTAAATACGTACTGGCACCAAGATTATTAGTAGACAGCTGTTATACTCCTTCAACCTCTTTTTATTGGTTTAGGACAGAGGTATCCTACACCAAGCAAAGCTATGTGATGGATTACAGTGTCACTGTGCCCTAGCCTACTTGCCTGCATATGGTGCTCAGGAACCGAATGTCACATGCAGAGTTTTTATGGACATATCAGTGGTGACGCCAGTCAGGACCAATAGGATTTAAATCCAAGCAGAATGTGCAAGCCCTTTAGATAGCCACCTGGCCCTGGCCCTAAACTCTCATTTTAAATCCAAGTTAATGCCAGACCGACACCTGCCAGAGAATAAACCATCACTCTCTTCACAGGCAACAAAAAGGTGCACCAATTTAAATGTGCAGAATTTATGGGACATTTATGGGATATACCTGTGACAGAGATCGAATGATTCTTGGTGTTAGATCTCCCTCCCGACCTGTGAGGGCGCTGTGTAAAGGGAACAGAGTACCCTGGACTGGATGGCCCGACAGTTCATTCCCAGGGTTAGGCGGAAGTCGGCCATCTAGAAAGGGGGCAGAACTACGGTACACTAAATCATCGACCCGGAAGGGAAACGATGTGGCATCCATGGATTGGAGGAGCGGCTGCACTCGTTAACCAATGGGTCATGGTTGATGGTATTTAAGGGGACGCAGGGATGTGATCTGTCCCTTTGCTATGGTTAATACCAGACCAAAAGGAGAACTGTATTGTGAACCATGAGTGTTTTGTTTCTCGTGTCTAAATTGTACTTGTTTGTTATTTAGATGGCTAACACGATCAGGAGCTGTCGCCAAAGGCCAGCACTAAATCCGGATCAACATCACTGCAATTTGTATCACTAAAGAACTGTATTTTCACTACGAGCGCTAGAGCACGCACAGTGGACTTGTGTTTGTGTTTGAATCTGTGTTACGTGTGGGTGAAAAAGAACAGGACTGTTATTATTTCGGGAACAACCTCGGGATTAAAACAGAGCAATACACGCCACTGTATTGCCTGTTAGCATTGTTATTATTTACTGCTGTTTCGCCATCAGGCAATTGGATTACAAAATAAAACACCACTGCACCTGGATTATCATTGTCTGTCTGTTTATTGATCACCTGCACCTGCACACTGTTAACCACTTTGCCACAATACCCCACACCCAGTTTATAAAATGAGCCATTCCATCTTCTTTTGTTAGCTTAAGGTCTTAATTACCATAATTCTCACACTATATCACAGAACTAAGTGTATATGGTTAACAAAACAAGAAAAAGCCTTTTATGCTTGATGTGGACAAGAACACACACACACCATTGACTCTTTGTGTCCTGAATTAAACACCTTAAAACAGTTCCAAGACATATCACACATTAATAGTAGTAAAACTAATTATTGAGCTAATGAAAGGCATAGGAAAATGGATTTTAAAACACTAGCCAGAACATATTTAATCACAAATGATTTGACTAATTAAGTATCAGTCTGATAAAATGCTTGAAATCTATTTTCACAGACCCCCCCCCCCCCTGTCGGTGTCCCCCAGGGCTCTGTCCTTGGACCCTTGCTATTCTCCCTGTACACCTCACCCCTTGAAGCTCTTATTTCCTCATTTAACTTCCCCCATCATTTCTTTGCTGACGACACCCAGATTTTCTTTTCGTTCCCCTCCTTTACCCCTGACCTTGCCGCCTGTATATCAGCTTGCTTGGTTGCTATACAATCTTGGATGGCGCGCCGATACCTCCTTATCAACCCATCAAAAACTGAAATCCTTTTCTTCTCCTCCCCCTCTTTTCCCCCACTCTGCTCCACTATCTCATTCCCTCCCTTGTCCCTCATTTCATCCCTCTCTGCTCGTAACCTCTGTGTCATCTTCAACTCTACCCTCTCCTTTTCTGACCATATCTTGGCCAAAACACGCACCTGCCGTTTCCACCTATTCAACATCCGCAAAATACTTCCCTCCGTTTCCTTTTCTGCTACTAAACTCCTGGTCCACTCTCTCATCTTCACCCGCCTCCCTCCTCCTTGGCCTCCCCTCCTATGCCTTTACACCATGACAACAAACTCAAAACACCTCTGCCAATATTATATTCAACCTCCCCTCCCCTCCTCCAGCTACACTGGCTCCCTGTCTATTATCGTTCCCTGTATTCCTTATCCTTGTGTACAAATCTCTCCATGGTCTTGCCTCACCTTATCTGGCTGCACTGATCACCTACTATGTTCCCCCACGTCCCTTACGGTCCCTATTGTCCCTCTCTGTCCCACCCTCACCCTGTGCCCAATCCCGTTTCTGTTCCTTTTCCCTTCTTGCTCCCCTTCATTGGAATAGACTCCCCTGTATCATAAAAAATCACCCACACTGCGTAGTTTCCGCTCCTCCCTCAAAACGCATCTCTTCTCCCTAGCCCATCCTACTGATACTCCTGGCCCCTGGTCTCCTGTTATGACCCTGCTTGTCCGACCCTGACCTAGCCTCTGGCCTTCTGCTTTCATATAAGCAACTAATTTGTATCCCCCCACCCTAGCCCAATAAACTTACATCCTTCACCCATTTTTTCTTGATTGTATCATTTTGTTTAAAATTTGTAAAGCTCTTTGAATAAAGGCACTGTAAAAAATGTAAGTAAATAAATAAATAAATAAAATGTACAGTGGTTATGGCAATAGCAATATCCATTATAAAATGCTTTTAATTCTGCTCTTACAAAAAATGTCATTACACCAGTATTAAATTACCCTGACCTCAACCAATAGCGCTTCTCTTATTGTCTAGGTCCATTAATATGTAAGGTTAATTGAACTAGAACGCTGCATTTTCACAAGAAATCTCCTTGCAATAATTCACAAGGTATTACTAGTACTGTCTCATCCACACCAGAAATAAGGGTCATCACTGTTCACTTATCATTGTTTACATAGTTTTTCTACTGACAAATTGACTGACAGAAGCAGGGTAACTGGGACCATGCACAACTCTCATATAATTTCTGACAAACAATAAAAACCCCAAATTGCCTCTCCCAATTTAAATGAGAGAAGACAACTTGGCATTGCAAGGCAGTAAGTACATGCCTTTCTTTTTGATTCAGGTCATAGCCATTTCCATGCTAAATAAAATATGTTGTTGTATTCAGGCTGCTCATGATGATATTTGAAAATGTTATCCAGAGAAAAGTAGGCCTTGCTTTAATTTGCCTAAATAAATATTCAGAAATTAAATTAATTTTGAACAGTTAACGAACAGTGGTAGCTGATTCTAAACCTGATATATTAAATTTCCCCATTCAGTAGGAAACCCATTTTCTTTGCAAATCACATCAGCTATCTACTGAAGTGAGCTCTTGATTTTAGTCATTATACAGTCTATCACAATATGTAGAGCTTGAGGAAAATGAACTGTAACAACGTTACTGCTATATTGACGTACTAGATCCATCATAAGAAAATCATCATCTACAGAAGAAACATACTAACTAGACATGGCATGAACACGAGTGCTTATATTTACATTTACTTCTCTGCATGCATTTTTTTTTTCATTTAGGTGCAAATTCCATAACATTTTATTGTCGAATTACATATTGGTGGTTTGTACTGTTTTTTATTTTTCATTAAGGGGCTAAACCATTTTTTTTTTTTTTTTTTTTTAACCAATGTATGAAATAGCTAATAAATTCCCATGACAGGCAGCAATAATTTAAACAATCTACTGTACTAGTTTACCACTTCAACCTTTCTTCCAGTAAGCCTTGCTACTTAATCTCGGAGCGCAAAATATTCAATTATTAACTCCAAATTCTCTTTAGACACAGCCAAAAATGTGTTAATAAATGGCAACTTTTTTTTTAAGGGTGATTTGAAGTTTCGTGACTAGAGAAAGCTGTATCATAGATGGGATGTTCTTTCCTTTAAGGAGTGCTAGATAAGAAAGCAAGTCTTGCACTGTTGGCCTGGATAGAGAAGGGTTAAAACTTGGAACCTTTCAGTCTTTTTAATCTTTTCTTCACTGAATCAATGTTTACTCTCCAGGAGTTCAGAATGAGAGTCTGTCTCGCGAGACAGCAATTAGAAACAGGCTCCTGGACAGGCCTACAAGAATCCCCGTACTTTACAGGAGCATGAAACAGTTTCTAATCTACACTACAGGGAAACAGTTACCATAGATATGTATTGGTAACATGTATGTCTGCCAAAAGGTTTCACTGTCATTGGAGGTATCGTAATTCAACATGGAAATCAAGACCTGATTCAAATGCCTTTCCACATTTACGGAAATGATTTGGAAAATTGTAAGGGTGCAATAAAGTGAGCGAATATACATTAAGACATAACCACCTTTTAGTTTATCATACCATGGCTCATATGCATAAAAGATGGCAGTAATTTCTGGCCATTAAAAAAATAAACAATGGGCAGTATTTAACACATGATTTATAAAACAACTGCCTGGTTATTTTACTGGCCAGTAATGGCTTTAGATGTGATTTACTGTCACGGATTGTTACCAAGAGATTGTATCTAACCAATTGTCTGAGGTATGTAAATGAGCTGTAGACGTCAATGGCATACACCGTCTGTTTATACTGTCACGTTATGGCTACAGGACACGTCTGGAGACAGATTGTCCGAAACATAAAGAGGTCAGGTTAAAAAATAAATTGCACACACACATATTTATAGTGCTCAGTTTATTTTAAATGTATAAATTATTGTGCTGAACGGTGCCAGTGCTAGGATTTACTGGGCCCTGGTACAAAGGCAGCGCTGCTGCAGCACAACCTAAAGAAAAACTTTTGAAAATAAATACATTAGCAGCAAAATCTGAATCGGTCAAAAACATATATATTTTATTATTATTATTTTCCAACAAACCATATTCTAACGTTATTTCAAGATTAATCAATTTGATTAATTACTCGATTTAGTTAATATTGAAACATATTAATAGCTTCAAATTAGTCACAAAATGTATTAATCATAGCAATTGGGTTTTTAAATGAATGTTATGAAGTATACAAGTTAGTATAAAAAACGCATCTCAACTTATCCCACAGTACAAATGCATTCGTTACAACTCATAAGCGAAAACATAATTCTATGAACACACTTCAATTAATATACCAGAAAAGCATGTCATTTTTTTAAATACTGCATTTTTACCATCCGTTACTTAAGGCGGAATTTATTAAGGCGGACAGACTTGGACACGTTCATCTTGTTCTATGTGGAAATGGAAATGGATCAGGTTTAGCCATTTATTTCCATTTCTGTTCTAGCATCGTGGCTGACAACGATTTGGGGATTGCTGTTTGTGCATTGTGATGATTTTTGTTTCAGATAGGAAGTTCCAACCAATAATTAAATCACATGTAATAAACTATAACATAAATATCATGGGTCAAATTTATAAAAAAAATCTCCAAAAATACAGACAGTACAGACCATCGTAAATCGAGGCTAGGTTTATTGCATTTTGCCAGCATTGCATGTACAGCTGTAATTTACCTATTTTCACACGGGTTACAATTCCGCGTGGTGTGATACCACGTACCTGGGTCATACCCGGGTCCCAGTGACCCACCTCAGGATGTGGGTTGCCACGCTTTGACCCGGGTTGAGCGAGACAGCCGTTCGTGAGCTGACGCAATAACAAACAGCCACGCCTGTGTGAAAGTTTCACTTCCGCAAGGAACATTTCTGTTTATTCTGTTTGGCCACATTTTTGTTGATTGAGACACAGCATGAGCCAGACTGCAGCAGGGATGTAGAAACATTTCCTCTAATCAACATTTGGGCTGATGGTTCAATCCAGAGAAGCTTGGATGGAAGCGTCAGTAACAAGCTGCTTCCGGGGCATTGATACATGTATTGTGCACTTGCGTCTGTCACCCAGGTCAACCCTGCTTTATCAAAAGCAGTGTGAAATCACGTACCCGACGCGCATGACACCGGGTCCTGACCTGGGTAGAGCATGCCAGTGTGAAAGGGGCTCTAGAATACAGTGAATTAGCAGTACAGCTATGTCCAAAAGTTTTGCATCTCCCTATATAATTAAATAATTTTGCTTCCTACAGTCGGAATGAACCCTGCTGAATAATGCTACGTTAACATATTGAATAACATACCGCTTTGCCTTTTTCCATGTAATAACGAAAACCTGACATTTTTTTATTTGACATTTTCTAAATCTAACATGAAATCGTGTACTACTATTATGGCTTCCAGTACACTTTTGTCACAATTGTCACAATCCTAAATTCTAGGTGATGCTAAACTTTAGGCCGTAGCTGTAAAGCAGAGTAGTAAAATCAAATGAATAACCAAGTGCACTCTTTACAAAGCCAATTTAAAAAAAAGGTAAATTGAAACAAAATGATTTTAGCGCATTTTCTTTTACCATAGACTACTAAGTACATAAAACATATAATGGTGCTGCATTAACACAGTATGATACTATATAGTACCTTGGATATACTGCACACATTTTACAGAACTAAATCATTTTTATATGTACATAGAAAACTGTAGTGTATGGGTGGCTACAAGTAACACATAGCCTATCTACTACTTTTCGCATGAGTCAAACTTTCTTGTCTTTGCAAAAAGCAATTAAAGACTATTGTAGTCCACATCTTGCATTTCGATCCACTGGAGTCCATCCGTATTTTTGAAAGCTTGTTGCCCTTTTCCAAACGATCGATCTGTTTGTTTAAACTCTGTAGAGTATGCTTATATGCTCTCTTTTAATCATGTTCTCAATTTTAGTGATTTAATAGGCTACTTGTATCTGTTGTTGGGTTTATTTTCATCCAGTCAGTATAACAGTCGTCTTTTTTTTTTTTCAATGGGTCTCTTTGGATAATGCAGTTCCTAGCGTCGCACTGAATTGGTTATATGATTGGGGACATAATACGTATATCAGAATGTACGGCATAACAGTGTCTGTATAGCAAGGGACTCCTGTACTAAAAGTGCTGGACACGAGTGAGAGGTTAAGAAAACCTACATTCACTCCCCCAGTAACTCATAGTATTAAAAGAAGACAAACTTGTCAACGCAGATCAGCTGTTCGGAAATACAAGGTTCTGTGGCTGAACAAAATATGTCAGGAGATAGCTGATCGGGTTAATGCGGTTGGTACTGTAAATGGGGAGATCATATACTGCAGAAGTGTTGGCAAGATAAACGTCACTGTAGGGTCTTCTCACTCTTCTCATGTTCCAAGACAAACACACCAAGCCTGGAATTTTCTTAGAGCAATGGATAGGTTACAAATGTGATTTATATGTTTTCCAACCAGTAAGTAGCTTATCCTGTTCAGACGAGTTAACAATGCAGTTTAATGTATGCATTACAAATAACAAAATACTTAAATTACATAATTATTGGATCATTAAACATAGACATTATTATTATTATTATTATTATTATTATTATTATTATTATTATTACTATTGGCTTAAATACATATCCCTAAATGCAGAAATTATTCTAGGAAATGATACCGTTAAGACAAATCTCATTCTCCGCCTGGTCTGAGGCAAGTGTTAATTATGATGCCGGTGAGGGTCAATCAACAGCACAACACAGATTTCTGAATCAGACAAATAATATGCTAATGAGAAAATTGGTCTCTAAGGGCACATTATTCTTATTTTTGACTGTAAATGGCATATGTGTATCACCCGATGAAATACTCTCGTTAAACACTATTATTGGCACGATGAAGGATTCGGTAAGTTTTGCATGGCAAGCCAAATTATAATTTAGAGATATCTCCAATTGCATTTTAAGATATCTTGAAATATTTAGAGATACTGTAAAACATTTCCAGATATCTTTAAATAAATATGGGATATCTGTAAATAAGCCCATTTGAAGATATCTTAATTTCATTTTGTGATATCGAAAAATGAATTACAGATATCTCAAATTGATTTACAGGTATCTTTAAATAATCATTTAGAGATATCTTGAAATGAACAGGAAGTCATTTCAAGATATCTCTAAATGACTTCCTGTGAAAATGCTTTATGTTTTGAATGGACAGGAAGTTATTTAGAGATAATATCTATATGATTTAGAGAGATATCTCTAAATGAACAGGAAGTTACTTAGATATATATATATATATATATATATATATATATATATATATATATATATATATGATTTAGAGATAGCTCAAAAACATTCTGAGATATCTTTAAATTATTTAAAGATATATAAACATACATTTTAGATATCTCATTTAAAGCTCCATTTAAAGATATCTGGAAATCATTTTAAGATACCTCTAAATGTAGTTGCGATATCTTAAAATTATTTAGAGATATCTTTAAATATTTTAAGATATCTTTAAATACTTTGAAATATCTGGAAATTATTTAGAGATATCTTTAAATGAACAGGAGGTTATTTCAAGATATCTTAAACTGATTTAGAGATATCTCTAAATGAACAGGACGTTGTTTAAATATACATCTAAATGATTTAGAGATATCTGGAAATGATTTAAAGATATCTCAAAAACATTTTGAGATATCTTAAAATGGTTTAAAGATATCTGAAAATGCATTTTAGACATCTCATTTAAAGCTCCATTTAAAGATATCTGCAAATCATTTTGAGATACCTCTAAATGTATTTGAGATATCTTAATTATTTAGAGATATCTTAAAATATTTAGAGATATCTATAAATTCATTTGAGATATCTCTAAATGATCATTTGCCTTACATATGGGCAATGTTTATCTCTCCTTACAATACTATTCTGCTTTTCTAGCTAAAGGCCCCTCAATTTCATATTTAGAACTTTACCGTTTATATTAAAAAAATAATTTCCAGTTTTTTTAAGGAATAAATATTGCTCAGCATTCAATCAGTGTATGGCATGAATGTGTATATTTCCCCAAACCTATCCCTTAAGAAAGAAAAAGGATATACTCTTCAAGATAAAGGTACATATAGAGTTATATTGTACTTACCATTTACAGCAAGCTCTTCCCATTCAATTCAAAGACATTTCTAATTATATAATTCTATTGAGTTAGTGTACCAGTATTTTGAAGCATATCCAAAAAAAAGTAATGCAATTCAGGTTAATTGCTAAGTTAGGGTTATTAGTAATTAACCCTTTTTCCTTAAATAGAGCATGCTCATTTTTGAAGTCTAAAGTTTAATTCCTTCATTCTGGTAATCCTGGAAGACTTCCTGGCAAACTGAAAAAGTATTGATTATTCTGCTTCATTCCTAGACAGAAGTTTTCATGGAACAGATAGACAGAAAGTAGCTAGGAAGATACATATTTATTAGTACTGGGAGGTAAAATGTGAAGGTTATTATTTCATATTTCTTTTATTTCTCAAGCTGAATATTTTGCTTTGTTTGAGCTTTCTTTGAGCAATGCATCCTAATTCACCTCAATTTCGATTTTAAACACAATCAGGGCTTGCAAGAGCAAGAGAAAAGAAAGCAGGATTGTATTGTCATTTTTGTGCCAAAAATTCAGAAAATCAGACATGGATTTCAGCAGGTACACTTTAGTCTGGGCAGTCCATTTCGCTCTTAAGCATCCATTTGTGGGAGGGAAGTCAGTCTCCTGTCAGCACTGATCTAGTGACAGTGACACCAATTTGTTTATGTGAATACAGTACCAGTAGGGTGGCCTAATGCAAAGATCCATCACACTGTTACTCCACTCCTTAGCAGACCTGCTACAACTTAAGTAAGTTGCTACATGCTTATAGTTAGTTCTTTTAAGGTCTATATTTTTTATATTTATTTATTTTATTTTTAAATTTAGTAGTCACCAATTGATTTTACCCTGTTTTTTCTCCCAATTTGAAATGTCCAATTGTATTTTTAGGCTCAGCTCACCGCTACCACCCCTGCGCTGACTCAGGAGCAGCGAAGATGAACACACGCTGTCCTCCAAAGCGTGTGCCGTCAGCCGACTGCTTCTTTTCACTCTGCAAGTCTGCCACGCAGCCAACACAGAGCTACAGCGTCGGAGGACAACGCAGCTCTGGGCAGCTTAAAAGCAAGCCTGCAGGCGCCCAGCCAGTCTACAGGGGTCGCTGGTGCGCGGTGAGCCGAGGAAACCCTGGCCGACCTAAGCCCCCCCGGGCGGCACTCGGCCAATTGTGCGCCACCCCCTGAGAGCTCCTGTCCACAGTCGGCAGTGGAATAGCCTGGACTCGAACCGGCGACCTCCAGGCTACAGGGCACATCCTGCACTCCACGCGGAGCTCCTTTACCGGATGTGCCACTCAGGAGCCCCATTAAGGTCTATTTTAATTATCTAAATACTGCTGCTCTTAACTCTACTACATTAATCCAGCTGAGGTTTTCAACCAAGGGTGATTTATTGACACATTTGAAATATATATATATATATATATATATATATATATATATAGTTTATACATTTTAGACCTCAACACCTTGGTAGTAATATCTTTGTTAGAAGCATAATTTTAAAAAAAAATCTTACTAAATGCACTTAAAAATGTATAGTAAAATGTGGTCCCATAAAGGCACAAAACTGAAACAGTCAATGTCCCCTGCGCACGGGTTGTCTCAGCAGGCTGCATGCACTCTTGCCTTTGAGAGATGCCAGGTCATGAGATTGAAATTCAATCCAAGTAAGCACGCTCTGCACTTATTACTCAGCTACAGCGTGCTTTATGACCTGAACACAGTTGGGTTCCTATCATGATTATCAGACGCTGGCATTCACCTAAGCAGTTATTCACGAGCTGTCATGCCAATTGCCTATTTTCTCCTGCTAAACATAAGAAACCCTGGAGGGAAGGGCTCAGCCTGAGAAGACTGACAATTCCAAGAAGTGTAATGAGGTAAAGTATCCCCAGCCTTTCCTCCCCAAATCACAGGAGTGCAAATGCCAATGCAATGCAAGCCAACTCAGCTCAACGAGGATTCGGACAATGAAGCTCCTAATCATATGACACGGAAGTGGCTTTACTGGATAAGCTACTGGGGACCCCTGAATGTGTATAGTTATGATAGGGAACCTACCACACAAACAAAAATTAGGTTAGAAAACAATTCTGTCTTCTGTAAAATAAGTTGTAACTCCAACTACATCTGTATCCAAAGTGTAGTTGCATTAGGACAAAGCTTGGTTAGAAACATGTATTTTATGGTATTTATTTATTTATTTACTTATTTTAAAGGCTGACTGCTGTCTTTACACCTGTATTCTACAGAACTGATCTTTATGTGACACATTATGGATTAACCAACAACAACAAAAAAAAAAGCTTGAGAAAGACAAAACAACACAGAACATAAACGTGGTTATTGTTTCTTGACAAACAACCACTCTAAAATGGTGTAAACTGTCCTGAGCCTTTCTAAGCTTTTGCTCTTCATCACCCACTGTAATGCTACACAGGGAATACTGCCGGGAGGGCAAAGAATTATTGAAAAATCACTCACTTGAGAGATATGGCAAGAGCTCAGCGTGCATTATATAGAAATACACTGAAATTTGACACAAGCAGCATTCTACCTCTGCTAAGCAACTGTCTAATCAGCATATTTAAGAAAAACAATATGTTTTTTTTGCTGAATTTGCACTCAATAATTCATCCAAGATGAAAAAAAAAGAAAAACTAAATTTTCTAAGCGTCAGGTTGTATTGCACCTACTGCACCCTTTATAAATCTCTGAATAATCTTTCTGTTTCATAAAAAACGTGACCGCTATTGACTGGTAAAGGCTAGATTCCTGAACAAATAGTTTTCTTGCATGCCCTATTACTCAAAGATCATTATCACAGATTTCCATTAGCAGGAGGTAAGTAAATGCTTTTCTATAGCCTCATCAATATTTTTTTAAAGGTACGACACCAGCTACTATTGTCAATGCGATCTTATTGATCAAATAACCTTTCTAGCATTTGGAAAACAAAGTCTCTGCTCCCGCTATAAAATTCTGAAAAGGATTCTGTCTTTTTCTTCTAAAGGTCCTGTCCAAAGTAAGGTCACTTCACAGCCATGTCTTGGGTACCATGGCAACCAAACAGCTTTCTCTGACACCTTAGTTAAAGAAATATGCTTAACCACTTTTACTTAGCATTTTCTGCATCTGGTCACAGCTGTAACAGCAAACACTCACTTTTGGACAGCTGCTTTGAAGACAAGGTATCCTTTTAGTATGATTTGCAGGTTTCATGTGGCTTGTTTGTAATCATAAGGTTGCACTTTGTTCCCTGTTTGAAATTCTAGCACTTGTTTTGAGCTGGTCAGAGCTGCTTGGTCAGGTTTGAAGCTGTTTAGGTTGGTTCAATAGCTATCACATCTCTATTTTATGAAGTTTATTCATTCACAAGAAAAACAACATGTAATGTAAAAACAATACATTCATGTAATAACTTAATATTCAGGAGTCAGCATTTGTTACAGACCAAAAGTGGATCTTTCAGAAAGCAGTGCTTCTTTTAATGGTATGCATGCACACATCTTACACTTCCATATGTGCATACCATATGCTAATGTATAGTCCATTGCAAAATTCTGGTGGTTTTTTCTAAACTGCCTAAATATTTGTGGGTGAATGCGTGTGTTAAACATAGCTGCCACTAGTTCTACTCGCTTACTTATTAACATTTCATTTTCAATTGTGCTTGTTTATTTTTTACAAAAACATTATTTTCTTAAGAATATATATTTTCGCTTGTAACAGTTTCCAGATACAGTAAGACAACTATCAATTTAACAAAGCCCTTTGCCCACAGAGAGAAAATAAATGATGAAATTAGCTGTCTTATAATTAATGTTGACAAAGATAAGGATTTCGTTTAGAACCAAGACGCGATGATTTTTAATGCCAGGGTTTTTTGGTTTTTTTTTTTTTTTTTAATTTGATTTGAAGTCTCAAGACAGCTAGGATAATCCTTGTCCTTAACTCTTCTTCTCCACATGTTTTCCTGCCAGGTAGTGCCACTAAAAATGGTACGGTGTACAAAATCTATCGTACTACAATTATAGATTATGGCTGCTCTTCCAGTAAAGACAGCTCCTGGGGGCATTTTGATGGTATGCGGAACTAAACATGACTGTTAATTCAGTATTCTGAGCTTTTTTTCTGTTGGTGCAGCAGTTTCTAAAGCTGGGGGGCGGGGGGGGGGGAGGGGGGGGGGGCTGTTTTACAAACCTGACGTGAACTTTATTCTAATTTTGTCCTTCCAGTGACATCACACAGCAGTACTCAGGGTCTTGATGTCACTATTCCCACAAGCCTCCTCAATGGGGTAACAGAAGTTACCTTCAGCCTCTCATTTCACGCCTCAGTGGCTAGATCCTTCACTGTCGCTGTTTCCCCTCACATTTCTTTTCCCTCTGAGACCGTAAGACAACACATATATAGGCCTCAGACACAAATTGTACCAGGTATGACAGCTTTCATACTGCCTTTCTGCTCAGAGTCAGCACAATGCAGCACTTACTTTATTTTTTAAACAAAACTACAGAGCTTTACCGTTTAAGAAATAGAAAAGAAAAAAAATTCTAAATGTTATTGGCAAATATTGTGGGCTTTATAACTATTCCAAATGCATTAGTATGTCAGTAAGTGTATTATGTCTGTACAGTTCTGTTTGTTAACTGTAGTACTAATGCTTTATGAAAGAAGAACACTGCTAGTTTGAAATTTAACACTACAAGAAGATGTGTCGCTACAATAGAATTTAAATAAAACTTTTGAATTGATAGGCTATGTGTGATTATTTTAGATCATTAATCCTGTGAATGTATTTCAATTAGGATCTCCATAAACTCCTGCTGTCGCAGTGCTCCAAACAAATAACCCTGATAACAACAAAGGCTAGACCCAGAGCAAAGATCTTTAATCAGAGGCCAGTGTGTAATTAGGTAACTAAATCAAACTGGTCTTGTTCATTACCAACATGAGTGGTGAATGGACCATTCTGCACTGTAACCTGTATTTATAGTGAGAGTATGTGATGTTTGAATAGTTATTTAGGATTCCTATCAAGGGAATGGCTGTGGGTTCGCTCTGCTACTCTGTCACTAGGAAACCAACAGAAATGAGCGTTATGCTCAATTGGCCTTTCCATGGAAACAAAATTTAATTAAATATTAAGATAATAATAAAGGCTTCTTCTGTAGCAGCCTATTTTTTTTTTTTTAGTAAATATATTTTGCTTACACTTTATAACAACTGTCAGTAAACTAACACAATGGGCCCTATTCAGATAACTTACAAAAATATTCAAGGAATAATTAAAGTCAGTTTAAATTCATTAAATTAAGTTTGCAGATCATAAAACCCTTTTAAATGCTTTTAGGGTTAGAACTGTGTTCATAATAACCACTATTTAATCTAAAAAAATGTTTATAAACACTCCTGAAAAAACAGTCCTTAAAGTTGTGTGGACAGGACCAATGCTCATTGTCGAATTCAAATTGAATGTTTAGCCACCTCCTGAAGATTTGAATTTAAACAAAGAAAACTGTCATTTTAAACCTACAAATACCTTAGACCATGCCCTTTCCTGAGAAAGATATGTGATCCCCATTTAATAAACCTTCTAACTATATTAATAATCACGATTAACCTCTATAATGTTTTGTAGCCTAGTATATCCTAGCCTATTTCAGAAACGAAGTGCTAAAACAGAACGTTACATTTATGTGAATAGAATGTGCACAACGTTGACAATCGAATTGTGTACAGTATTTCATTTTGGTGACGGTTAGTATGAGTGTGTCAAAAAATGCTTTTCTAATATCATAAAGCCTAGAAGCACATCAGTTGAATATTACAGTGTAAAAACAATATTATCTTTTCTTAAAGGGGTTAAAAGGGTCACAAAGCAAACAGTATGACAGGGTCTTCAAGAACACAATGTTTATTCAATAGCTGGCTTTCTTTCATCATGTAGGAGTGAAGGCTGCACGCCCCTGCTGTTTCAAAGTAAACATCTGACAACAAATCATTATTCTGTTGCTAAAATTGATCAACAGTCACCTGATAATTGATAACAACAACCGTTTTTTTAACAGAGGGTTTTGCCATTCTGTTGTCAGAAGTGCTGTTCCTCTTACATATATCCCCCATCCCAACTCTCCAACTATCGACATGCACTCAACGTGCAAATGAATTGCATTAATGATGGGTCAAACTGATTTTATATGGTTTGTTGTTACAATTACAATTTGTCTTCGTAACACCGACAAAAAAAGCAAGTAGTGTCAGAAGATTTCACACCTTTTAAACTGTGCTGTTCTACACCGTAATAAAGCACTAAACAAACCCACAAAATCGTTTGAAAAATAATGTGTAGCTTATAATAAAATATATGTTAATCAACGTAGTCTTACAGTAGTCTTATATGGTAAATATTGTATCAATTACACTGTTCATCATTATAACTTATTTTTTTATAATTTAGTAGCCTATGATGTCCTACTTCGGTGTAGCCTACTGTACACATACAGTATCTTCTTTTTAATACATGTCAAAAGGCTGTAAATATACAAATTGCAATATTCTATATTAAATCTAAAAAAAACTACAATAGTTTTAAAAAGTAACATACTTGCCTCTTAATTGCCTTTTATTTCAATGCCTTTCAATACCAAAGTGATATCAAGAGAGATATAAATAAATCGTAGCCTACGAATGACTAATCCAATTGAAATTGAATGGAGTGAAATTATATTATACCGGTAATTATTATGTGATTATTTAGCAGATGCCTTTATCCAAGGCGACTTACAGAGACTAGGGTGTGTGAACTATGTATCAGCTGCAGAGTCACTTACAAATAAGGAGGTTAAGTGACTTGCTCAGGGTCACACAATGAGTCAGTGACTGAGGTGGGATTTGAACCGGGGACCTCCTGGTTACAAGCCCTTTTTTTAACCACTGGACCACACTGCCTCCTGGTAATGATATTATATATTCTGTCCTAGGCACTTCAAATTGATAATAAGCAAACAGTGACAGGAATGATATTCAGATAGTATCTGGATTCATTCCAGATTTTTTCTATTTGCTTGCTGGAAGATACATACAGCCACTATAAAGAGTCAGCATCTAAATTAAAATGAAACCCCACTTCTGTTTCTTTATTGCACCTTTTTGGTGTGTGATTTACTATGAAGAGAAAAAAAAAACAAAAAAACAATCAACCTATCTGATAATGTTAAGAACAAGTTAAAATTCTACACTGGACCGAGCCCCACAATCTATTATTCATGAGCTGCTCCTTCTCTGCCAGTAATGAAAGGCCACAAGTAAACGTCATTGAGTTAAATATCAAGGGCTGTCTTACCGTACAATGAAATCTAAAATCCATAAAGCCTCTCTCTTCAAGATATATGCACTGCTCTCCCTGCCTACTCAATTTGCAAATGATACTTTTAGCCAATCAATGGCACACACAGTTCTGCCAGATGCTTTCCATACAGCCTTTACATGTCTTCGACTCATTAAACAAAGCATCTTCTGACCCCAGTTCTCATCTGTGGATGCCATTTTTGTGACAGTGGCTATGGCTATTCCCATATGGAAAGAACTTCTATTTTACATATATTAAAAGCAATATTTGTTACACTTATATGCCTCTTATTTTTTCATTTGATTTTTATGTGTATACATATATGTCCATATATAAAAAATATGCAGATTGTTTTTAAAATTGGCATGCTTTTATAGTATTTTTCATATAAGGATTTGATGTGTTAGTATATGTAAGAACATAAGAACATAAGCAAGTTTACAAACGAGAGGTGGCCATTCTGCCCATTCTGGTTGTTAGTAGCTTATTAGTCCCAGAATCTCATCAAGCAGCTTCTTGAAGGATCCCAGGGTGTCAGCTTCAACAACATTACTGGGGAGTTGGTTCCAGACCCACAATTCTCTGTGTAAAAAAGTGCCTCCTATTTCATGTTCTGAATGCCCCTTTATCTAATCTCCATTTGTGACCCCTGGTCGTTGTTTCTTTTTTGATGTTGAAAAAGTCCCTTGGGTCGACATTGCCAACACCTTTTAGAATGTTGAATGCTTGAATCAGATCAGTGCATAGTCTTCTTTGTTCAAGACTGAATAGATTCAGTTATTTTAGCCTGTCTGCATGTGACGTGCCTTTTAAACACTGAATAATTCTGGTTGTAACATACAGTGCTCGCCGATGTTTTTTATAATCTAAACATGTGTTTTTTATAATCTAAATGTTTTTTATCATCTAAATACATGTTTTTTTTTATAACCTAAATACATTTTTTTATATAATCTAAATATGTTTTTTGTTTTTTTTAAATAGCCTATATATTTGCCGTTCATTTGGTGGTTTTATACAAATTACTACATATTTTCATATATTATCCAAGGAAGAAAAATGTGGAAATTAAGCCAAACTGTTTAGAACTCTGCAGATAACTTTCTGCCAGTTTTACTTTGTGTCTTTTCATGAAAATGTGTTCAAACGGGACATTTGATAAAATATTAGCTTAATGAAATTAGCTTAGATTAATGAAACAATAACAATCCAAAATACAGTAACTGTTCAGCCCAGCACTTGAGAATGCATAACCCATATCCGACAGGGTGTACCATTGTTATTGGGGTGTAGAATGTTTATTTATTTATTTATTTATTTATTTATTTATTTATTTGTGCTGTAGAAAGTGCAGCATTTTCTTTAAGTATTACTATTATGTATCAATTTCCATGGGTATTTACTTGATGCAGGCTGTGGTCAATACAGCAGGGCTTCTTTTGTATAGTATCTGATCAAAATATTAAATGTACAAAGCCAAATTTGAAAAAGTAGCAGCCCTTTAAACATGCCTAAAAAGGGACAAATGAAAGACTAAACGTTATCAAACGGCTTTGTTAAACAACAGACGTTTCTATATTGCGAGATCGTAAGTTCAAATATGATCGGTCTTTCAATCAGTTTATCACCAATAATCTGTGTGAGCAACGTTATAGAAACGCTACTTCCATTGTGCTCCCAACGACGTACTAGCCTGATACGACACTTTATGATATAGAAACGAGCCCCGGCACACAGGTCTTTCAGGTGACCAAATTATAACTACAGTATATATATTATATATATATATATATATATATATATATATATATATATATATATATATATATATATATATATATAAGTTTATATTTGAGTGGGTCCCTGTGGGATGCAGGGCATGTGGTCTGGCAACAAAAATAAATACATAAAGAATAACATGTATGTAACATTCTTAACATCCTATACACAAATCCACTGGGGTAGCAGTGATTGCACTGTAGCGAAGAAAATGCAGATCTTCTGTGGTTGGTCGCGAGCATTGCTAGCTGACTGCAGTCAACGTTCTAATTGGCGCCGTCCTCTGTAAGCACTCCACTGCACAACCCAAAGGCAAAGTTAGTAGATCATCGATTCACTTAAGGTATTGTCCCGCCTTTCCAGTATGATTGACGCTCAATGAGAAATACTAAAAGTGCAACTGCGACACTCTGGCAAAAGGCAGGCCGTTTCGAGCCAGCAAGCTGGTCTGGGTATACAACCTGGTGTCAGAAGTGGGATGCAGGTACCCCGGCACACACTTGTCAGAATGTAGTCTGGTGAGCAAGTCCAGGGCGGACTTGAGGCTGGCAGGGGAGAGTGTGGCGTGCTCGGGGGAAGGCAGCAGCAGGGCTGGTAGGTGACATAATCACACACAGAGACATAAGCCCAATATACGCTCCTTGTAAAGGAACCGGCTCTTTTGTTCAGCGGTATCGGCGCTATGCTTTAGTGCGAGAGGTCCCGGGTTCGCACCTGCCCTCCGCCTGTGTGTGGTTTGCCTCGCCCTGTGTGATGCACCTGCCTGCGTTAACCGAGATCGCTACAATAATATATATATATATATATATATATATATATATATATATATATATATATATATATACATACACACACACACACATCCATCTATCTTTATAGGGCATAATAATCCAGTTGCATGATTTCATTCATTTTGATCATGCATGTCCCTATTTTGCTTATATTTAAAAACATATAAAAAATATATGTACATCAATATATGGATATGAGATGCATATATGTAACATATAAAACGGTTACATTGCATATATTTATAATATAGTGAAAATATGTGTTCTTTCCGTATGGGTTTCGTCTCTAAAAACAGGTTACTGTCTGCTTTTGTGACCATAAAACCCGTCCAGTAAGTGATTCTGGTCACTCCACCTCTCCAGTGGAATTTCTTAAAGCTTCAGTTTATGGGATTTCAGATCCTTTGATTCTATGTTTTTATATTGTCTATTAGCAACTGAGAGGTGTCTCACTATTGATAGTAAGCCATGAAAAAAAAGAAATTGAACAGAACCCAGTGCATACCCAGTAGTTGCTGGATTATTTTAATTGTACCATAGTGAGTTATCAATCCATCACCAAACAATAATCCATTATTTATAATTAACTGTCACATCTATATTTAAATAAGATACTGGATCTTTAGTTAATTCTGATTTGGTTTGCTTCCATGCACCAAAGAGTGATTTGGGAATACACAGCAACAGATTAAGTAATGCAGCATCAGTATTCTTTTTTCACAAGGTTACAAAATTCAGTCAAGGGGCAGTACATTGAAACTCCAGCTATGCACAAAATGTGGATTATATATATTATGTAATGTGGGGCTGCAATGCTTTGAACACTGTACTTACAGTTTGCTTAAAGACACTTAATGTTAAGTGTCACACTAATACTTTAATTGAACTTTTATGTTGATATTTTTTTATAATGTATTAAGGAGCTGAAGTGTTCTCTTTATTTTAAATGTTGTTGTTCTAATCGGATAGCTTGCAGGAAATGTATTTAAGAGTGGAATTAGGTTTCTGAGTGTGCCGATTTGTATACCAGATCCACGCATGGCTGCCTGGGGATTATGAATGAAAACTAGCCTTTGGCTAAATTGTAAATCATGAATCAATTATTTTTATAGTTATTTACTGTATGTTGTCCCTGAAAAAGCAAAGAATATAAATAATAATAATAACAAAGACCTACATCAAGCATTTCTTAAAATAATTTTCAGTTGGTGCTGTGCATCTAAAGCTCCATAAAAAAGAAAAACTCAACAGTGCTGAATTGAGACACTAAAATAAGCTTAATTCAGTATTTCTAAGTACATTAAAATGTGCTACTCTAAAACTAGATTCCTTTTGAAACCAGGCAGAATTTATCATCATCCTCCAATAACCTGAGTAAAATGATATACCATGGTAAAAAATAAGACATTAAAAACATAGTAAAATAATGTAGCAAATTACCATGTGAAACTTTGTGGTTTTCGTTAGGGAAATCAAAGTGAAAGAAAGGACTATGCTTTATAAACGTACTACATGCTTTCACAAGAATACAAGTCAAGGAGAGGCAGACTGACCCGTGTGCTATGGCAGCTGCCTTGCTTAAATCATTTTTCCTGCCTTTTCTTCAGCTAGGAGTTAAAAGCGCTTTTAAAATGTCACCTCTGCCCAGAGTCCTATTTCTTTACATAAATTACCTCTTACCCTGTAGTGAAGAAAGAATGTTGCAAAGTAAATATACAAGTCATTGAGCCCCTTTTTACGTCCTATGCCGCACCTGACATTATCTTTAACGCAGACTTATATACGCCAAAAGCTAAATTTATGAGCGACAGCTACACTGTGGGGAGGCAAGCTGAGAAATTGCTTCAGAAAAATAAGATTTCAAAGATTTATTTCAATATAAGCTAAGGCGGCATGATATATCTGTTTATTTGAGTGAAATAGTAATTTATAGCCATCTAAAAGTCGTACTCTAGATAAGGGTGAATCATATTTATGGTACATGCAGCCCTTACATACTGTACGTTTTATTTTATTTTTGTTGCTTTGGATAAACATTACGGGTAATCTGCATTTATTTACTTTATTATTTTTAATATTATTGTTTACTTAAATTTCTAAAAAAAATGTACAAAGCATTGTTAACCATTAAAATCAACAGAGGTGAGAAGAGTCCCTGGGGTTAGGAAGGCAAAACCGTCAGGGACTGTTTCTCCTCATTGTGCTACAACCGACCCTACTGGCCAGGCGCCTGGTGAGCTCAGGTGTACACCTGCTGGGCTGTCCTTTGTTCTCCAAAGGCCCGTAGTTGGTGATATCCGCTCTGGAAATGTGAAGGAATATAATTGGACATTTGGGAGAAAATGGGGGGTAAAATAATTGGACACTCTAAATCTATGTAAAAAAGTCAACAGAGGTGTTCAAAATCTGCATATATAAAGCTAAAACAATTACTAGTGATATTATAAACTGTGAAATCCTGGTATATTAAAATTACTTCTAGAATCACAAAGGGCTAGATTCACTATATGCACCAATTTAAAAACAAAACTGTAAATATAACACATTAAGCAATAATTAAGAAATAAAAACTGTAAATAGAGTCTATAACTCCACCATGACTTATAAGGGTACTAAGCACACACAAACAATCTTAACATAATATAAGGAATAACGCCTTGTTAATATATGTTTCCTTAATTCCAAACACTGCACACATACAGTACCAAGTACTATGTAAATAATAGATTACATAACATTGAGAAAATGCCTCTTTTTGGGGACATTCTCTCAACAGTAGATTAAGTAGCAGTAGTAAATAAAAAATTATTATTTGTTTATTTAGCAGACGTCTTATCCAATGTGACTTACAGAGACTAGGGTGTGTGAACTATGCATCAGCTGCAGAGTCACTTACAACTACGTCTCACCCGAAAGACAGAGCACAAGGAGGTTAAGTGACTTGCTCAGGGTCACACAATGAGTCAGTGGCTGAGGTGGGATTTGAACCGAGGACCTCCTAGTTCCAAGCCCGTTTCTTTAACCACTGGACCACACAGCCTCCATTATCAATCAATCAATCAATCAATCTTTATTTTATATAGCGCCATTCATAGTGGACCACCATCAAAGCGCTTTACAAGATGCGGTAACACCAAAATCCATAATACTTTAAATACACAGAAGTGCATAATACATGATACAGTAAAAAACAATGCCTAATACCATACGAAAAATGCATAACACATGATATAGTAGAATAATACATTAAATAGTAACAACAACACAGCAGCTAATAGCAGATATCAGGCTTAAAGAGCATGGAAAGCAAGAGTGAACAAGTGGGTCTTGAGAGTTGATTTAAAGCAAGCGACGGTGGGAGCGTCACACGCCAAAGCTGGGAGAGAGTTCCAAAGAGTCGGAGCCATGAAGCTAAATGAGCGTTCTCCAAGTGTGGTGCACTTTTGCTTGGGGATAACAAGCAGGCCAGAGTCGGAGGACCTCAGCTTGCGGGAAGCGACATAGCGGGTCAGCAGGTTGAGGAGGTACTTGGGACCTGTGTGATGAAGGGCATTGTATGTGAGCAGGAGAGTTTTGAAAATAATCCTGAACTTTACAGGTAGCCAGTGCAGCTGGGCAAGACGGGGGGGTGATGTGTTCCTGTTTTTTACATCTGGTAAGGATCCTGGCAGCGGCATTCTGAACTAGCTGCAGTCGGTTTATGGTGCGTGTCGGGAGACCACCATAAAGAGAGTTGCAGTAGATAAGTTGAGAGGAGACAAATGCATGACAAAGTATCTCCGCATCCGACAGGGAAAGGTAGGGACGGACTTTGGAGATGTTTCGAAGATGGTAGAAGGAAGATTTGACCACGGAGGAGATGTGGGCATCAAAGGAGAGGTTGCTGTCAAGAAGTACACCAAGGCTTTGTACTGTGGGGGAAGGCAGCAGCAGACTGTTTCCGAGGTTCAGGGCAGCTATATTGAGATTCTTAAATTGAGTTTTAGATCCTACTAGGAGGAGTTCAGATTATCCCAGTCCTATCAGGATTTGATTGCACTTTGACTCTCTGGTACTCGGAATGATAATTAACCTAATAAGCACTGTCTAAGCACTCAGGAACAACTGTGCAACTCAACAACAAAGGGATCAGAAATAGGCTCTTCAGGGATATGATGATGTTCCCACTTTTCAATATTTCTCAGCAGAAAAAAAAGAAAGTAATTTGTTTCTGGTGAATGAGGCGATGCCTCTTGTTACAGAGATAATATTATCTCATATTAAAAGAATCAGTATCTGAGATGATGGGCTACATTATTGAAGTACTGTTTTAATGGACTAAATAAAGTTTGTATTTCAAAAACTGCTGCTGGCTGTAGTTGGTTTCTTCAAAATGTATACAATTCTTTATTTAATTAATTTAAATTAACAATGCATGGATTTAAGCCTGATCAGGTAAGGCCGATATTAAAAAATTAAAGTTATATATCGGAAGAAAGTCTTGGCCTCATGATTCTCCTGAATTTTATTTGGCAGTAAGATAATGACAGTAGGATAACAGGCTAGATTCTCAAAGTTGTTTACTCCAAATCATCATAAGCATTATTTTTTTTTCTCAAAGGAAGATTTTAAAACGAACAAGAATTTAAGAAATCTTACTAGTCTCTAAATTGAAAGTCAGAGCTGTTTATTTCTGGTTAGGTAACATTGGGTGTGCTAATTAATTTGAACTTAATAGCTTTAAAAATGTAGCAAAATTATATTTCCCAGCATTAGCCAAGCATTGATATTTCCTATGGGCTTATAAGGCAACAACCTTCTTAAATATGGAATTGCTATTTTAAAAACTGTATGGGATACCTTTAAAAAATGTGAGGTCAATGCACTCATCACACTGGACACAAATGGCAAAATCATAGATGAAGGAAAAAAAATAGCAAATATATTAAATGATTACTTTTCACAGGTTTTTACAAAGGAGGACAGGGACAACATGCCCCACATGTCGACCTGTTCCTATCCAATTTTAAATAACTTTAGTATAACAGAGGCAGAAGTGTTAAAGGGACTAGGAGCTCTTAAAATAAACAAATCCCCTGGGCCAGATGAGATCCTCCCAATAGTACTCAAAGAAATGAAAGAAGTTATTTACAAACCGCTAACCAAGATCATGCAACAGTCTCTTGACACAGGGGTTGTACCGACAGACTGGAAAATAGTAAACGTAATACCGATCCACAAAAAGGGAGACAAAACCAAACCAGGTAACTACAGACCAGTAAGCTTGACTTCTATTATATGTAAACTTATGGAAACTATAATAAGATCCAAAATGGAAAATTACCTATATGTTAACAATATCCTGGGAGACAGCCAGCATGGTTTTAGGAAAGGGAGATCGTGTCTAACTTACCTACTTGACTTTTTTGAGGATGCAACATTGAAAATGGATAACTGCAAAGCATACGACATGGTCTATTTAGATTTCCAGAAAGCTTTTGACCAATCTCAGTGAGAACTATGCATTTTAATGAGACAAATGGCCTTACATTGTATTTACTATTTCCATGTGTAACCGGAACAAACAGGGTGTGATCAGTACATGGTCTATTTAGATTTCCAGAAAGCTTTTGACAAAGTCCCGCATAAAAGATTAATTCTCAAACTGAACGCAGTAGGGATTCAAGGAAATGCATGCACATGGATTAGGGAGTGGTTAACAGGTAGAAAACAGAAAGTACTGATTAGAGGAGAAAATACGAAATGGAGTGAGGTAACCAGTGGTGTACCATAGGGATCAGTATTAGGTCCTCTGCTATTCCTAATCTACATTAATGATTTAGACTCTGGTATAGTAAGCAAACTCGTTAAATTTGCAGACGACACAAAAATACGAGGAGTGGCAAACACTGTTGAAGCAGCAAAGGTCTGCTTCAACAGTGAAAAGTATTGCATGCGGGCAATAAAAATGTGCATTATAAATATCATATGGAGATAGTGAAATTGAAGAAGGGAACTATGAAAAAGACCTAGGAGTTTATGTTGACTCAGAAATGTTTTCATCTAGACAATGTGGGGAAGCTATAAAAAAAGGCTAACAAGATGCTCGGATATATTGTGAGAAGTGTTGAATTTAAATCAAGGGAAGTAATGTTAAAACTCTACAATGCATTAGTAAGACCTCACCTAGAATATTGTGTTCAGTTCTGGTCACCTCGTTACAAAAAGGATATTGCTGCTCTAGAAAGAGTGCAAAGAAGAGCAACCAGAATTATCCTGGGTTTAAAAGGCATGTCGTATGCAGACAGGCTAAAAGAATTGAATCTATTCAGTCTTGAACAAAGAAGACTACGCGGCGATCTGATTCAAACATTCAAAATCCTAAAAGGTATAGACAATGTCAACCCGGGGGACTTCTTTGATAAAGGGGCATTCAGAACAGAAAATAGGAGGCACTTTTTTACACAGAGAATTGTGAGGGTCTGGAACCAACTCCCCAGTAATGTTGTTGAAGCTGACACCCTGGGATCCTTCAAGAAGCTGCTTGATGAGATTCTGGGATCAATAAGCTACTAACAACCAAACGAGCAAGATGGGCTGAATGGCCTCCTCTCGTTTGTAAACTTTCTTATGTTCTTATGTTCTTATGGATCTTCTGGTGAAGGCCACAACATACTGACAGCATCTCTGCATTCATTTAAAATGGAATCATCTGTACCAATCCTAGTATCTTTGGTGAAGTGAATTACTGTTACATTCTTAAAACTAGGCACATCGATCAGTAACCGACAAGCATGGGGACTACTGGAGTAAGCAGCAGCCATGCCTGTTTTAATGCAGAGATTTTAGATTTCTCTGTGAGAGATTTAAAAAACAAAACGACGATTTGAAAAATAAAATGACAGGAAATATTTACGAAAAACTAAATTGTAATCATTATAGTTGACGGAAAGCATGAACCTACATCCACAATTAAATTGTGAATTACTGGAAACAACAGAATTGTAAAGCCAAAGCCCAGAGATATTGCGCTCTAGTCATAAAACTTAAAAGACTGTTTTAAAAGTATGTTTTGTTCAGGACTGTTTTGATTCAAATGTAAGAGTGGTTTCTTCTCATGGTTTAACCTTTGAGAAAGTAAAAAGAAAAAAAGTTTAAAAAAACCTTAAAATTCCTTAAAACAGATTTTCTTATGTGTGTGAACAGAGTCAGCAACTTAAAATATTAGGCACTATCATGGTTCACAGGAAAGTTAAGTTCCCCTAGATAACAGATGTCTGACTATCCTGTTCCATATAAAGACACAAGGCACAGCTCAGCACAAAGGGCACATGCTTGCATTAACCTGACTCTGCTGTCGACCACCTTGGAGAGAATGCTGTATACCGGGTAGAGGATAAACACAAATTTAGACTTTGAGACTGTGGGTCATGTAATTTTGTTTTTACTGCAAGCAATACAGGGGAGAGAAGCACGTTTTTGTCTTAAATGTTAACCCATTTGGATCACTAGCAAACAAAACATGTGAATGCTAGAATAACTGCATTAATTACAATAGGGTCTGTTTTTGATGTTCTTATTTTTGTTTTATGGAAAATCACTTGCAGTCCCTTCTTCACAAGGAGGTCATTAAAAGGAGATTAATCAATTTGTTAAATTAGGATTCATAATTACCAGTGTTGTTGATATTTCATGACTGTCTGTCATGGCTTGATGCCAAGAATGTGAATAAGCTGCCTGAATGAAACAAGCCCTTTAAAGCGACAATGCTGGTGGGATTAATGGTTGTGTTTTGTGTTGGTGGATCAAATGGTAACACATAAGTGACACTTCTGGGTCTAAAGTCTGATTCAAATTCCGACAGGGGGGTTAAACTCGGCAGGCTTCCATCTACCAACGCGACCCATCCTGGTACTGTATATGGAGATAAAATATACTGTATTTACTTTTGCCAGTACTACAATCTTTTTCTCTCTGTGTGATGAAGTGCAATGGGAGTTGGGCTGGGCAGGTCAAGGAGTTAAATGTCAAGTCATTATTAATGTCAGACCTACATACACACACTAAACTCAAACATGTATTGGGACAAATGACTAAATGCAGAACGACTGGGCTGTGACATTTGACCCCATCTGACCCCACTCATACTCATACGAAATTACAGAGATATCTGGTCACGCAGGCCAGTAGACTTACCTGGGTGCATTGGCCATGCACCTCTTTAGGTGTGGTAGATATTCTGTATGTACAAAACATTACATCCTTATTGCCAACTGGCAACATCTGAATGTATTAGACAGGGTTAAATATGTGAAATTTCATAAAATCCAAACTTTGCATCTTTATTTTAAGGTGTGCATGCCATAGGCTTCATAAATTAATATCTAAATATCTTAAGTATCTTTGAATAGAAACATGTTTTTTTTTTAATTTTATTTATTTAAATAAACCATCCCATAAGTGTAGTTGTACCCCAAGAATTATACATTTACAACCGATGTAGAAAACTCAATGTGACATATTAGGGATCACCAATGAAGTCGTTGAATTTGAAGTATATTCTGGTTGTTCTTGGGGAGGGAGCGAGGTAGGGTATTCTCATTTATCTAGACTGTAATGGAGTCTGGATTGTAATGGAGGTGGGCATTCAAAAGTTTTTGAAAACCAAATTCTGATGGCAGGGTAAAAAGATTTAAAAGAGAGGATGTAAAGAACACATTAGTGTGATAAAACTAAATAGTAACTGGTTATCAATATAGTAATTAGTATATATATATATATATATATATATATATATATATATATATATATATATATATATATATATAAACTTAAGTGTTAAAGACATCCATACACTATTGTACAATCTCCTCTAAATATTCCCTATATAATTATGCTTTTGAGCTGAATCATGGAATCAAGGGAAAAACAGATTTGAATGGAATCTTGCAAGGATTGATTGCACTGTTTTAAATTATTGTGCATGATATACCAAGTAGAAACACTTACTTGTCTCTGTGTAATGGAGAGTATTGCCCAAGGTGTCAAGTGACCACACTGACATTATGAACCAGATAATGTCTAAACAAAATTATAGAGTATCCTTTTGAGGTGCATCATTTAAATCATACAACACATCTATCTTTAGTTTTTAATTGAATTGCAAAAAAATACCTACCGGTAGTTAGGAAGAAGTCGGATTTCCCCTTTATGAGCAGGCTTACTAGCATGTATTACTAATCAGAAACTGCCCAAGTTTTAATATATGTATTGCTATTTTTAAAACATTATTGTTATATTTTGGTCTCCTTCTAGAAATAAAGCAGGCGCATTCTTTACATTATAAATTCTATAATTATTCATAATGAGAAAAGCATCTGTGTGCTAAAAAAAACCCGTGACAATAATTTATAATGTTGCCAAAATTCCTACTCCAAAATGTTTGTTTTGACTTACGAATACAAAACATACCATGTATACATAACTAGGCACATGCTGCAGGCACACTTACAGTAAATAATCACAGACACAAACATATACACACTCTTCTCAGAACTGACTTCCATCATTACACAGAATGAGATATAAAAATGAGATATAAAGATGAATAAATGGCCACCTCTATCGATTATTGTGGTAGGTTTATAGCCAAAGTCCATCAAATGGAAGCACTAAATGTTAAAAGTAAATAATTTGTAATTTTACAGCTTCAGGTGTAGTTTTACATAGCTTATGATTTTATTCACTGCTAAAAATGTATTTCCAACAACTGCCCCCGTGGACCTCTAATAAATCTGTAAGTTAAAAAAGGAAACCTTATTACAAAAATGCATTTGACCGTAAATGATTTCCTGTAACAGGAAGATCACCTCGTTTTGTTCACGTTACGTCATCCTCCTAATGGAAACTAATCTGTAAACGCTTCACACACGACAATTTATGTGATTCTGTTTACTTATAAGCTGCAAGCATATCAGTCTACAGGCAGTGCTCCTGTCTGTACTCTGGCCATAGCTTTATCAGCACACTCACACTTCCATATACCTTGTGCTGTAATAATCACCTTTAACTGGACAAGAAGGAAATCTCTGGTTAAAATTACAATGACGCAGCAGAGCAGTCTCAAAAATAGGTCGGCGTGATGTTTGGAATCTTACAGTGGTAAGCAAATCTTTTTTTTTTTTTCACATCACATTCAGCATTTTTTATTTATACAGCAACAAAATTCCACAATATATAAAGTTTGTTCCATATGCTTGTCCTTATGCCGAAGTGTGTGAAAATCAGAGGATCATAACTTATTCAAACAACTTTCACTTTTTAATTATAATTCTTAAAGTGCAGCTCATTCATTGTGAAAGATGATTTGACAGAAAATAAACCAACCATGAAAACTCACCTTATGCCAGTAAGCCCCTCAAGTATGTAAAATATTTTATATGGGATGGCTTATCTTATCTGCAGAAGCCTCAGTTCATTTAAAATGAGTTTCCAAGGTAAAAACACAAGTATGGTTTGGAATGGGTTAACAAAAACTCTTCCTTTGCACACATCTGTATCTTTTTTTTCCCATCTTGGGATAGTGTGACCAATGGCTTTCAATCACCACCCTGCCCTTCCCCTGTGCACTTTAATTCCCCAGCTCCCTTGTATTAATATTGCACTGACCTGCCAGCTAGCTTCGTCTATCAGTTCTTTTATCCACTCCTCCTCTCCCTGCAAGTCTTCACCCTCTCTTACAGATGTCACCTCCATTGTTTTACTAAGAAGCAGTGCACCAACAGCTAGCCCAGCCAGGTCTGCCAAATCCGTCTTTGGTGAAGCTTATTTTCTTGTCTGAAGAAGCAGCAATAGAGGTATAGCAGCAGCAGGCCTCAGCGTCACTGACAGACAGTCATGAAGAAAATGTCAAGCTTACAAGAAAGAGGTCTTGACATGGACCAGCTCACACGTGAAAAGATTTGGAAAAGTCCTCGTTACAACATGTATTGATTGGTGCGGTTAGTGTCCAGCTTTAGCCACTCAGCTTTCAGAAGGCTCATGTGACAGACAGAGAGGCTTCAGAGATAACGTTTCGTTGTCAGCTGGAGTGGCAGTTATAAATTTACTCCTGGATGGCCATTTGCTGTCATGGCTTGGGAAGGGAGGGGGGGGGGGAGGGGGGGGGGGGGGGAGGAGAGAGAAGACAAGTGTTTTATGATCTTCAGGGTCTGTGTTTACTATGATAATACAGCGCTAATGCCAAGACAAATTATGTATTCTATTTTGGGGAAATGTTACAAACCTTAGCAAAAGTGGATTTCTTTCTTTGTTTTTGAAATTAGATGTACCTCAAACACAAAAGACATCTGAGTTTGTTCCTAATGAAACAAAGCTGGCTTATCATTATATGTATGATCAAGGCATACTGGTTGTATTATTTAATTTAGGAACATTCAGTGCAATGAAAATGCTTTTTTATACTTACATCAAAACAAAAGCCCTTCGATAGATTGCTCCAGTAACAAGCAAAAGAGCTCCCATCTTAAATATAACAGTTATTGGTTTCATTTCAGCAAGAAATGATCACAATGTGTCAGTGCTAACAGGGCAGTCATAACTGGGGAGTCACTTGTACTGGTTGTACAAATGCATGGTGGTGTCCCAAAGCAACTGATGAAAAGGTTAAGTAAAGAAAAGGATTTTCTTAACAAATACAATTCAGACTAATTAAACAGACACTTTTAAGCCTGTAAGGGAATTAAATATGTAGTGAGTTGTTACAATATAATACATTACACAGATTTTCAACAAATTGAAGACTAAAGCACAGGCCAGACAGGCGCGGCACGCAAGGCATTTTTCCGCCTGTATTGCTGCCATTGCTTTCATATGGTGTTGGACAGATCAGCGCGGGACGATACCGCTAGTTCCGCTGTGCCGCTGAGCGGTACCGCGCAAATCGAATCCAGAGCAACTTTTTCTGGCTGCCGCACAGTACCGTCAGTGGATTAACTAATCACAGCCAAGTGCTGACAACACGTGCTTGCCAAGAAAAATCTTGAATGAAACTGTTGTCTACAGAGGTGTCCAAACACCCTGAAGTGTTTGATCCCTCCCATATTTCATACAAGGACAGGCAAGTCAGTATTTTATACATCGCCCCTGATGAGCATCCTTCCTGTAGCCAATTTGATACTGTTATCATGTTTTGCCTTTTTTATTATTTCTGTAGTAGTAGGCTACTTGCTGTCAGCAACATATTGTAAGTTTCTTTGCTAAGCTGATCGCTCATTTCATACACCTGCATATAGATGACAAAAAAACAACTTTGAAAAATAAACCAGTGTTTTTATTTAGTAGATTATATGGGGCGCATTACAGCTATGGCCAAAAGGTTTACATCACGCCCTACAGAATTAGGCTAATAATGTTATGTTGACATATTGAAATTACATATCGCTTTGTAGTTTTCCAAAAATTAAAAAAAAATGTCTGCATCCTAATATTCTACTATGTGATGCAAAACTTTTGGCCATAATGTAAATTATATTCTGGTACATCGCCTACGGTGTGGTACTGACAACTACTGTACTGTACCATTCCATTTTTCTATATTGTAAGAAAAGTCAGTCATGTAGTGTATACTGCACCTGTGTGTCCGGGTGCGGACTAGCGGTACCGCACCGTGAAAATGCCCAGAGGTGCCACACTGCGCCTGTCTGTCTTGTGCTTTAGGTTCAATATTATATTAAAGAGATGGTTCTTTGTTTTGAGGTCGTCAAATAAATGATCAATCTATTCTTTTTATGTTTAGGACCCCAACCTGTGTATTTACTGGTGCAGGAGGGTTCTTTGAACCAGAAGTAAGCATAACTGAAAGTGACTACAAAGAGTAAAAATTAGGGCTGCTCCAATTAACCGGACCAATTAAACAACTAAAGAGTTGATCTCAGATTCGTTCTTTACAGTTTAATAATGCAGAACTGTATTTTTTATATATAAAATAACATCAACCAATAGAAGATCTGCATTTTCTCTGCAGCAGACCAATAATAAGTGAGCAGAGGTGAGACATAAACCGTTGAAGGTCTTGGGAGTTTAACCAATGGGAAAGTTAAAGATCTGCCCTGGTTTTGCAGCTGTCCAATCATTATTTTATTATTATTATTTATTTCTTAGCAGACGCCCTTATCCAGGGCGACTTACAGTCGTAAACAAAAATACATTTCAAGAATCACAGTACAAGTAATAATACAATTAAGAGCAAGATAAATACAATGACTTTGGTTCTAGCAAGTACGAGTATGACAAAATACGATTCAATAACGGAGAAGATAACAGTATCAGTGATAGTTACATCAGGATATAATTAAATACAAAATACTACAGTGAGCTGAGGCGGGACATAAATATGCTAGGGTAAGCGGTGTAAGAATAGCTGAATTTCGCGCAATATTGCGAATATTATAGAGACTGTTATTGAGAATTACATTGAGAACGTCGAAGTAATAGATAGAATTGCTTTTTACAAATTGAAAAAAAAATTCATCAGATAACTGAGACATCGTAGTCAATTTGGTTACAAATCCGTTTTCAAGAAGAACTTTCTCAGAAAAATTGGAGTTTGTTAAAAAAAAGAGATTATACTACTGGAACTGTCTTTTGTTCAGTACAGAAAAGGCGATATGGAACAGCACTGGCTACAGCAATCTAGGATGTCTATCGAAGTCAGCACAAAAACATGAGCGTTCCCAAAGTCACTTGCGAGCCACTGTAATGCTCAAAACTTTTGGGCAAACCCGGATTGATGTTCAACTGGATGAGCAGAGCATAGGGATACAATACACCACAATGAGCAAGTAAGAAAAAATCACTGTGAGGTTCTTAAATGCTTAAATGGTTCTATTTACCTTGGCAAGCAAGAACTGGTATTCAGAGGGCACGATGAAGACACTAGTTCTCAAATAGAGGTAATTATGTGGAATTACTTTCTCTGATTTCTGAATATGACAGCATGTTAAGCAATCGCTTGTCAATAACCACAGTGTTCTGAGGTACCTCTAACAAGATTCAGAGCAAATAAAAGCAGAAGTACAGGAAGCCAGGTACGTAGCTGTAATGGTAGATTAAACAACAGATGTTGGAAACACAGCTCAGCTGTCTTGTGTTTTCAGGTATGTGACTGACAGTGGCCCAAAAGAACAGTTGTTCTGTGAAAATTTATTACATTTACTAAAATAATAATAATAATAATAATGCTTTTAAAAAGACCAAATTCCCATATGGCTTATTTTTTCTCTTTTAGATTCTATTGATTTTTTAGTATTACTATGCAGGACAGCCACTATAAGATTGTTACCTTTATTAAAAATATGCATGGATTAATCTACCGATTAATCAACTAATGCCCAGAAATTAACTGATCAAAATTTTTAATCGAGTGACAGCCCTAGTAAAAATACATTAGAGACACACTGGGGCTCAATATTTAGCAGGTCTGATTAAACATTTAAGGTTTAAACTCTGCTTGGTGTAGTTTTAAGTTAGCAGCAATCTAGACTACCAAATATTTCAGATGGGACAGTTAACATTCTTGTGTTTAATGTATTTTAGCAATCGTAGGGGTGGGGAGTGGGTGGTGGTGCGGGGGGTTAGGAATCCTCTGTCGAGTAACTTGGTTATTTGTTTTTTTTGGCACTGGTGCCTTAGGTTTCCAGCTCTACATGAAGCTGTATCTCACTCGTCTGGGGTTGCTCTTTGGATTGAGTTCGGAATGGACGCGTGCTAAATTAACTCCTGGGGATGCTTTCTGTCATTGGGTTGCTTTGGCTGTCGAGCACAGCATATGTGGGTTGTCATAAACTGAGAGCTATAGACTTGAACCTGTGACCCAAGTCAAGGGGAGGAAGTTAGGATTCATATTTATAGGGAGGGTTAGTTTCATTTTTAGAGCAGAGGAGCATACACATGAACTGTATTACCTTTGGTCAAGCTCCCTGCCATCAATCCTGATGCCAGGAAAGAATGGGGAACCAGGGTTCTAATTAGGGCTTCTGATTTTCGCTTTTAACCGATAAAAAATGATAAAAAAATACTTTAAACCCACCCCACCTACCGAGTGGCAGCAAATTCTACAGATTCTGCTTGTGAGATTTAAAATGAGATAACAATTACAGTAGAAGGCTGGTTCACGAGATTTAAAGCTATATTACAGTTAGATAGTGAGAATTTAAAACAATTGCAAATTGTGGCTAAATGTAAAAACAATGCCTAGACACACAAAAACCCCAGGAGAATGTGCATGTGACCATAAGGATTTAATTGTGGAAGACAGCAAAGTAAAAAAGGTACAACTAAGTGTGCAAGTACTGTCGAGTTACTACTATTGCGACAGAAAAAAAAAACGCCCAAGCATTTTAGAAAGTAACCGAAAATAATAATTTCATACAGTACATAAAAAGCGAAAGCCCCTAAAAAACCTGATTTACACAAAACTTGAAAATAGCTAAAAATAAAATGAATAAAAACCAAAAAACAGAAGCCCTAGTTATAATAAAGGTCAGGAATTGCTTGGAAAGGCAAGGGTTGGACATGAACCGCAAACCATAAGGTTCAAAGACAAACACCTTACCATTCAACTAAAGAGCAAACTCTGCAGTAGAGAGGTGCGTGTCTTATGCTGATGTCACTGTCATTAACCCATCACCCACTAGAAGGAGATACCTTACAACCACTTGTCCCCGTTTGTATTGTAGAAGTGCATTGCAGTTCAGAATAAAATACAGCATTTTAAATTTAAATTAACCCTTTAAGGACCAAGCATTTCAGGTTTTTTTTCACATTTTTAAATGTTAAGTATTTTTATTATGTATTCTGCTTAGAGATACATGTAGAAAAATGTGTTATTCTATGACCTGATGGACCTTACAATACTTCCTCAATGTTTTGTTGAAAAATATTGATGTTTGGACAAATTACAAGACATTGTTTTACCTGCGTGATTGCAGTGTCACAATAAACGTTTATTTTCAGGGTCTTTATAAACAATAATGGTCACTACTCTCAATTATTTTCTCAAAAATATTTATAAATAAAATAATAGTTCTTCATTCTATTAGTATTAGTAATAAGGGGGAAAAAAGTACCTGATGAATGTAGTTCTTGAAACATTATCTGCTTGTATCCACTTGTTTCTTGATGTATAAATATTGTAAAAACATATATATTAAAACACATGAGACAGAATAAATGTTCTAATATAATTATAAGTCAATGTGACAGAAATATAATGAGTTTTAGTTGTAAATCTCCCTCCCGACCTGTGAGAGCGCTAAGCAGCAAAAGGGGAAGTCTTTGGACGGGCTGGCCTGACAGTTCTTTCCCCGGGCTGGGAAGTTGGTCAGTCTGGAAGGCGGCGAGACACCATTGCAGGAACGTATTGACCCAGAAGGGAAACAACGTAGCAGCTGCAGACAGTAGAGACAGTTGTCTCAGTGTGGTCCAGTGGTTAAAGAAAAGGTCTTGTAACCAGGGGGTCCCTGGTTCAAATCCCACCTCAGCCACTGACTCATTGTGTGACCCTGAGCAAGTCACTTAACCTCCTCTTTCGGGTGAGACGTAATCGTAAGTGACTGTAGCTGATGCATAGTTCACACACCCTAGGCTCTGTAAGTCGCCTTGGATAAAGGCATCTGCTAAATAAATAAACAAATAAATAAATAAACTCATTTACCAAGGGGTCATGCGTAATAGCATAAAGGGGACGGAGGATCTTAAATCTTTTCCTTCGCTTGGTTCAGCGTGACACGGAACTGGAAGGACCGAGAGAGTGCCCTATTGTTTTGTATTGTAATGTATAGAAAGAGTTTGTGAGTGTTTTGTTTGTCTGTATCGCTGTTAGTAATTATCTTTTGTTTTCTAAATTCACTAGACTGCTAACACGTCTCCGGAGCTGTCGTCTTGGGCCAGCACTACCCGGAACAACAACACCACAGTCACTGTTCAATTGTTATCACCCACCTCGAGCACTACTGCACGCACCTGGACTGGTGACGGTGTTAAGTATTATTGTGGGGCGGATAACGTGTATTATTATTTGGTCTGCAAACCATTATTATCGTTTCCTTCTGTGCTTTACACATTGGTGTGTATTGCCGGAGGATTATTGTTTGGTCGCCAGACCGGGAGTTTTACAAATAAAGAAACCCCTTTTTCCAAACCGGATTACAGTTTTCGTTGTGTGATTATTTCTGCACTGCATCACCTCTGCCCCTGTTTCTAATCAGCATCCACTTTGCCACAGTCAAATACATCAGATCTACAGTGTTTTCCCTTTTTTTAATGTTCCTGTCATGTTTACATGATCTCAGTCTTTTAGCTGCACAGCATGGTTAGGTGGAAGCAAGTTACAATGAATGAGAGAGTGATGTTGTAGTCTTAATAAAGCATTTCATCCCATCCACACTCCCACAAAATTAAATAAGGCAGAGCTGTAAAGACTTTCTTCATTGACACACAGTCTATTGGTTTGCTCCAAGACAGTTTTAAACCAAACCAGGCTCAAATTGCTTGAAAGTTTCACATAAGTTCTCTATAAAAGCGCTAATTAATAACTACTACGAATATGAATTCAAATTCTGGTCCAACCTAAACAATATAAATATAGTGGGTTGTTCCTGCTCATTGAGTTTCCATCTACTTCTAGTTTTTAAGATCTAAACTTAAACAAATATCCACCAGTAGTCTATTTCAGCAGCAACATCCATAGGTACTGTACATTGCCAATTATAAGATGAAGTGATCAGCAAACACAAAACATCATACTAGATCCCAGAACAATCAGTCTATCTATGCCTACAACGGCTGCATGACTGTGATATCTTACTGCCTTGAGCTAGGGAATTCTATTAAATAGACAAGACCACAACCTTAATTTTCTATAAGGAAAACAAATCTGTAGCTATTCTTTATACATCTTTTTTTTTTTATCACACATTCACATTGCTCGCTGTGCCATAAATTGTTCATTTTACCTAAGTAGTGGCAATTGGATGACATAAGAATGTAAGTAATGTCGGATTGATACATTTGTTACTTGGTGAACCCGATAAATGACAAATGAGTTTAACTGCAGTTGTTAGGGCATTTATATTATTGATCTGGTATGAGTCAATAACAAGTGCTATAAAGGACCATAAAATGTCACCCGTGTATAAAAGAATCAATAGATACTCTTGATTTTAAAAGAAAGACATTTTTTTTGGTAACAAAAATAAACATTTTAATTGACTACAAAATCAGGAAATCACTTTAACTGACATAATTAATATTACATTAGGACAGTTGTGTTCTGTAGCCCATATTTATTTTCAGCACTGGCAAGTGAACAGCGTTTCCCATAGAGAACAATTTGAATAGTCCTCCCTGCCTCCATCACATAACGTCCCCCATTGCTTAGGTTTGTCAATCGATTATTTTAAGAGTATAAAGCAGGACAGCACTTAATAAAAATTAATTTTCCAGTGAATAGATACATTCCTGTGATGAAATGCCTGTGCCTTAGCATTCAAAGTTTCAAAGCATCTCAAGCCACCCCATACACTTTGACAGCAGGCACATACAGTGTTACAAAGGTGAGAAAGTTATGAAACCAAACAAATTAATATCTGTCATAATATATCATGATATCCATTGTTATTTCCTGGAGGACAGATATTTTGACCTTTTACTATATAAACAGCATCACCCATGACCCCCAGGTCCCCAATATGAATCCTATAGATTATTTATGTACTGTATACAGGAATAGTGCCAGCTCCTGTTAAGAGGGCATTAGGGAGCCATCCATCCATATTTATATATATTGTTGGGTTACGAGTTGTAACCCTGGTTCCCTGAAAAGAAATGTCAACCATTACGAGTTGGGAAATGACCCTTGTGTCACATGACCTGATATTCAAAAAGCACATATTCAAAAAGCTGCATGACAGGCCCACTGTAACCAGAGATCTACTGTATTCTGTAACAAACCTTTGCCATTTGATTCCGAAATGGCAATGAAGGCAAGCTAGCGATCTCACAAAATTAATGGTTGACATTTCTTTTTCGGGGAACCAGGGTTACAACTTGTAAACCAACATTCCCTTTCAATCTCGAAATGTCAACCATTATGAATAGGGAAATGTATACCCAAGCTCTCGCAGTGAGCCAAAGCAGCCACAAGCCTTGCCCTGGTGCGAGCCTAACTGTCTGGCTTCCGCGCAAGAGGGCAAGCTGCCTCAAGGACTCTGGACCCCAGAAGGTGCCGCTGAACCAGCAACATTCAGTCGATAAAACCTTCTAAACATATGTGGTGTGATCCACGGCGCAGCGTTACACATGTCCTGCAGGGATGCCACATGAAACGCTGCACAAGACGTCATAGTCCCTCTAGTCGAGTGAGCTGTAACATTACCCAGAGAGGGTAAGTTAGCCAGCTCATAAGCCAACTTGATCATATCCACTATCCAATGCGGCAACCGTTGCTTGGAAAGTGCCTGAGTGTATGCGACCCATACCAGTAACTGGGTTGTTTGTTGCCATGATTTAGACCTATCCATGTAACACCTCAGCACCCTGACAGGGCAGAGTGTGGTAAGTCTGTGATCCCCAATTCCACCGACTGGTTCAGGTGAAACTGCGAAACAACCTTAGGCAGAAAAGCCAGGTTAGTGCGCATAGTAACCTTATCACCACCACTGGCAAAGCACAAACAGGAACCCTCTATCGAGAGGGCCCGTAACTCACTAACATGTGACAGCCAGTAGAAACGCAGTCTTTAAGGACAATAACTTAGGGTCCACTGAATGCAGAGGTTCGAAGGGAGCCTTCATGAAAGCCTCTAGTACCAAGTCCAGACACCATCGGTTTAAGGGGAGGGCGGAGCCTCTTAGCTCCTTTCATGAAAATGCACTGCCAAAAGAAATGAGCTCCGGGGTCCGGGTGCCACAAGTGACCTCACACCTGACTGAGAAGGTCCCTGCGTAGCGGGATCTCCCACAGCTGACCCTGAATGAGCTGGTTTACGGCGGCAAACCATATCCTCCTGGGCCAGTGCGGCGCCACCAGGAGGAACCTTGCACCTTTGTTCCGTACCTTCTCCAGGAAGGACGGGATCAGCGTCAGGGGAGGGAAGGCATAAAGCAGGCCCTGAGACCAGCTGTTAGCTAGGGCATCGATTCCCAGGGGGCCCCTGCCTCTGAATTGAGAACCACAGAGGGCAATGAGTGCTCTTCTGTAGCAAAAAGGTCGACTGCTGCCCTGCTGAACCTGTGCCAAATCCTGTCTACCACCTGGGGGTTCAGACGCCACGGCGTGTCAAGGAGCCACCTCAACAGCAGGTCTGCCGCCTAGTTCAATGCCCCTGGCAGATGGAACACCCTGAGGGACAGAAAAAACGGCTGTGCCCAGGTGAGCAACCGGAACGCCGCTTGGTGCAACCCCAGGGACGGCAGCGCCCCCTGGTGATTGACATATGCCACAACTGTGGTATTGTCTGTGCACACTAGCACATGTCTGCCATTCAGCACTGAACGGGGTGCTCTGCATGGAAGTGCTATGCACCGAGGTGTACCTAGCACAGCGACACTGGGTGAGTGCACTGGGGTTGCTATACACGGGTTGCTATACATGCACCTGTGCCAAGCACGGAGCAATACACTGGTGCTATGTATGGAAGTGCTATGGACCGAGGTTTACCGAGCATGGGGACACTGGGTGAGTGCACAGGGGTTGCTGTGCACGGAAGTGCTGTGTACCACCGAATAAAGCCCAAGGTGCTATGCACTGGGTTAATATGCTGTGTTACACCGAGCCGGAGCTATGGGGCGTGGGCACACTGGAACACACTGTAGCCGCTTACCGAAGACAACAGAAACAGTAAAGTATTTTTTTTAACACACAAAATCAAATACTCTGTCTGGTACACCGCGGGCCAGGAACCATTTTTTATATATATATATATATAAAAAACACACACACACACACAGTATGTATTTGTATAGTCACTAAAAATACATCACTAACATAGCAGGGCATTTTTCTTCACCGCCCCTGTTACACCTGCGCAGTGTGATTTCCAAGGCCTCTTTCTAGGAGGTGAAGCCGCAGTTCTTAGTGAGAGATCTGGGGCACTGGATTCACAGCCCTAGCTCTGCGCTGCGGAGGAAATAATACAGTTGAACAGTTACTCATGAAACCATTCTTGGTTCTGAGTTTTGAAGACAAACTTTAGATGAAAAGATTAGGACCTCATCAGCCTGATTTAATCCTGGAACTCTAAAGAGGATAAAAACTTTTTTAAGAAACACATGAACCAGGATCGAATCAATACACTGGCGATGGTGTCAACAGAGAAACAGCTGCGAGATACCAGACTTCAAGAAGAGAACCATTGAGAAGTTTGCTGCCCTGAAAGATCATTGGGCAAATCTCCTGTATAAGTAGGAGAGTACTCTTTATTTAACTGCTTTACTTTATGTAATTATACATATGGTGTTTCTATTTTTGTTAATTAAAACATTAGTATTAATATACTATGACGGGGTACTCCCCGCCCCTGTGCATATTATGTATTATTTTGTATTTTATTATGTATTACGTTTTGAAGGACAGGCGAAAACGTGTCCGACATTCTTTGTTATTGTTTTTAAATACCTTGTGAGAATGTGTGACTGTCGGCTAGTAATTATTGAAAGACAGTAACGCATATTTATTAAACTCGTGCAGACTATGGCCGAGGAGTTAATAAGATAATTAATAGCCAGTTAATCTCTTGGCCATAATATAAAAGACCTGCAGCTTTGGCTGCACAGGGTGGGATGTCCCGAGGAGAAAAGAGACAAGTGAGAACCGATACAAAGAAAACAATTGCTACTCGTGCTGGAACAATACTTGTTATAAGTATTATTTGTGTGTCTATTTGTTTTGGCCACCGCACTGTTTTGTTTGTAAAAGTATTTGTCTTTTGTTAAATCTTTTTATTTTACAATAAACCGGTGCATCAGCGCATCCACCAGCCACCGGTCACATATACACATAGAGCTAATGTAGACACATTTAACTGATTAAATTGCACAGTAAAGAAACAAAAACAAAACAAAAAATCTATATTTAAATTAGCGAATATACGCGGCTTTAAATATGCTGGGGTTGAGGCGAAATTTGAGCAGCTGTCAGGTTAACCCCTAGTCGCTCACTGTCAATGCCTGCACCCAGTTTAATAGCAGACACTGTCTTATGCGAAGATTCCCTCGAGTAACCCAGCAGGGGAAAATCTTGATTTTAGTCAGGCGAGGTGAAGGCAGCAAGACATACTGCTCCAGATGGTAGCACACGTATTGTACCACCAAAATAGTCTGCTACAAACAACTAGCCAGTCTAATCAGGACTTGCAGCAAGACACTTTCATTTAGTGACTCACCCCCACCCAATCCTGAACAGTGGCCTGGTCTAAAGCCCATAAGAAAACTAGTTAGGGTATTAAGAATTCAGCACAGCTGGATGTGTTACAGATGTTACATGAAAGTTATCGTCCATTTAATTTTAATTTGCCATTTAATGGATAATAGGACACATATTTAAATGAGAACCACCTTTAAAAACAATCAGTGTCCTATCATTAAGGTTCATGCCTTTTGTTTTTACTTGTTAAAACCTGATAAACCACCACTGAAACCGAATGCATCTACAAACTGTAATTATGTGTAGAAGGCAAGCCAAAGTATCCAATGCAGAAATGAAAATAACATCCTCAGCGGGAGAACTGTATTTTGTCTGTGAGAGATGTCTTCACAACCTGAATTTTAACAAAGTTAAAAACATCAGAAACATTTTAAAATAAAGTAAAACAAAACAAAATAAATATTATTTATTTATTTATTTTTTTTAATTTTGGCACACACATCATTCATCATTTGAGTTCAAACAGACCTCATTTGAACAGGGCGGAACAATACCATGGATATGATCAAAGATCTAAAGCCTGTCAGTACATTGTAGATAAGGGCACAGAGTTCTGTAAACAAAATGGTGGCTCTGGCACCACAACCCGGGTAACAACGACTGATTATACTCTGCTGAAAGACTTTAGTGTTACACTTAGTTTGCTACTGGTATTTTTTCCTGTGCCTGTTTCATTGAGAAGGTCTAATGCTCAAAATATTTGCAATTTTACAACATTCACAGCATGTATCAAAATCTTAGTATGTTTCCTTGTCAGTGCCAACATTCAGGGGAAGGTATGGTAGCAAACTTAGTGTAACACCAAAATCTTCTAACAGATTGTCAACTGGTAAATCAGAACATAAACTTTGCTAACCGTTATTGTGCTTGGTTTTCTATATGCCAGGTATGTTTTTAGCTTGATTTAACCCCAAGCTTGCCAGAGATTGCAAAGGCAATGCTGAAGATGACTAGTATACACATAAAACAAAGTCTGCAGCTTATGATGGAACCCCCCCAGTATTTATTATGCTGAAGTTACAGCAAGCAAGTAAGACATATGGCTTTTCAATTATATTTATTAACTTTCTGCTGTAAGTCAGTATATAAAGTTATGCTTTTGCAAATCTACCCACTCACAGTGATTTCTACTTCAATCATAAGATTTATTTTGAAAGCCACTTTATTTCATTTAACTAACCTTTTTTTCAAAATTATTTTGTTCAATATTGCCTTCTTCATTTCCCAAATTGGCTTTGACTGTTCAATAAAGAATCGGATGTAAGTCACAGAATGAAGTGAGAGTTATTATATTTCTTCAGCATTATACAAGACAAGTGGTTCTCCACCCCCTTTGTCTTTTGAACGGGCTATGGAGTCAAGAATATATAAATGATGGGGGTGTGTAGTCAAGGCTGGCTAGCGGCAGGAACAGCACACCCAGAGACAGAAGACTGCAGTTCAGTGCTTCTCACTCACTTTTATTAAACGAAAAACAAATCCAAAACAAAACACAAAACAGCACCCAAGCTATGCTATCACAGTACAGTGCCAGGGAGCACAACCTGTTGGCCCTAGTCCTTTCCCTAAACTAACCCAAGAACAAAGGATCTGGATCATGTTTTATATAGTTGGCCATACCCAAATTGGCAATTAATTGACCATTTGGGGAATGGCCACATTCCACACTTATTTATGTAGGGATGGGATTTTAACCCCATCCCTGCCTAACTTAAATTCAAAATATACAACACTTTATAATATAAACACACAATATACAACAGGGGTGGCCAAAGTTGGCCCTTCCACTCCTGGTCTTTGTTCCAACCGTGTTCTAAATTGTTTAATTGAACCAATTAAACCTTCACCTAGACCCTGAAGTAGTTCATTTTTATCATTTTACCTGTTAAACCTGTTAAAGTGGAATGGCCCTTCAGGACCGCGATTGGATACCCCTGATACATCAATTTTTACATGCAGGGACCCAGCCCTGTCACCAATTGTACATTTATATTGTATTGTTTTTTGCATTTTTCAAGCGCCAGCAAAAAAGCAACCTAAAAAAACACCATTATTTCCCCTTTGTGTGACCCTCAAGATGAAGGCCACATGAAGTATCTTGTAATTGTTTCAAGTTTATAATATTTATTAATTGAATAAATAAATGATAACCTGTAACACACATGAAAAGTGAAGATAATGGTTCCTGCTGAACAAAAGATGGAAAAGGCATCAAAGCTTGAATGCAATTTTTCACACATTGTCAACTGAAAATTTGCCAAATGCCTATTCCTGTTGTCAATGCAGATGATTTCTATAAAAATTACATTTTTACAAAGCTAGTAACAAAATGGATTTATGTTCTTGCCGTAAAATAGGTAATGGTGGAAAATGAAGGCCCCGGTTGAATTTGATGTACAACAGGATATAGAAATACCATTTCTGTCGATTATCAGTTTTAACATTACAGCTTCCACAAGCAATAGTAATTTGGTACTGTACCAACAGCAAAAAAAAAAAAAAATCCCAAACATGAAATATCCTGAACTGAAAAGAGTGACATTAAATCCCTATAGTGTACTAAACACTGGAATTTTTTTGTGTATGACTTTCTAATTATTATGGGGATGTAATCTGTTAATTCTGTCAATAGTAATTTTGTTTGTTTGGATGTATTTTATGGTAATATTTATTTTGTTTTGTAATTCTGTCTGCTGCCAAACACAATTTCCCTGCAAAGGATTATTCCCAGCAGACAGTATGCCTGTCTAAATATATTACAATAAAATACATTTCATTGTGTTTCACCGTAAGAATTTTAAACCACTTGAGGTGAAAAATGTAAATGTGTTGGCATGTTCTTAATCTAATATTGACAGGATGATAGGATGCAGTACAACATTTAAAAACCAATATCACAAAAAAAAAAAATTGAATCAAGACATACATACTGACAATATGCCTACTCTAGAAAGCAAAGAATACAGTATGTACTCAGAGAACAGTAACTAGCTTAAAGTGTATCGTCTTTACTTAGAAACCGATTATGTTAATACAATGATTATCCTTTAATTGATTGGCTCTGTTGTTTCCAGGGTCTCAGTATGGAACCCCAGCTGAGCTGCAGCCAGGATGTGCCTGTGGAACCTCAGCTGGAACTCCACAAGGACTGAACTTAATGATAAGCCTTCAGACAAGACTGTGGCAGGAATGTGCAATGAGTTCTCCCACATGTATCATACTGAGTGCCATTGGGTTACAAGTTTGATGCTGGCAATTTGATAACTTTTTTTTTTTATGGTCAAAAATATAGTTCAAGTGTCACAGTGTGTATAATGTCTGAATTTTTTAGCCAACAGACTGTAGTCACAGACACATTTGAGATATATTTTAAATTCCCTTTGCAACTGACCTGTTGCAAGTGTCCTATACAAGTCATTTTATCTCATTTTGCCTAACTAGTCCCTCCCAGCTGCAAAACAGTGTATAAGTAGGAAACCACTGCAATCAAGGTTAGACATTTCAACTGGGTTACCTTGGGCAAATACGTTTCACAAATATAAACACAGGTAGGAGTATGATTGCAGAGGTTAAACAGTCAGATTGCTACAGGCATTAATTCAATTTAAAACACACTACAAATCCTGGCTGCTGAGAATTGAAGCATAAAAAAAAACTTTTTTTTACAAGAGCTGTGTGAGGTATTAAGAAAGGACCATCAGAAGTGACAAGGTCAGACAGTGACAGGAATGTGGGAGGCTGTCGAGGATATATGACCCAATTACAGTTTTAATACTGTGGATATCGCTTTACTGGGATAAACCTTCAATTTTGAGATTGGGACAAACCGAACACATAGAATTTAACCTGAAATTATGTCACAAGGAAAATCAAGACATGAAACATAAAAATGTTTTTATTTATTCGCTCATTTTGTTTTTATTGTATTTTAAAACCAACAATAACTGATGTGCAATTAAAGTGGCGTTTAAAGCAGTGTACTGATGAGAAGCATATTAGTATAACAAGTTACCCATATTGTACCATTTCAAAGAGATTTTGAATTACAACCATTTAAATAATTTAAATCCAGAATATTATTATTATTATTATTATTATTATTATTATTTAGAATAGATATTTTACTACAGTTCTAATGCAAAAGGTTTAGGAGTGGTGGACTAAAAAAACAAATATAAAACAGGTAGATAACATGACAACAAAGGCAAAGGACTTTGCTGTCAAAAAAGGTACAGATTATATGTATATATATATATATATGGTCCTGTTTGAGCAAGAGTATGTAAGATACAATAGTTAGTTGGACAGTTACTGCATATTTTAAATAGGGAGTAAAGAAAGTAATAAAGACATCTGCTGCAGTTGACACAAATAAGGCAGAAATAAGCTGTACTGTCTTTAAAGACCCATAAGCTTACCCTTATAATGAGGATTGTTTTGTATATCAGTGGACATTATTATTATTATTAGTAGTAGTAGTATTATTATCACATATGTTTTCTGGTTTTAGCTCTGCTTGATACAGAGCACCATTGCAATAATATAAAAGAGCCAAAATTCATGTCTTGCCAAATCTGTTGTAAATAACAAAACCTGGTCTACTGTGGGCTTGTCTCATTAGACCTTAGAGCCTCAATGAAAAGGAAGCTTTCTGGTCACAGTCAGGAATATCCTGGTAAAACCTGTTAATACATACATATTAATGCCTAAACCTTGTCCTCGAAGGCTCTAAATGGCCCAGGTTTTTCTAATATCCCATAATTGATGCAGGTTGTAAATCAGCATTCCTTCTCTGAGCTGGTTTAGAACAAAAGCCTGGACTTGCTATGGCCCCTGCGGAACAGGTTTAGGAACTCCTGCTTTGGACTGCTTTCCTAAAAACATACGAAAAATGTCAACATCAGTGTAATGGGGGGGTAAGTCACTGATGCGCACTGAGCCAGAGATGTTTATTTGAGACTCCCCTCGAGCACATGATTTTATTGTGGCTACCAACAATGGTATTGTTATTTCTGTGTTCTGTTTGTTCTTTTGTCGCAGTCTTTTCAGCACATGCAAGTGCCAGTTAGATCCATAGCAAAGTGAGAAAATCAAACGATGAAAGAAAAAAGGAAAAACAAAACACTGGAAACCAAACTACAAAACAAATATTGCTTTATGCAGGGCCTCGCTACCTCCGCTATTCTGCAAGGTGTGATTTGTGAATGATGCTCCCCTATTCCTCACTACAGACTATGGGGTTGACCAGATCCCCTCTGAACTAACGTACACAACGTCCCAGTACAGGCACTTAACAAAAGTAAATTCAATGGCTATCTTCTACAACCACCTCTACTGCCTTCCAATTCCACCTGTTATTTGTTCTCCTTCTGTATATTCTCGTTCTCTGCTCTATTCCGATTTCACCGGCCAGAGCTTCTGTCGGAATTGTATCCTGTCAGGGCTTCCAATCCACCCCTGCAGGATCACGCATGCGCCTGATAGCCAGCACAGATCTCCCCTCTCACAAATTTTAGCAAACATGCAGGTAGTTCTGGTCTAGCATTGGTAAGAACTAAAGAAGGGTTGAGATAACACCCTAAAAATATCATATAACCACTACAGTCACTGAAGACAAGAACAGTTATAACCAGTGGTGGTGCCAGACTTTCCCTGATGAGTGGGCTAAAGGGGGCAGAACAAGAAATTGAGGGGGCTACACCCCACTTTGTGCGGGCATGCATAAAATACATTTGAATAATTTTCTGTGTCAGACAAGTGGACCTGTGTGAACAGCAGGCATTTGAACGTGTGCTGTATGTATTTTACCCTCGAAAAGGATAACAATAATGTGAAATTGTCATGATATATTTTCTTAAAACCAGCATACATAGTAACATTTTGTATGTAAACAGGGACTGGGATTGTTCAACACAGGCATGGTGTTTTTGGAACATTGATAAACTTAAATTAATGAAACACAAATAGAGATGCTAGAGTCTGTGAGATGTATTTAAGCAACGAGAAAAAATTGAATAAGCAATATATCATGATTAATTTGGTATAATAATTGTGTAAAAAGAATATAAATGTGTCCAGTAGATCATTTAGTACTACTGTACTGTTAAAAATAGCGATACCAGGATCTTCGTTCAAAGGTAAGGTAGAGGTTAGGGGTGCAACAATTAATCGATGCATCGATTATTGATAATGTGTCCTTAAATTTCCCAAGCTTCGATTACTCATTGATGAATCGAGGCATCAAATTAGAACCCAGTTTGAAGTCTTCTGTTGTCGGTTTGCATTAAAACCTTGAGTGTGTGAGATTGCGCTTCTTTTAGTGCTAGTACGGTAGATTAGCACGTTGCTAGGATACACGCTTTATTATTATTATTTATTTCTTAGCAGACACCCTTATCCAGGGCGACTTACAATTGTTACAAGATATCACATTATACATTATTTCACATTATACAGATATCATATTATTTTTACATACAATTACCCATTTATACAGTTGGGTTTTTACTGGAGCAATCTAGGTAAAGTACCTTGCTCAAGGGTACAACAGCAGTGTCCCCCACTGGGGATTGAACCCACAACCCTCCGGTCAAGAGTCCAGAGCCCTAACCACTACTCCACACTGCTGCTTTAGGCCTCTACATTCGCGTTGGACAAGCCAAATCAGAAGTAGGCCTATTGTATTCACGTTTTCTTGATTTAAAAATGGAGGCAATATCGTTTTTATAAGTTAAATGATTTGTGAGATTAATTCAAATGTTTTGCTTTGCTTTTGGACATAAAATGTTAACAGTAATGAACAACCATAGTTCAGATAGAAATTACTTCTGTTAAAATAAAGTATTTTTTATTATTATTACAATGTTAAAGGGACATCTGATGCAGACACATGCGTATTCTTTTCAGTTGTTAAACTCAAGTCCTTTGTATTTCTTTTGTTATAATTGGAAGTGTTCTGATTTGAATATAAGTTGTGCCTTTTTGTTGAAATATTATGCACAACAGTGTTTTTAGTTATTGGATCTTCTGTTAAAAAAAATAAATAATGTCAGTTCTTTATTTTGAAAAATAAAGTGATAAGGTATAATTTGGGGAGGCCGTCGCCACCCCTGGTTATAACAGTCTGGTAGACTCTTACAGACAATGGTGGACATATTTAACTACTGCAATACCAGTGCAGCCTACAGGCACTGCATATATTAATGTAACTTTATTTAAATTCAAATTGGAAATTTACACTTCAATAAACTGGGGGAGGGAAGCAGGAAGGCATGCATTAGTTTTACTGTTGGTTTCTCTTTAGCGTTTACTTATCCTCTCTTGCCTTAATTAGGATTAATGTTTGAGTTGTGGTGGTTTAGTGTAAACTACCTAAGTAATCTATAATGCTGACAGTTTCATCAGAGCTGCACAAGGGTTGGTTATGTGACCTCACATTACAGGCTTTTACTGTGCATGGTAGTGCAATATACTTGCTGAAGGAATTGAAAATAGTTTGTACTGAAGATCCTATTTAGCCATGTGCTCAGCATCCTAGAGGATTATTGTTTGGTAGTACTAGATCTAATGCATTTAGTGGATTTGGAACTGTACTGCTGTACAAAAGATTATATTACTTAGAATTTTAGGATTGAGACATCATTAATATATATATATATATTAATGGGAGGGAGAACACTCTTAAACTATTGTAAGCCTTAGCCTCTTGATATTTATGCAAATAACAAAACAAATAGTGTTGGTCTTTAATTTCTATAATGTAATAGCTTTATTTTGGAGTATTTTTTTTAGATATTTCATTTAGATATTTCATCATTTAGATATTTTATTTAACTACAAACTACAAAACTACAAACTACAAAAGTTTACCGGAAACCATAATTTGTAATAGTATTTCATGATAGATTTCTAAAATGCCATATTTTTGTCAGTTACAGTACCCACCATTTACACCATACAGGATTATTTCAGGTAGCCGTTTATTCTTAAATAGCGTTTGCCGTTCCCATTGATTTCAATAACAAAGGCATTGTTAATGCCTGTTAAGCACACGTATATTTCAGGCAAACTCAGCGGTTTGGATCTCGTTATGTGCCATTCACATTGGGTTCAGTAACAAACACACTGCTTATTAATATAATAACTGTACTAATCCACCAATCATCTGTTTTCACTTTGTTAACTTGCCATTCACATAGATTTCAATACAAAAGGCAGGACTTTACTGTAGTAAAAGCTTAACAGATTGATCAATCAGCTGTTTGCACCTCGTTACTGGGCAATTACCCCTGTACTGTACCTTGGCTATTTAATCTCTGTACACAGTGTTGGGTTTACAGTTTGAAAAAACAGCACTGGCTGTAAAGAGAAAACTGATTAGCATCAGCACGAAAATTCAGTGTAAATAAAATGTCTGTTAGATACTGTGCACTTGCTAAAGCATGCTTGGAATGCAAACAATGCAATGTTGCTTCAAAAAAGCTGGGTTTTCTGTAGTTGAGGAGAGTGTTGCCGAAAATACAACCGAAACTGAAACTCTGACAACATCAGAGGGGAGGTCAGAGGAAGAATTCTCAACTGTGTCACCTTAGTGACCAGGACGCTCTGCCTGAAACAGACACCGATGATGTAAGCGTGTCTGCTTGTAACACTGCAGCGCTATGGAGTACAAAGCAGTACTGTATGTAATTCAATATGTTAAGGTAACATTATTTAGCAGCATTATTTAGCAGGTTTCATTCAACTTTATGAAGTAAAATTAGTTAATTCTATAAGGTGATGCAAAACATTTGGACATAGCTGTATGCTTGCAATCCTCCTCAACAAAGTGGACTAATTCTGATGCAATAAATAATTGTTTTTAAAACTACCCTAACTAAAAACACTGCCATCTGCTGTTAATCCGTTAGTTTTCTAGAATCATATTATTGCTTTTCACCTTTGAGACCAGAACCTTGGAGCATGTGGTACAACTGATTGTTACAAAGACCACTTGGGACAATGGCGCTAAAAGTGAGATGGCAAACACAGCAGTGATGATCAAAATTGAACAAGCCCAGACAAGTAGCCAGATTGCTCAACTACTACAGTTGATGACCAAGAGCTAAGGAGCCCCGCAAGTCACAGCAGGCCAATCAGAGATTCAGGCTGCATGCCAAGATTCCCATCTGGCAAGCAGGCATAGATCTAGACCAAGGAGGTCTTTACCCAATGTTTATGGGTAAAATCAGATAGTTGTGGATGAACAAAATCCAGACCATTACATTAGCTGGAAAAGAATCAAGCAGGTGAATAAAAGGGTTCTGGGGAGGTACAGTATGACCATGCAGATCCAATAAAGGCTTCAGTAAAAATGGCAGGAAGGACCCACAACTAGTAAACATACTTTCTCCAAGATGAAAACAAATTAAAAACAAATGACGACGATCTGTCTCCACAACACAACTGTCTATGTCGCCACAGCACTTTGATTTGCAACAGCAATGGCACCTGGCTTGTATAGTTCTATCATCATTGGGTCAGCTTTAAATAATTTTTTTACTATAAATTGTGTGATACACTGTAATGAAAAGTAATAACCCATCAACTGCTGATGGGTTATATAGGAGAGACGGGATCACCAAGACGGCTGTTTTCCTGTTTGGCACCACAGACAGTGCTGACGCCACACTGTCACCAAACATGAGCCTGGTACCAAATTGAAAATATAAAGCCTGCAATATGTTTGCAACTTGATGTTAATATACAGGTGTGTATTTGTATCTAATGCTTGTACAGTGTGGTTAATATTAGTAACAGAAGCAGTTTTGTCTTTCTATGAAACCTGTTTACGATAGCAATAAAATAGCAATAAAAATACATTAATGGGAAATCAGTTGATTATTCTGTATAAACCATTTATAATGTGTTGTGATGTACGGTATGTACTGTTATTGGAACCCTTGAAATCCATTAGCATTTAAGATATTGCACAAGGTATCAAATGGGGCTTTTTGCTTTTAAGTAAATTAAAAGTCAGCACTGGGATATCTGTTACCCAGATACACGTCAGTCGCGTTTTACCGCCCTTGTATTAAGAATAAAATCAATCCAATTATATATGTAACAAATTAATGCACTTACCCATCACACGCGATTTCCAACTCCATCACCAGTTGTGTGATACAAAGCCCATCTCTTCAATGTTATAATTGATCTGAATATCCGTCAACGTCACAGCCCGCGGTTTTTTTTTTCTCGCTTGCCAAATGAGTCTGTTTTTATTGTGCATTTACACAGCGCTTCCTCCAGTTTCACCGAAACAAAGCGAACAAGACAAGCTATGGTAATGTAACTGTTAATCATTAAACAGTTGTATTTTTTTTAAAAATCTGTGATCTTTAGTTGCTTTTGTGCATTTTCATTTGCAAGTGAACTGTGACATTAGGGCCTTATCGAGCACTATATTCTGCAATTTTGTATACTGACTTTGGATACTGTTTGAATTCTGGAAACTGGTGTTGTTTTTTGTTTTTTTATCTTTTGCTAAATTGCATTACCTTTTATGTTGTATGCCGTTTTGTGAATGGGGGTAACATTTTTATTTCATTTTGCTGTTGGGTCGTTAACAGGGAATTACATACTGCTATAATATGTACCAGATTCAAAAGTATGTCCTGTATTACAGTCCACGTGTCGTCTCTTTTGGCAAGTGATAATTTTTAGAATTATATCATTCCGAATTAAAATACTTATGTTGAAAATATAGTACTGTACCAACAAAACCAATACAGTACATCTAAATGGAAGCCTGCTTATTTTAAAACACAGTCCTTTCAGATATGAATTTTTGATAATTTTATCTTTTTTGTGTTCCCTGAAAAACAGAAAAGGGTTGGAACAGGCCAAAATGAAATAATCAGATATGCGACACACACAATTAGCCGTCACTGAAGTCAAAATTTAATAGGGTCGGTTATGTGAGTACTGACTGTAATACATTGTTAAATCAACTGTAGATATCACTTTACCGTTGCAGTTTTGAAAAGTGCACATACAGTGTATATATATATATGTGTGGTTATAGTGCGATATATTTTAACAAAATATAACAGGGCTCAAGGAGGTTGGGGATCATCCAGCATGATTCGTATTCAAAACTCAGGCATTACAAACCCTTCAGTAGAGTGACTCAAAGTATTTCAAATTATGCCCATCAAACCCCGGCAAAACCCACTATTCCCAAATGGAGATCCAAATTGCTACATGACTGTATCAAAGAGTGCCTTGAGTTACTGGACCACACCATGCATTCACTGGGTATCATTTTAAAAATTATGATTGCTAGTAACATATGCATGTATGTGAATCTGCAAAGTAGAAATGAAAGGGTATGTTAAGTAAAATGTAACTGTTTAAAAAAAAATATTGCAGGACATTCAATTGCAAAGATTACTCATTTACTTTCAATAAATACGGTGAAAGAAAAACTCATGCATTTAAATACCCTTTTTAGCTAAAGCTATTTTTCTGTATTGTCACCTGAAACAACAATGAGTGCTCTGAGTGCTTTTTGTTTTTGTTTTGTTTTTTTCCTCCATTTGTTTGCTTTGAATTTATATACAACTGCTATTGTTCAAAAGTATTCTGTTGGTCATTTAATTCCAATTAGAAAAAAACACTCTTAATGGGTAAGGGTGTCAACTGCTCCATTAAAAGATTTGTTAATGAAGATGAGTGAGAACCAATATATTTCTGTTAGGAACTAAGTGGTGCTATATAGGTGCCATATTTAATTTATTCTAAGGTCAAGAGTTATATAAAACTGCCTCTGTCTAGTTGCACAGGTTTGTACGATGACAATCCCACTGTTTACTACCATTGCAGACTGTATCTTAGAGAGGCTAAAGATGACATGGCTGAATGAACTACACTTTCACCCTGTGATCACTTCCGGGCAGGTTAAGGCTGTTGCCAGTGTTTGTGTTTCTGTTGGGAAGCTTGTGCCTGAGTTACACCTGCTCTGGGGATCAATAGCATGCCAGTGATGCTGTCAAATACTGAGAAATACTTCTCATGAGGCCCTTTTCACAAAGCTTTTTATGAATAAAATGCAGTTTGATGTCTTCTTTAACAACAGCCTAGAGCAGTTTCCTCAATATAAAACTGCATTATATTCATAAAAACAGACTGAGAAAACATTCTTCCAAAAAAGTAATGGTTTGTCAATAGGATCATTTAGCATAGATGGATGCACTAAAGCATTAACTTTTTTATTTAATTTTTTATTTCAGGTTCAGAAGGATAAACCCTACATGGAGATAACCCGGACCAACAACCAGGCTACTAGAATCCCAGCATTGATTAAAAATTCTTACCATAGGGGGATCCCCGAGTGGCTCATCCAGTTGAAGCACTGCCGCTGGGAGCACAGGATGAGTCATACAGCTTGGACGGCGCCAGTCGCGTCCCGGCTGTGCAAAGAGGCTGAACTTTGCTGGGGACTCAGAAGGGGGCGTCACACTGGCTCTGACACTCCAAGGGTGGGGGATGGGAAATCAGCAGGGATTGCTTCTCCTCTTCGCGCAACAGCGAACCCTACTGGCCAGACACCAAGCACATTCAGAGTGGATAAAAAGCAGGGCTGATCTCTGTTCTCCAGGATCGGTAGCCCGCCCACCTCTGCTCTGGATTGCTTGGCGTAAAAGTGATTCTGGCTTTAGGTTTGTGAGATCGGAGGACACTCACATGCCCACAGAACGTCTGTGCTGTGTGGGGACTCGCCCACCTCTGCTCTGGATTGCTCGACGTAAAAGCGATTCTGGCTTTAGGCTTGTGAGATTGGAGGAGATGCGGTGAAGAGAAAAAAAAACATAACTGGACATTCCAAACTGGGGGAAAATAAATACAAATAATAATTGGTCACTCTAAATAAAAAACAAAAATTATAATAATTCTTAGCATGAGAAATGTCATTCATATACCGATCCCATCAGTGTCCCCATCCCATTCATATAACATCATTGGTCTATTCAATTCATTTTAATTGCAATGAATCTACTATAGGTAAGGGACCAATCTTAGTCATTTAAATGCTGGCGGTATTTAGACCTGTCACTGTTTAGATCAACTGATTAATCCTATTGACACAGCCGCGCTTGGTTTTTTTAAAGGAATGAAAAGGTATAGACCCCAAACTCCTTAAGAAAAACTCCACTGCAACATGGGGGTGGGGTTAGGGTCCCTGTAAAAAACTGAACCCTATGTAAATAGCAGGGTTACATCTTATACTGACATAATCTGTATTCTGTTACCATTTTAAAACAATGGCTTTCTTATCATCATGTAAGCAGCTCCTGCGTCAATGCAAGCCCTGCTGCAGAGCCACCTCTCGCACTAATAAGTGAGGATACTCTTGAGAGGAGGCTGATGATAGGATGTGAATAGAAAGGGCCCTTGAGATCAGAAACCACAGCAGTGTCATGATTAGACTCTCTGCTTTAAATTCCTAGCTGTTAATTTGGCTACAATTACGAAGAAATATATCAAACAATAGGAAGAATTATGCACAACCAACAATTATCTGACTGTAATTAACTACCTAAAAAAAACCTCAAAGGTTTAGTAGTAATTCAGACTTTAAAAATAAATAAAAGCCAGAAACAATCATCCCACTATTGACGTCTTGAATAGCTAAGTAAGCCTCTAGGTTTTTTGTTTTAATCCCTTTGGTTTCTAATTAGGTTGATGGATTTGTAGGCTAAGGATTATTTTTGCTTAAATCCATACATAAAAACATGTCCAACCAACATCATCTTCTTAGTGCTTATGCTGGACCACAGCATGTTGCCAACAAGTTTATGGAAATATTAACAGCCTTGAGACCAGAAGGATAACCATTTGAACAACATACTGTAAATACCAAAATTCATTGTCTTCTGCAGTTTCCGCCAACGCCATGTTTTGTTTTGTTCTACAGTAGTCTTGTGACGGAGTGTTAAACAACAAGTTTTTTATTTACCTCTTATATAAAAGTGTTTTTTTGTGCTTAGAATCCTTGGTAATATGTCAAATGCAATGCTTTGGACTGCTGCATCCTGCCATCTTGTCTGAAGGTTACATGGTCTTATTGCAGCGAGACCATTGGAGTGACTTTGAACTACAACGCTAGAAGAGATTAGGTACCAGAATACAGATGTATTTTATCATCTTTGGCATTTTCTTTAAAATATTTTCTTATTCCATATTTAAGCATAAAATACAAGCAAAGAACCAAAAGATCGCCACCAGAAGAAAATGGGACTAGTGATACTATTGCTAATGCTAATTAGAGGTAAGAAAATTGATTAGCACTCATTTTCTTTGTACTATAAGGCCCCTTAGAGTACACATAAACACATACACACACTAACATACAATTATTATTATTATTATTATTATTATTATTTATTTCTTAGCAGACGCCCTTATCCAGGGCGACTTACAATCGTAAGCAAATACATTTCAAGTGTTACAATACAAGTAATACAATAAGAGCAACTAACAATACAAGTTAGTTTGTAAATAAGTCACTTACAGAAACTTCTTTATTCAGACTTGCAGTTGCAGGCAGTGGGTTAAATGTTGTTTCAGCCCACGCATGTCACTTACCTGGTTTGTCTTGCTTTGTTCTTGTCCAATAGAAACAGAGCATGCAGACAGGAGACTCTCCTATTGGGGTAGATTGAAGAAAAAAAAAATATCATGGCAGAAACAGTTTTTTTTCTGTTATTTATTATTTAAAAACACAACACATCAAAAGAAGGACTTAGTGTATGTACACATTTATAACAAAAGAGAGACAGCTCAGACAGGTTGAAGGTTTTTTGTTTTTTTTTATCTGGGCTACACAGTAAATAAACTTAAACCGATGCAGATATTCCATTGGTTACAAAATAAGAAAATAATGTGTTTTCAATCATTTATTTTACAATAATTGGCGAGTTCCCTTAACAAGGTCTGTGTACATTATAAATTACAAAATTGGGATTTTTTTCCCTTTCACTTGTTCATTTTTGCTACAGTGTAGCTTTTTGTGTCACCATAACTGTGTGATTGTTGGTCTTGTATTACAAAGACTAACAGAATGTGATTTAAGCAAATCATAAGGACCATTATGATACACTGATCATTTGAATTATTGTTTAATGAGGTCACAGTTGTGATTTTTGCTGCTGATGCAGAAAATAAGAGCCAGCAACATTACGAGTAATATTATTTTTTTAAATTTCTTATTAAAATAATTTCTTATGCAATGCATTAGATTGCAACAAGACAACGTGATTGTCAGGTACCTAATAATTTGTTAGTTTACAAAAACAACTGGAATTACATAGATCTTCAGTCAAATCAGACTATAGCCATAGCACTTTTAAATTATGATCTTTCAAAGTTACCTTCAGTTATTTTATGGTATATCCAGTGCATCCATAAAAAGGTAATGTTAATCCCATAAGGTATCAATTTCAGCTATACAAATTAACTCTTGACAGGCAATCCTTAACAGTAACTCAGCACTGGATGCTACTATTGTTCTGTTTTGCATAAACAGAGAGTTCGTCGTGTCTGCTAAGGTATTTCAGCTAGCACAGTCATAAAGACTGTGCTATCTGAAATACCAGCAGCCGCAAGGTGAAACTGAAGCCGCAAAATATACACTGGAGTTAGTTGAAATGCCAAGCAGGGGATGAGCTGTGGTTGTTGGGACATAAATTCACTCTGTAAACATGGTTCCTCGTGTGGTAATGGGACTAAAAACGGTTCACAATGAGCTGTCATCCCACACCCCATATACTCCATAAGAAAACATTTCATTTATAAAATTTGAAAACTGTAAACCTAGGGGGAAAAAAAGGTTGAATATGGCCGTGTTTCAATCCACTTTTTTGTTCACAAAAACCATAGCAAACCAAGAAAATCATAGTATTTGATTAATTAATGTGACTTGCCTGAACTCCATGCTTACCAGAGGTGGATTACATATTGTGCAATATGCTAAAGGTGAAAGTTTGAAGATACAAATATAGGTTTGCAATATAGGTTTGCATCACTTAAAAAAAGGTCAGCTTCAGACTCCTCTGTATTTGGTACCACGAGGAGTCACAGGAAAGTTTAATTATTGTTAGTGCACATATTACACACATTCATATTGCTACTGCAATAAACTACATAGCTACAAACACTCTATAAACCCTAGCAACATTTACAAATCCCTCATTTGGAATTACACTCAAATAATGACAGGCCGAGGTTCTGTGTTTTTTAACCAGTGATGGATGGAAATGCTGATAATTAGAGTATAATACGCATGCATACATTCACTCTTCTAAATTATACATTTGACAATGTTGTTGTAGTTAACTTTATTGTTACTGTATATTGTAGCACCTATTCATCCTGGCTGGATCTCCATTGTCCACAATGGCTTTACGTGTTTAAATAAAATAATCTGTTGATTGGTTGATCAATTGATTGGTTGATTAGTGTGTATGTTTATTGTGTTTATTGCCTCTTCTCAGTTATCACATTGACATCCTTTAGTGTTAATATGACACAATGCATATCAATTACTATCAGTACATTACTTAGTAAAGCGTTTGATATCCACTCAATTGAGTAGCAGCAATGCATTAGGTGTATATTTAATTTGTTTGTTTGTTTATTGTATCTGTCTGTCTCGTTGACTTTGTGTAGTTATTGATTAAAGAATGAAGCAAGATGGTCACTGTGTAACATTTTTTGTAAACTTCAATTAAAAAAACAATGTGTGAATCTTAGATTCTTACCTTTAGGAGAAGATTGCTACTGCAATAAACTACATAGCTACAAACACTCTATAAACCCTAGCAACATTTACAAATCCCTCATTTGGAATTACACTCAAATAATGACAGGCCGAGGTTCTGTGTTTTTTAACCAGTGATGGATGGAAATGCTGATAATTAGAGTATAATACGCATGCATACATTCACTCTTCTAAATTATACATTTGACAATGTTGTTGTAGTTAACTTTATTGTTACTGTATATTGTAGCACCTATTCATCCTGGCTGGATCTCCATTGTCCACAATGGCTTTACGTGTTTAAATAAAATAATCTGTTGATTGGTTGATCAATTGATTGGTTGATTAGTGTGTATGTTTATTGTGTTTATTGCCTCTTCTCAGTTATCACATTGACATCCTTTAGTGTTAATATGACACAATGCATATCAATTACTATCAGTACATTACTTAGTAAAGCGTTTGATATCCACTCAATTGAGTAGCAGCAATGCATTAGGTGTATATTTAATTTGTTTGTTTGTTTATTGTATCTGTCTGTCTCGTTGACTTTGTGTAGTTATTGATTAAAGAATGAAGCAAGATGGTCACTGTGTAACATTTTTTGTAAACTTCAATTAAAAAAACAATGTGTGAATCTTAGATTCTTACCTTTAGGAGAAGATATACCTTAGTTGCAAAAACATACTCTTCAAGGGGTTGTCCGACCAGATGAGTCATTCATGGGGTTTCCATGCAAGTTTTTTTTTTTTTAACTTGAGACATTTACACGAGAAAAATGCCTCGTGTAAAATGCTTTTTTTGGGTTTCCATTCGCTCAGTTTATTTTACTCGAGTAAACCGGGCTTTTCACCCGACGTCATGCAAATGAATGGGAAAGGTGGGGGTTGATATGTAAATTAGCTATGCGTAAAGTACTTGTGCTGCTTTTGAAGATTACTAGTGACGTTTTGTGAAAATGTGGTTTCCGTGCGCAGAGAACTGGTACATGAGTGAATCTAAGCTGCTGTAATAAAGCAAAATACCCTGTGCCTGCTTGGTTAATAATGTGTTTTACTGCTTGTAACAGGGGGAGACCTGTACTGACTCTTCTGATGTGTTCGAAGTGCTGCAGGAAGAGGGCAGCAGCCCGTCAATATTCGCCTGTCAGTCATGGCAGTGACACGGAGAGGTGGGAGAGTGGGTGTGCAGGCTTTCCCTCTCTTTGACAGAAGGAAGCTGTGGTCCAGGATCGAGAACTGCGGGGACGGAAATCCCAACAAAAAGAAAAGAAAAAGAAAAATAATTAGTGGTAGCGGGGAAAACCTTGAGCAGCCCCGATAAACATTTGTGTAGGACGGAGACCCGGGCCGTGCGGGTAGCGACGGTTGGGGAAAGCTGCCAAGCGCAGCACCTTTTATTTTGTAGTTTGGTTTATTGTGTTTTATTTTCCCTGTTCCTTTCGCCTTTGGATTATTCTTGTGTTTGAGCACCTGTACTCTGTACCGCTCCCGGTATAGTTGTGGCTCTGTCTGTACCATCGCTGGTAAGGCAGACCACAGACAACAGCGCCCTCTGCAGGCTGAAAAGAAATTACCTACCCATAATAAAACTGGGCACCTGTGCGGTGTTCCCAATTACCTCTGTGTCTCCTGTGTGTCAGCGAACTACCCACCACCCTTCCACACTGCTCTTGACCAAATTGTTTTTCAAATGTCAGGTGGGTTGGCGTTAGTATTGAATCTGGTTTCAACTATTTTCTGATGACTCATTAATTAAAAATGAACTCGGAGGTAAAAAATGAATCTGACCAACACAGGTATTGCAGATATACCATGGCTGAAAACCGACGGAGACGTTATATATATCCCTTTCATTCAGGCAATACAGCATATAGTGGATCAGGTGATGCTGCGTATCCTACCCTGGCTTACAAACCCTACCGTCCGGACGGCTGACAGCTGCTGAGGAAGCATTCATCATCACGCTTGGGCAAATTCAGGTAGTGGGCACTTGAAAGGGAGGTGGCAGATACTGATAAAACAGACTGAAGTGCAATAATTTGTTCCTAAAATTGCTACTGCCTGCACAAACTCTTGTCAACAACAAAATTAGGTGTTCAGGAATCAGTGGCCACCTGTGAGACAGACGGGGAAGGTTACAGTCTCACAAGAAAAAAAAGCAGCACTGCCTTTCACAACAAGCCCAAAACAAGTGCAACCCATGTTAGAGTGGGTGTTTATGCAAATTACAACCCGCAACTCTAAAAATGTATTATAAGCGGACCTGGCAACTGTGAAGGTTACCTTAGCCACCAGTTTCAATTGGACAGCAGCGATTTGAGGAGGCTCGTGCTGTCAGAGGTGCTCTCCTTTCTTTAAGTTGTGTTGGATTTACTGTTGTGTTAAATATTAATGATGCAAACAAATAAAACACAATCAATATGTTCATTTGCTATTTTATTTGGTCAGTTCTGAGAGGGCATCAACAACTTGGATGTTGTTGCACTGTTTTGGGCGATCGAGCTGGCTTATGACATCCAATTCACAAACTATATTTATTAACGTGGAGGGCAGACGCGTGTTGTCTTTGGGCATAGCTGGGATCAAAAAAAGGACGGGAATTAATTCAGTTAATCAGCTCACTTGCTCTTCGTGTTTAACTTTAGAGTAGTTTTTACAGCAAGGGTAAAAATATTTTTAGTTAAGGATAAACACTCTCATTAACATTTATACGTGAAATGTGGGTTTCCATGAGAAACTGGGCGTGGTTTTCCTGTGTGTTTCATCATTTACACGAGTAAATGAGATTTACCCTATCCCTCTCTTTGGCCGTTTTTTTCTACACAAACCTGATTTACCCAAGTAATTCTCCCAAGCGTGCACGCGCATTGCCATTTCACGTGTAAATTGAAACCCCATGATTGTCTAATAAGGAACCTGACCCAGAAATCAGTTTTCATTGGCTAGACTGTGTGGATGTGTGCTGGGTGACAATTGATGATATCCTCATGAATATTCCATTTCCAACTACTGTTCCTGTTTTTATGAAACAGTTCAGTTTCCTTCTGCTTTCCCAAGATAATAATTTCTTCTTACTTCAGCAATGGAGCCCAGATCTCTTTGGGGAGTAATTTAATGGCCTACCGTCTCCCCCTGGTTATAGCTTAAATACAAAATTACATTTCTAATTCCATTTTAAGTTATTTGAATGGGAACTCCCGGGCACAATAATAAACTTCTGAAATGATAACTGTTCTTCCTCAACAAGGCATACAGGATATATTATTATTATTATTATTATTATTATTATTATTATTATTATTATTTATTTATTTATTTATTTATTTATTTATTTCTTAGTAGACACCCTTATCCAGGGCGACTTACAATCGTAAGCAAATACATTTCAAGTATCACAGTACAAGTAATAATACAATTAAGAGCAAGATAAATACAATGACTTTGGTTCAAGCAAGTACAAGTGTGACAAAATACGATTCAATAATACAGCAGATAACAGTGTCAGTGATAGTTACATCAGGATATGATTAAATACAAAATACTACAGATTAAACACGTGGCAGATTACAGTACTCTGAAGTACAGGATTAAATGCAGTAAAATAGGGGGCAGATAAGAGCAAGTAAAGCGCATTTAAGGATATAGGGCCAACGTTTGTAATTCTTAATGTTTTACTGCAATTACTTTTTAAACAAATATAACACCCCCCACCACGACCACGGCTGTGGATTAAAAATGAGAACTATGATGAATGATAAAAAAAAAGTTGATGACCATGACATAGATCAAAAGTTTGTACAGAACAGTATAAATGATAAATGTCAGTGAAATGTTTAATTGCAATTTGATAAGCGATTCTCCAGATATATGATTTCATCCCCTGTGGGAGACCATAATGCTTTGTTCTTTTTGTCCTCTCCAGACTTTGGCATTGCTTAGCAAAGAAGAGAGTTGAAATGATCGAATTATAAAACTGGCTCGATATCAAGTATAAGGGCATGTTGGCAATTCTGATTTATATTCCAAATCTTTGACTAAAGTTTTGAAAGGGAAAAGGGTCACGATAGATTGTGGCATATCTTAGGCATAGTACAGACCTGTGAGATAACTGGCTTCAAAACGGTAGAAGTAAAGATTAATCTGAGTTTAAAACAGGCATTCTTTTGAGAATAGTGTCTCACATTCAACCAATAACCAAAGATCTCAACATGCCTTATATTGCTAAAAATAAAGAAAGCTTTAGTGTGTAATCAAGAACAAAATATGAATGGGCAATTTTGGAAGTAATCAAGTTATACAAAAAGCAGGGTTAAACGATCAGGTTTGTCTGCTATAGAACACTGATTACAGTATGCACACACATTTTAAATGTATAAAACACATTAAAAAATATCTTTGCTTACAAAATATGTATCAATTGTAACAATCATATTTTAACTGCATTTTTTTCTGAAACTGATGCAACAAAAGTTTGAGTTCTCATCCAAAACCTAGATTTCTGGTAACTGATAAAAAGGTGCCCTGAATGGATGTGGTGAACAAGCAGTAGCGACCATACCATCAGGCACAGAGTGTTTGGCTTCTTTATTTGTAACACCTCCCAGTATTTACACCCCGTATTACTATGAAAAGTAAGCAAACAGATACATTTAAGGCACCACTGCAATGCTGAATAAAAGATCCAGCAGAGTACACTGCACTTTAAAATGACTTTGATGCTATATATGCTGCAGTGACATCTTGGTTAATCTTTGAAACCCTCATTAGATAAGTTGTTCATACCTTAGGTGCTTATTTGGTTATGCTTAAGGTTCTATCAGTTTTAGTTCCAGTCTCATGCAACATAAAGATATATTTGATTCTACAAGACATACCCTATAAACACTGTAGCTGCCAGTGTTAGTGTAGTTCAAATGGAAATTCACATGACAACTGAATAGACGTCTTGCAAAAGGTTTACCATACATTTAGTTCCCCTAATGTCATTACTCTCATTTTACATAACACCAGTCCAAACTCAGCTCCCGCAGTCACATACATTGTACCATAAACATGACACTGAATCTGCCCTTCCAGCTGAAATCAAATAGGAAATGAAAAACACAATGCATGAAAAAAAGACATTTCAGCTTTCTCTGCCTTTGAACAGTGGTTTCTGTTATTCCTATGGGCATTGAAAGTCAAGCGCTTGCTTTCCTCACACAGCTTTAGATTTACTTAGGCAGGAATTCAATGAATATAATACAATAGAGGTCTAATGAACCTGCTGCTAACATGCCCTAGGTGCTTACTAGAGGATAAATGCAAGGAAAACATTTAATGACATCACATTGTAGACCTAGGAACTACCAAGCAAGATACTTGGCATCGACTAAGTAGCCCAGTTTTTCCCAGACTTGCTGAGCTGTCATTTTTTATTACTCTGAAAACTTATATGTGTTGGTAGTAAGTCACTGAGTAAAGCACTATGTTTTATCATAAAACAAGTAATCTAATGGGTCTCTTTGTAAACAATACATTGTTTTTATAATATAACCTTTATGAAAGATGTGTTTAGATACTGGTATGTGAGAAATATAGCACCATTATTTCAATATTATAGTTCATAAAGAAATATCAGGGTATAACATTTACTCCAGTCTTCAATTAATTCCTGTTTTTTGGAGGTAAGAAATGTATTTTGTAAAATTAGAACCAAAAAACAAATACACATAATTCAACCATATAATTAAGCCCTCTCAAGTTCTACAGCATTCATCGTATAATGAGCGAATCACAAAAAGGCAAACTGTTGCTTAAAAAAAACAACTGTGTTAAAAAGACAGTGAAAGAGGAAACTCACAATTTATTTTGAAAAGGAAAACAAATCATAAACCCTTTTATGACATTGCGCTGTATTGTTGATTGGTATGACACATGTTTTATTGTTTGCAATGTTCTTGACTTAATGCCTAATAATATCTCGCTTGAAGCCAAATATACTTTGCATTTATGAAGCTGAACACTTTTCCAAGGGAAGCTGTCATTCCAGCCTCAAACCATGTTACATTCCTTTGCTACTGACCTTTATTTTTGCAGTCTGTGTTAAAGTCTTTGTACTGTTGAAAGACACCTGTCTTAACATTGTTGCCAACTTATTGTGCCACATTGATGGTATTTTTTTAAAACTTGTTGCAGGGCACACAATGTACTTAAGGAAGCTGTTCTAACATCTATATTTGCCACTGGTCCTGCTTGATTTATACTAGCACCCAGTGTGGCATGCATGGCCTCCACAATGTCCATTTCAACTGCTGCTTTGTGATGGCAGATGTAGCAGTGTACAATATTGTGACATGCAAGGCTGATCCAAAACTCTATGCCTAAATTAAACTCTTCAGCTGTGTAATGTTTTCCCCAACACAAAGACAAACATCAAATGCATTTCAAAGATGTCTTAAACATATCGTTACGTTACATAGTGTACATCACATAAAAATAAAAATAAAGTCTATGACTAAAATAAACATCTTGGCTAGATAACCATTAAAACATAAGTTTTATCTGGAATAATAAATAAAGCCATAAGAAACAAATTCAAGTACATTTGATACAGCATTGTCATCACTGCATTATTATTATTATTATTATTATTATTATTATTATTATTATTATTATTACAAAAGCTTTTGTTTTCTTATAAGTGCTATCACAACGGAATAGTTTGACATCCAAATTGTTAGCTCGATTTATGAAGCCTAAAGCGTCATTGCAGATGAGCTTTTACTTCATGTCTTGAATTAAATCTCAGGTATCCAGCAGGTTTGCTTCTGTAATAACCCAGTCAGTGGGATTTCCCATATGTAGATTAAAGGCTGTTACATACCAGACGCAATGCGATTTTTCTTCATACTTTAGCAGTGAACTGACCATACACACCTGAAGCGACAGAGACGTGATGCAACAGATTTCAAAACTGTCTATAAAACTATTAAATTGCTATTGACAAAACTATGATCAAGACTTACGGTACTGTAGCGTGCACGGGGGAAGGCAGCAGTAGGGCTGGTAGGTGACGTAATCACACACAGGGGCATAAGCCCGATATACGCTCCTTGCAAAGGAGCCGGCTCTTTTGTACAGCGGTATCGGCGCTATGCTTCAGTGCGAGAAGTCCCGGGTTCGCGCCCGCCCTCCGCCTGTGTGTGGATTGCCTCGCCCTGTGTGATGCGCCTGCCTGCGGGAACCGAGAACGCTACATTGGTGTCAGAAGTGGACGCAGGTACCCCAGCACGCACTTGTCGGACTGTAGCCTGGTTAGCAAGTCCGGGGCGGACTTGAGGCTGGCAGGGGAGAGTGTAGCGTGCACGGGGGAAGGCAGCAGTAGGGCTGGTAGGTGACGTAATCACACACAGGGGCATAAGCCCGATATACGCTCCTTGCAAAGGAGCCGGCTCTTTTTTACAGCGGTATCGGCGCTATGCTTCAGTGCGAGAGGTCCCGGGTTCGCGCCCGCCCTCCGCCTGTGTGTGGATTTCCTCGCCCTGTGTGATGCGCCTGCCTGCAGGAACCGAGAACGCTACAGTACATAATCGTCAACATGATGTGGAAATGAGTGTCTTCTCTAACTGTATTTCAACATATATGGCAATAAATCATAGATACCAGGCTTATCCAGTTCCTTCGAAATTGACTCCCATATATTAACTTTCAAATCTGTAGCTTTATAATTGCGATGATCTTCATCATAAAGCTATTTTTCCACGGCAAGTATTATTTTTTCCTCAATTTTAGATATTGCCTCACTCTTGTGGACACCGTGTATTGAAGCTGTTCTCTGATTGGTCTATTCCCTAGTTGTCATGCAACAAAATCACAAAAAAATAGGATTCAATACTATTCATTTCACGTCGCTCCAGTGTTGCATCGGTGTCGCCCCCGCGTCGCCTGTGGTGTGAAAGATATTTACCAAAAGTATAGGTTCTATTTATTTTGTCACATCGCGCCTAGTGTATAGCGGCCTTAAATGGTTCTGTAAAATAACTTTGTAGTCTGTTCAAAAAGTTGTAGTTTCAGGTTTTGACAAGGACCACTGATATACAACATACTGTAGGCTAGTAGGGCCGGTGTCTCTCCTGGTTTTTGTTCTCACTATACACTAAATTAATTAATTGGATCAATTAAGCATCTAATAAACACTTAATTGGTCCAATTAAGTAATTTATGGTACAGTTGTAACAAAAACTAGGAGGGACATGGCCCTCCAGGACCAGGATTGGAGACCCCTGCTTTAGGCTATTTAAAAAAAAAATAAATAAATAAAAAAAGGTTTTGAAAATAAAACAATGCATAGTTGAAAATAATATGTACTAGGACCTAGCAAGCAACAAGCTAACAAGGTTGAGGGAGCTGACTTTCAGATATGTTTTTTTCTTGCTGTTGCATATTCATTTATTCAACTTCTACGCATGCACATTGTTTTACCTGGCCAATGAGCCCTATGCAACCCTGCACTTTTTCCCCCTTTTTTGGTAAACATCGGGTTGCTTCCTCATTTGAAGAAGTACGTGGCCAAGGTGCAGAGCTATGTCTATTCACCTGCATAACTGGAATATTTGTTAATCAAACCCTTAATGTAAATAAGGCTGTCAAAGTTCAGTTTTCTCACATCAGCTGTTTTGTAAATATATACATTTATACATGTTTTGACATAATGCACATATAAGGCTGTAATTACTAATTCATGTTTTTAATTACACAATAAGCAAAGGCAACACATCCCTTAAAGCAATACTTGCCCCTCTGATTTTGCCTTATTCTTTTTTTTCATCTGTTTATTATCTCAAGATATGTGTGGTTAATCATTGTTTATTACTGTTCCAGCGCTCACAGACATTTTGAATCTTTAATAAATTCACCAGCATATTTTAGCATTGGGACTGCATCTCAGCAAACCTGAGCAAGGTGCACCTTGTGTACAGAGGTCAGTATAAAATGATATGCACCAGTAATTACAAAGAGTTTGTTAAACATTTGCAATGGAAAATCTTTAACAGACTGTTTTAGGGGGAAATAAATGTCCATCATTGTACTGGCCCCAAAGGTAAAATATGCTTGGTGACTTTATTAAGCATGCCTAATATTCATGAGTGCAGAAACAATAAGAAATGATGATTAGGAACACACAATAATAAACAGATAAAACACAACAAATTATGTAAATTATGTAATATATACAAATATAGTGTTGCTGGGTATACAGCTATGGCCAGCAGTTTGGCATCACCCTGTATAATTAACACATTTTGCTTCATAAAGTCGAATAAAACCTGCTGAATAATGTTACGTTAACATATTGACTTGCATACCGCTTTGTAGTTTTCCATATACTGAACAAAAAAAAAAACGGACAAAAATGTAACAAATGTGATATTTTGACATCTAACATGAAATACTGTACTAATATTATGGCTTTTGGTAGACTTTTGCCATATAATTTTGTAGTTTCTTTGATTACATGATGTTAAATCTGCTACTATCATATATTATGCACTTTCCACTGTATTGAATGTATTATGCTTTTTTTCTCCTTATTTAGCATGTACTATGCATTTCTCTGTATTTAAAGTATTATGGATTTTCTTGTTACTGCATCTTGTAAAGCGCTTTGCGATGGTGGTCCACTATGAAAGGCGCTATATAAAATAAAGATTGATTGATTGATAAATAAAATATCTAAATTATATATATATTTTTAATTATGTCTCAATCCTAAATTCTAAGCGATGCTAAACCTTTGGCCATAGCTGTATATTAATTTGCTGCTTCTTGTTTAAATAATAGCTGCTTTATATATAATATTATTTTTGCTATACCTATCTCAGTCATCAAATTTAAAGATTGATGGCTGAGATAGGTACTACTTTGTGCCTCATAAAATCTCTCTCTATTGTGATCTCATGTCAACATTACTTAACAATATAACTTAAGGGCACGATGTGTAGAATTAAACTAACTTTAATTAGGTTAAGCAGAGCATTGAAGGATGCAGTGTAAGAGGTGTAGGTGTCTTACTTTTAATTGCTAAAGCGATGTGAATAGCAAGCTCAATTTAATTTTTCTTTTTCTTTTTTTTAAATTTTTTTTACTGAAAGCAGGCAGCCACCTGTGCATTTGAAATAGGTTTCCACAGATAAGATCAGATTTTTTATCTGTACAAAGCAACACAAAAATCTATATCGTAGTTAACACCTCAAAGCCTAGTTTTGCACCAAAGCATTTCATTACTAATACTTTATGCTGAAAGCTACTCTTTGGTTAATGCATTTCTCAGACATTTGCAGAGAGTGTTTTGTGTGATTTGCAGGACACTGTGGTAACAATACATTAAACATCATAGAGTAAAAGAAATAGAGGACCAAGGAAAGTAAAAATAACAGCCCAGAGACGACTGATATACCCAATACATGCCTTTAACAGGTCCAATACTTGCTGGCATGCCATGCTCTTTAAAGAACCCCAAGCATGTGTATCTTGTTTTTTTTCTTTTTTCTTTTTTACACCTGAGCTCCTTCACCATATTCTCTGACTGCAAAAGGATTGGAATGGAATACATTAGAATGTTCTTTAGCTACAAATATAGGTGGCAGCTGACCTATAACTCAATTATACATTTTTATTCTCTAAAATATATTCAATACGTTCTCACCAAGCTTGCGTGACATTCCTTTTCATACTCAATGGTCTTTTAAACTGGACTGGATGAGTTGTGATTGGTGTTAACACCACTAAATACAGATGGGTGGACATTTTTTGCACAAATGACCTGAAACCCAGGCATGCCTGAATGCTATAGTGTACACAAAAAGAAAGGTACAAAGAAAAACAGTGCATAACTTGAATGAATGAATGCATGTTTTAAATAGCAAGCTGGCAGACTGCGTTAAACGTTAGATCCACATACAATGCTTAGAGAAAAACTGAAAAGTAAAATTAAACATTGTACACCAAGCTGAGTTTCAAGATTGTTATAAAAATGATGCAGTTTAAACACAATCCTTAATTGTGTGCTAAGGTAGGTAGTATGATGGCTGGAGTCTTTCAATTATTACAGCAGAAGTTTTTGAATTCATCAATTTTGGGGATTTATGTAATAATGTAAACATTTCCCATAACCATTTGATGTTATACCACAGTAAATATTACAATGGGTAGATTTTATTTCTAGAACGTTGAGATAACACATATTAAAATTGTTCTACTTTGTGTAAAGAAGACATTATCTGCAAGGTTTCATGCAGGTTTATGCAGGGCAATATGTTTGAAATTATACAAACAAATGTATTCCGCAGACATAGCATGTCATCATCAACAAATACAAGTTTTAAAAAGTCACCAGGATGTGGTGACTGAAACAGAAAATGATATACAAAGTGAATCCAAGCAACAAAAGGAATCTCTGATATTTCAGAATGTAAAATTTTGCCTGTAACTCAACCTCTGTTGCATGCTGTCTGCTCCCCAGCGTGGGGCTTCATCATTTATAAGAGTGGAATATTTGAATACAACAATCCTGGCACGATGCAAGTAACAGGCATTTAGACAACCATATTAAAATGAATAACAAACCTTATAAATTCAACCAATTTTCTGGTTGATTGAAGCATTCCATTGGTCCTTAGTGCAAAACCCAAACAAAACAGAACATCTGTGCAATCTCAGTGTGAGGGAAAACAACAGCAAACATATTATTATTATTATTATTATTATTATTATTATTATTATTATTATTATTATTATTATTATTATTATTATTATTAATAATAATAATAATAATAATAATAATAATAATAATAATAATTGTATTGATTGTAGTTCCGTTTTTGCTTTAAATTTAATTAATAGCTACATATTTACAAAAGAATGCTTGATTTCCTACTTATATGAAGTGACCAAAAATGAATGATGCTGTATATTTATTATTCAATATCTATTCCTGTTCCTTGTTCACGTGCATGACATATTTGCCCCAGTTCATAATTAATTAATGTTAGGGTTGGGGTTAAGTTTGACTAAATGTGGAATCTTTAATGAATTCCTGTTTACTTCAAATGTATTCAGTTATCCCATTGTTATGAACTATAGACTGTTATAAATGAAGTGTGACCGGTTATGTGGACACCTATTGAGGTATGTAAGCAATAACCCATGACAGGATGAGTACTAAGACATACTGTATACATGCCTGGTGTCTTGGGAGATACGAGGCTGTAGGCCGACAGCCTTCAACCACCCAGAAGTGTGGTAAGACAATTATTACCGCACACACTGGAGTTGGTTATTGCACTTAGAAAATGGCTCTACTTTTATAGCTATTTTTAGACCCTATTGTGCCATGAAATAAGTATATTTTTTTTTACTGTGAAAAAAATACAGCCCAAAACATAATTTGTTAAAAAATATATTCCATGGTCTTTTAAGGATGTCAGTACAACCCACTGAATTCCCTTCTATTCTGGTCGAGAAAAATCAGTTATGTCTTACAATGCATCTGTTTTGAAATACAGAATGTGGTTTTAACATCTCCATGACTGGATTTGCAAACCACGTTTACCCTAATGATGCAACACATTGGTATTTCAGCTGTCACCTTTAGTGTGCTCAACGCAGGCATATTTGCCCTGAGATTTCTGCTCCGGCAATCTACAAATGCAAATTTTCTTTTGTCGTTAGACGTCTATTTTTGTCTTTTCCTTCATAACAGCTAACTACCAATTATCTCCACAAGTCCGTAATAAGGGTGGCTTCATAGATTTTCCAAAATGAATTATAAAGCAGTTCGAAAAATAAATTAATGAAACAGAAAGTGTTACAGACAAGAACATAGCACCAGTACAGCATGTTTTTTCCACAGTGCCTGTCACGGACAACCATCACAAAGCCAGAACTGACAGTTAGCACCACAGAGTACAAAAGACATACTTGAATGTGGCATGACAGACACCACCAAGAGGTTGCTAGGCGAGGTTAGATAAGCGATTTGAAACAGGTGAATTTATACTGCAGACCTGAAGCTGTCAACACTTTCAGTCAGCTGGGAGTTCCAATGTGACTGTTGCTCGAAGGAGTATGTTTTTCTTCTTGAGACCTTTATGCAAGTTGCACATGCTGAATTGAAGTCGTCAGTCGTGTTGTACAGTCGGGGCCGGTACTCGACACCTTGCCGCCCTAGGCAAAGCCTAGAATGGCACCTGTATATCAGTCAGGTAATGATTGTATTATTTATTTTTAAAAAATCAACAGGGTTTTGATTCAGCTTGTATTGTGCAATCGCTCTGTGTGCTCCTATATAACCTGGTTTCTGTTTTGAAAAATTGTATGGAGCATATTTTATATTGGGTTACCCATGGTATATGATATTTTGAAATGATTGTTTCATAACTTCAATAACGTCATCATTTTAAACTGTAATACGAAACTAAATGTACTGGTTGAAAAAGAATCTTTTGGCAGAAGCATTCAAGTTCCTTTGACATTGCAAATTAGCTTTTTCTTTCTTATGTAACCGGTATATAGCGCACTATTAATCCTACACCAAAGATCCTGATCCAGTGCCACGTTTTCACTGCAGCCACTATTGTTTGGAGTGTACAGCTATGTAGTCTTATATTAGAATGAGGCGCCAACCCTGAGTTAATGCATAAATGGACTCTAGAGGGGTAGGCTGCATTATTTTCTTTCTCTGTTATTTGTTATTTTATATTAACTATTTTCCTGGAACTCATGACTATAATACAATGTGTATTGGTACAATATTGCGACTGAGTTTGTGAAATGAAGTATTTTCATTATATTAATTTATTTTAAAAAGATGGCAATTCCGAAATGTTTCTGAAGTTTTTTTTACCCCATAGGAGATGAATGGTGAATCAAGCCATCATTTGCTTATTTTCTTTCATTTTCTGTTATGCAGGTATGTTGTCTTTCTGTATTTTAATTTAAAAATGTATTTTGTTTTTCGTGTTGGTTTAAAATGTGATTTCTTTCGGCAATGTCTGTGAATTTGTATTTTCTTTTAAATCGATTTAATGTCATTACTGAAATTAATGTGAATGTTAATGCATTACTGGACTCTAGAGGGGAGAGGAATGGTGAACCGAGCCATCTTTTGCTTATTTTCTTTCATTTTCTGTTATACACAGAGAAATAAACGTCGCCGCCTTCCAACATTTGATCTCCAGTGGTCTTCTTTTTAACAAACCATTCAGTAACATCAACACAACGCAGATATAGGATAGCCGGAGTGTGAGCGCAGGAAGGGAAAGAGAGACCCAGGTTTCAGCTCTACTAGCCAAGGAAAGAGACACACACACAGACTGGTTAAACTTAACAACTATTTAACAGAAGGACACAACACTATAGCGAAATATCCAACCATTTTAAAATGGTAGGTTGGGAAAGGGAGCTAAACAGTCATTATAGTCTATGACTACATGCATACATGGTCAATACTTGTTTTATCTTTTCAAGCAATGGACTTTTTAGAACATCTGAAGTGTGTGAATTAATAACTGTGGCATCCCAGCTAAAAGAGAATTACAGTAATCCAGTACCGATGTGACAAAAGCATGGATCACAATTTCAGCTGTGTCATGATCCAGACAAAGACTGAACATGTGCAGTGTTTTGCAAATGGCAATATGCAGCTTTACGAACAGACTGACTGTGATCAGAAAAGCATAAGGAGGTGTCTGATAAAAACAAACACATTTCTGCTGGAGAGCGAAGTTAAAAACAGTTTCTTTCCCAATCTGGACTGATAATATATCAGCCGTCTTTAATGCTGACAATTATAAAACAACAATTTCTAATGCTGTTAAATTTTAGTATACATCCTCAAGTATGGTTGTATGGATAGGTCCTTTGTGTGGATAGGTTCAGTGCATTTAACATGTTCAAAATGTCTGCAAGGTGTGCAAGTCTAATTATCCATAACGGGTCAGAAAAGTTTTTGGCTAATGTAGTATTGTGCACAGAAAGAAAAGCCAGGAGCTCTTTGCGAAGCTCAAATACTCTTTCCAGGACTCTGCCGCGAGATAACCAACTTACTTCTGTATGAAACAATAATTGTTCATGTTTGCACCGATTTCTAAACACAGCTTTGCAAATAGCTGTGAATTCAAAGGCCTGGACTTCACGACATTCACAGCTGCACTTAGCACAGCGTGTAAATCGGTTTCCGTTTTCTTTGATACAATGTGTTACGATTACCTGTGGGTTTATGGCTCTTAATCTTGCTACAACACCACTCATATTGCCGTCATAGCGGCAGCAACACACTTCTCCCACATCAGATTCAGATTTCATGAAATGATCCAGTAATTTGAATATTTCCTCACCTGATGTCCGTGTTGGTAATTCCTGACAGAAATAAAATTTTCCGGGCTCCCAAGTGGCGCATCTAGTAAAGGCGCTCCACGTGGAGTGCAGGATGCGCTCTATAGTCTGGACGTCGCAAGTTCAAGTCCAGGCTATTCCACAGCTGACCATGGACGTGAGCTCCCAGGGGACGGCGCACAATTGGCCGAGCATCGCCCGGGGGGAGGGAGGGTTAGGTCGGCCTGGGTGTCCTCAGCTCACTGCGCACCAGCGACCCCTGTAGTCTGGCCTGGCGCCTGCGGGCTTGCCTGTAAGCTGCACGAGAGCTGCGTTGTCCTCCGACGCCGTAGCTCTTGGGTGGCTGCATGATGAGTCCGCAGTGTGGAAAAAAAGCAGTCGGCTGACAGCACACGCTTCGGAGGACAGCGTGTGTGTTCGTCTTCGCCCTCCCGAGTCAGCGCAGGGGTGGTAGCGGTGAGCTGAGCTTAAAAAATAACTGGCCATTCTAAATTGGGAGAAAATAATAAAAATAACTGGCAAAGACTAAATTTATGAAAAAAAAAGAAATAAAATCTTCCATAATTTCCTCCAGCCAAACATAACGAACATAAATAATTGCGCTGCATTACCAACATCAGTTGTCTTCCTTCTAACCGTGTCATTTGAAAGTGCTACGGCCTTTAATTTCTTTGCTGCATCTTCACTCACCATAACTTTGTACATTTCTACATAAGAATCAGTTCTACCCCAATAGTGTGGGCCTTTTTACTTTTTGCAATCTGAAGCGCTATTAAGAAAGATGCCTTCAGAGCCTTTTCCGAAACCAATGTTATATTTGTCATTTTAGTTTTCTGTCAACTGTATTTTTCTTTCTTTCGTTGAAAGAAATCTGTGGATTTATCTTTGTACTCTGGGTTCTTTGTTGTGAGGTGTCACTTAAATTCAGCAGGTTTCATTGCTCCGTTTGATAACATTTGTAAGCACACAACGCATTGCAGTCGTCCATCAATACATTTCATAAATCCAAAATCGATCTAACTTTCGTCATACTTTCTGTTCTTTTGCTTCTTACTACTGGACTCTGCACTGTCTATGGCTTCAGCACAACTAGTACTAGTACTAGCAGTAATAGTATGAGGACACTTCAAATATTTATCCATTTTCTCATACAATGTGAAAGAGCTTATAATCGATGCAATTTTAACTGCCAAAGACATCAGTCAACCAGAAAAAACGGACAATACTTCTGATTTGCTGCTGCTAAGCAGGTGACAGGGATTTGAACCGCCACGGCCTGGACTTGATTCACACACACTGTGCCTCTATGTCTGCCCCACCGGACCACAGGAAAACAGCACTGCTCAAACCCTCTTCACTAAAAGAGCTGGCACCCTTAGCAAGAGAGTCTGAGATGGTAACCATGGAGTAATGTCACCAGTGGGCACTCAACCAGCCCCTCTACACATATGTGCTGTCAAGAATGCCATGCTGTGTAAACTGAAAGTAAATTGGCATGTTTTACTAAGTAGGCAAGCAGACGTGCACATTTTCCCCCCTGTAATATTTCGTGGACCCTTGGGCAGTCTCAGCTTGAGCATAGTTTTCACCTCCTTCAGTACGTCCACTCTTTCAGCCTCTGGAATGCTATATGGACGCACCCTCACTTTGACTCCAGGAGGGGTTCACTATCTTGTGTTGAGTGACTGATGTCCGACCTGGTAGAGTAGAAAAAACATCCATGTAATTAGCAACTAAATCGTTAACTTCTTGGACCTGCTTTTCACTTAAATCAGGGCCGACATTTATGGAATTAGGTCTGAGGTCACCTAATTGTACTTTTATGGATGCTTTCTTTTTTCTACTTTGCTTGTTTTTATTAATCAAAGCTGCCACTAAAGCTTCACATTTTAGTAGATTTATGTGGTAAATCTGTTCTGTTTTGCGTCTGTCTGGCTGCCTTATTTTATAATTGACTGGGCCTACTGCCTCGATCACCTCATACGGGCCCTGCCAGTGGGTAAACAGTTTACTCTCAATAGTAGGCACCAACATCATCACTCTATCTCCCGGCTTAAACTACGTCTTTTAGCCGTCTTGTTGTAGTGGTGAGCTTGCTTCTCTTGGGACTGTTTTAAGTGCGACTGGACGATTGGGGTTACCCTCTCGATCCTGTCCTGCATTTGTATTATACAGTGCCGTGAAAAAGTATATGCCCCCTGTCTGATTTTCTGCATTTTTGCATATTTGACACTGAATGTTATCAGATCTTCAACCAAAACCTAATATTAGATAAAAGGGACCCTGAGTGAACAAAAACTTTTATACATATTTCATTTATTTATTAAAGAAAGTTATGCAACACCCAATGCCCCCGTGTAAAAAAGTAAATCGCCCCTTAGACTCAATAACTGGTTATGCCACCTTTAGCAGAAATAACTGCAACCAAATGCTTCCTGTAGTTATTGATTAGTCTCTCACAGCGCCGTGGAGGAATTTTGGCCCACTCCTCCATGCAGAACTGCTTCAACTCAGTGACATGTGTGGGTTTTTGAGCATGAACTGCTCGTTTCAGGTCCTGCCACAACATCTCAATGGGGTTTAGGTCTGGACTTTGACTAGGCCATTCCAAAACTTCAAATTTCTTGTTCTTCAACCATTCTGATGTAGACTTGCTTGTGTGTTTCGGATCATTGTCTTGCTGCATGACCCAGCTGCGCTTCAGCTTCAGCTCATGGATGGATGGGGAGAAACCTGTGGAGGATTGTGGCACTTCCCGAATAGCAAACATTAGATATGGCAGTAACAGATCCCAATCCTTCCCATCTTTGCCGATTACCTTTCTCAGCATAGATTTTAAAATTTTGTTGAATCATTCAACGAGTTCATCCATCTGTTGGTGATAGACAGATGTTCGGATCGGTTTAATTCTTAGAGTCATACAAAAGTCCCGCATGAGTTTACTCACAAAGGGAGTACCCTGATCCGTGAGGATCTCTTTTGGTATCCCTACCCTGGAGGAAACTTGTACAAACTCTTTTACAATAGTTTTGGAACACGTATTCCGCAATGGAATCGCTTCTGGGTACCAAGTTGCATAATCCATAACTAACACATATTCATGGCCTCGTGCTGACTTGTTTAATGGTCCCACAAGGTCCATGGCTATGCGTTCGAAGGGAACGTCTATTATGGGCATTGACTCAAGGGGCGCTCTTAAATGCGGTCAAGGGCTCACACGTTGACATTCTAGACAGGATTTACAAAATTGCTCTATGGTCTTATGTATTCCTAGCCAATAAAACCTTTCTAACACCCTCTGCAACGTTTTCTCCCCCGACCCTTTGCAATGTACCCTAACGTATTGTACCTGTAACACTTATAGTAACTAAAATCACTATCTCTCTGAGCACTACTCCCCAGACAAGTGTCTTGTAATTGTCCCTTTGCGGTCTGTGAACGCTCTTCACCCCCCCTATTCAGAAACATGTTCTTAACCGTTCTAGGTCCGGGTCATGGTCTCCAGGTAGTAGGGGTCGGTGGAGGACTCTTGATGATGTTGGTCTGTGGTTGCCTTGACAACTCCTCAGCGGCAAGTTGTTGTTCCGTTAAGGCAATGAACTCGTCAACTGTAGTGGGGTCACCTTGACTCACCCACTTTTTTAGCGTGTGCTGGCATTGCTAGTAGATAGCGATCCATCACTATAATTTCCATGACCTTATGAGTGCTGTTTACATCAGAATTTAGCCACCTGTGGGCTAAATGGATCAGGTCAAACATTTGAGAGTGTGGGGCCACGGTGCTGCTAAAACCCCAGACATGATCATTTTGTGCCCTGACGGCTGTCGTGACGTCTGCTCGGGCCAAGGTCTCCACCTTCAGGTGGTCATAGTCTTCGGCCGCGGTCAGGTTGAGGTCGTAGTAGGCCTTTTGTGCATCCACGATCAAGAAGGGTGCAAGTATTCCAGCCCACTTTCCTTGGGGCCATTCTTCCCTGGTGTGCTGTCCTCTGACATGCTAACAGGAATGCCTAGATGTTATCGTTTGGGGTCATCTTTTGTAGCACATGACTGGACCTTATTGTGCTAGCTGAGCTGGGTTGAGTGCTGAGCTGCTCAAGGTGTTGCAAGATACACAGCCGCTCGTCTCTTGCTTCTTGAAGTGGCTCCCTTCTTGCTTGAAGCTGTGCCTGCATTCCTCTAGTGTCATCATTCTGTACGTGGTTTGTTTCTTGCTGAACTGATGTGGTTTGCAGCAGAGCTCGCACCACGTCCCCCAGGTACGTCGTGGTTCACTGTATTGGTCAGGTTTTGCTGTACTGGAAGCTGTGGTAGCTGTAGCTGTCTCTTCAGTCAGAATCTCACTTTGACACCATGTGTGAACTTGTAGTTATATTTTTGTGCAGGATGTCCAACTGACAGTATAAAGACTGACAAATACACTGAATCGGGTTAACCAGTAGAGGGCGTATTCATTTATTTACACAAAGTAAATGTTTCAAAACTGAAATAAAAGGATAACCCTCATTCAGGGCGCTAACTCACTTCTCTAGTCCCTGACTATCCAATTGTGTTTGGCTAAGCCCAAACACAATACAAAATGAATAAACACAAAGTGTATTTACACAAGAGTTACCAGTCCAACTATATCCAAACTGGAGGAACATTTCCAGTTGGCTGCTCTTCACACAGAAGACAATTAAGGTACGTTTTTAAAGTTCCAGTCCTCACAAAGTTGTGTTGGTTTGCTGTCTTCTTTACAAGGAAACTTGTTATTTTCTATATCCACAGGTATTCACTGGCAAGTCAGTTTCTCGGACACTTCAAGACAAACTGGGGTATTGCAGGTTTCCTTTCCAGCGTTTGGCAACTCCTGCTGGCGAAGCCCTGTATTACGTTTCAGCAGCACAACCACAGTGCTTTCACTTTTGGTCGAGGGAACAATAAATAAGTGCTGTGTCTTTTTCCTTGTGTAGTAAATAACCACACCACATGTATACAGTCCCCTGTATGCCTTGTATCACACACTGTAAGCTGATTTCCCTTGTGCACAAACACACACAGTTCTTTGGCACGTTGCAGCTCTCCTCCTGTGTGTACAGAGTACAAGTTGGGTTTTTCTTCAATTATCCATGCACGCACACAGCCGTGTACTGTATGAACAATACCGTTTTTAAGAGGAAACTCTGGCGTCAGGTAAGTATCTCACTTAAAAACTACTTTAAAAAAACATATCTGATTACGGTGAGAAAAACCTATAATCCTCAACACACTTTTTTTAAGATTCTTTACAGGATTCTCTGAACTAACAAACACACCTTTCTTGTTAGTTGCGTTTTATTCACAGCGTCCTTTGAATACTAAGGCTCCCCACGTTTGTGAGTCGTTCCTCTTGCTTCAGGTTTCCAATTGTATCCCAGGTTTGTAATTCACAGTGCTACACACAGTTGCACTTTCTGTACGAATCCAACCCGATATATATCACACTGTTTAAATACACTCTCTCTATGCGCCCATTCACTCCCATACACTCTCCATTTTGCCTGTCCTACACTTCCTTTAAATTTCTGATCTTCCCGCTGTACCAGGTCAGCTGATCCCCTGAATCACGGGTAGTGTAGTTTTTGTATGTCAAAATGCCTGCACTACAAATTACGTTTCATTCTGTTTTTGACTTAAAAAACAGTGTTTAACCATTTAATGTTGATGCACACCTTTTTAGCACCTAATAAAAACACTATGCACTTGTTTTTACTTATTTCTAAAACCCTCAGTTTATATATCGCTGTGGCCAAAATATTAGAAACCCCACTATTTCTAACAGCATAACCCCTACGATACCTGCTTACTTGTCATATTGCATAGCTATTGTTAAAAAAGCAATAACTAAAATGAATCACAACAGCAAGATTAATAGATCTATTGTTTTGTACACACAGTAGAACATAACATTCAGTTATGTATGTAAAAGTGGTAATAAATTCCTTTAATGTCACTTTCCATAAAACACACAATGAAGACAATACTTCACAGCACCAAATGGGAAACATTTTGTATTGTTGCTTTGGGAAAACTGTGATCAGATTATGTAGCATCAGCAGGGCAATGTTACAGAATAATCAAACAAGAAAACTGAAATATGAGAAAATGGGGATATAATTGAATTTTATGTAGTCTTGCAAATACATTCTGCCGGTACCTTACTACCTTAAATAAACATTAAAGTTGGTCATTTTTATTTTAGAATGTATTATGATACATCCTGTAATGTTGTAACTCCAGTCCAGCTAAGCAGCTGTCCCAGTTCGCAGTTGCCGAGTAGCATTGTCAGAAAAAGAATGCGCAATTTTATTACAACAATACACGGGTCTCATCCCAGCAACAGCAAGCGTGTCTGTCTTTTATTTTATATTGATTTACCACATTGGCAATGAAGAAACTGGATTTTGAGATAACCCAGCTCAAAACTGTAAGTCATTTTACTTACAAAGAATATTCTAAAGCTACAACAGCTTAAAGACTGTGTGAATGTAACTTAGCAAACAACAAAACGACAAGGCGTCCATGATGCAGGCCTCAAACGTACCTCAAAAGTGGATGCAGAGATTCGACAATTTTCTGGTTGCTTCTAACATCAAAGACAACACCAGAAAACATGCCATGTTGCTGCATTATGCCGGTGAGCGAGTGTTTGATATATTCAATACGATACCAGATACAGGAAATGCTGATGACTATAGCACAGCAGTAGAAAAACTGAATGGCTAGTTCATACAGAAAAAAAAACATTGAATACGAAACTTATATATTCAGACAAACCACTCAAGAAGCCGGAGAATCACTAGATACTTACCACACACGCCTGAGACAGCCAGCAGCCCACTGCGAATTCACAGATACAGGCTGAGAAATCAAATCACAAATAATTCTGAGCTGCAGCTCCTCTCGCATACAGCGTAAAGCTTTAAGGTAACCAGCACTTACCTTGACCGAACTGTTAGCTTTCAGTAAAACACTAGAAACTTCCGAGCTGCATGCTACAGGCATTGAACAAGCCAAGCTCACTGATGACCCATTTACAGACCACGCGATTGTGAACCGCATCGCCCAGCACAGATCGCACAAACACGGCCAGCTTAAACTAAACAAACCGCACATGCTACAATTGTGGAGGCGCATACCCACATACGTGAGGTCAATCTTCCTGTCTTGCAAAGGGAAAACAATGTAAATCATGTGGAAAATGTAATCACATCGCCAAGCACTGCCCTTCCAAACCACAAGAGGGCAGCAGAGAATACCAACCCATGAACAAAACACCAAGAAAGAAACAACCAGCAGTAAACACGATTCAGCCTGAATTCACTTGCAGTTCTGAAGCAACTGACAGCAATAACTCATACTCTTCCAGCACTGATGATGAATATGTATATGTGCTATGCGCTGTCAGTTATCCTAACCAGCCTCTGACCACCGTCACCATCCAAAATGTGCCTGTTAATGTCATGATGGGGGGGCCAGTGTGAACCTGCTTGATGAACATGCCTACAGCAAACTGCAACCACGTATAACACTGGAACCAACACACATCAAAATATATCCATATAGATCCAACACTGCTCTAGAATTAAAAGCAAGTTTGACACCATTATTGAATAAAGTGCAAAACTTACATTCTATGTGGTAAAAGGGAAAAGTTGCTCACTTCTTAGCTACCAGACAGCATCTGATCTAGGATTAATTCAGATAATCAACTCAATACCACCAGCCATACTGGTAACAACCTGTCCACTACACAACATATGGTTACAACACAACCAGACCTATTCGAATGACTAGGTAAATTGAAGGAATTCCGAGTCAAACTTCATATTGACACAACAGTACAACCTGTTCTACAAGCCCACAGGAGAATTCCATTCCACATCAGGAAAAGAGTGGAAAAAGAGCTTAACCGATTAGAATAGCTTTGAATTACTGAAACAATAACTGGATCAACGCCATGGGTATCTCCAATAGTTGCAGCACCAAAGCCCAGAAGTACACATATGTGTTGACATGCGCCTTCCTAACACCGCAGTACTAAGGGAACGCCATATCTCTCCCACAGTTGACGACATCATACACGACTTAAATGGTGCCACAGTCTTCTCTAAACTAGATCTAAATGTAGGCTACCACCAGCTGGAACTTGGGCCTGAATCCAGATACATCACTACATTTTCCACTCATCTAGGGCTCAGGCAGTATACACATCAACTTTGGGATCTTCTCAGCTGCTGAAGTGTTTCAAAACACAATACAGCTTGTCATACAAGGCATACCAGGTGTTAGAAATTTCAGTGATGACATCCTTGTCTATGCTATCACCCAAGAAGACCATGACCGTACCCTCAGTGCTGTACTTCAACGACTATGTGAAAAAGGTCTCACCCTGAACGAACACAAGTGTGAACTCAACAAGAGCTCTTTAGAATTCTACAGTTATGTTTTCTCCAAAGATGGAATAACTCCAGATCCAAAGAAAATAGCCTTTATTAACAACCTTAGCGCACCATGCAACCCAAGTGAAATGCAAAGCTTATTAGGAATGACAAACTACTGCACCAGGTTTATCCCAAATTTTGCAACAACTCACAAAAAAAGACACTCCTTGTTCATGGGAAGCAAAACACCAAACAGTGCTTAACCAGCTGAAGCAAGAATTAACAAGCAGCACTGTGATGGCATACTTTGACCCATCCAAACAAACAGAAGTCACAGTTGATGCAAGTCCAGTCGGTCTAGATGCCATTCTGGCCCAGAAAGATATTTCCAAGAATACCTCCACGATAACAGCCTATGCCAGCAGATCCCTAAACCCTGTTGAGCAACGTTATTCCCAGACAGAAAGGGAAGTGCTTGCCATCGTCTGGAGCTGGTAACATTTGTACCTCTATGGTGCTCCGTTTGTGCTGATCACAGACCACAAGCCCTTAGAATTAATATTCAACAACCCCAAATCAAAACTACCTGCTCGCATACAGCGATGGGGACTGTGCCTGCAACCGTACAACTTCAAAGTGCTCCACAAACCAGGCAAAGACAACCCAGCGGATTACATGTCCAGGCACCCACTGACAGACCTGACCCGCCAGGACAGCAGAATCTCCAAAATAGCCGAAGAGTACATTAATATTCTCACCACAAATGCTGTCCCCAGGGCTATGAAGCTGCAAGACCTCCAAAGGGAAACTGTAACTGATCCCACGTTCCAACTACTAACACACAACACCGAAATGAACAATTAGAACACAACACACGGAACATCAAATGTGAACCAAGTTTTACTCAAAGCTTTCTTCCCGATCAGACATGAGCTAACAGTCTCGCCAACAGCTGACATCATTTTAAGAGGCTCCAGGCTCGTCATTCCACCATCCCTACAAGACCAGGCATTATCCATTGCCCATGAAGGACACCAGGGAGTTGTCAAAACCAAACAGCTCTTAAGGGAAAAAGTCTGGTTTCCTGGGATCGACAAGCATGTTGAAGCCATGGTCAAGACATGTATCCCCTGCCAAGCAGCAATGCCTCAGAACAATTTTGAGCCCTTACAAATGTCACCCTTACCTCCTGGCCCATGGCTACACTTAGCAATTGACTTTTGTGGTCCATTTCCATCAGGGGATTACCTTCCTGTCATCATTGACGAGTACTCCAGGTGCCCAGTTGTTGAACTTGTAATCTCCACCTCGACCAAAACAGTTCAAGATTTTCTCCTGTTTTGGCATCCCTCAAGAAGTCAAGAACAACAACGGTCCACCCTTCACAAGTGACGCATTCAAACAGTTTGCAAACTACTTGGGCTTCCAGCATTGCAAGATTACCCCATACTGGCCTAAAGCTAATGCAACGGCAGAGAGATTCATGAGAACTTTGAGGAAAACCACACTAGCTGCCACAGCTGCCAGTAAGCCCTGGAAACATCGAATTATCGTGCAACACCTCATAGCACCACCAACAAATCACCAGCTGAGTTGATGTTTGGTTGTCCTCTCTGTATCAAGCTACCAGAGCTCTCACCAACCACTACTAACAACCCCCTTCATACAATCAACAAACAGGCTAAACAAAAGATAAAAACATATGCTGGCTCCCGATTCCATGCCAAGCCATCTTCAATCAAGCCAGGTGACACTGTCCTCCTTCGCCAATGCCAGGACAACACACTTTCTTCACCTTTCACCTACACAGTGGTGCCCACCAATGGTTCCATGATTACCGCTGTCTGAAATGGCCACCAAGTCACTCGCAACTCCTCCCATTTCAAACTCATTCCTCAGTCCGAGCAACAAAGACTTGACATCCACCCCGAGGGAGAAGAGGAAGATGACGAAGAACAACCACCACCACCTCAAAACCAATGACGCTACCCGACAAGAATGAATAGAAGACTACCCCAACGCCTGGAGCAGTATGACACAACAGGAAAAGGGAACACTTAAAGGACATAGCAAAACAGAAAGCTGACAGTCCAATAAATAATACTTAACACAACGGACTGATATGTGTCACTGGTTTTGTTAGTTTTACGCATACTGTAAAGTTATTAAATATCTTTTAAAACTAGAAAGCACTATCTTAAAAGCAAAAAAAAATAGTTAATCCCAATAGTTCTAATATAAAAAAGGGAGGGATGTAATGTTGTAACTCCAGTCCAGCTAAGCGACTGTCCCAGTTCACAGTTGCCGAGCAGCATTGAAAAAGAATGCACAGTTTTATTACAACAACACACGAGTCTCATCCCAGCAGCAGCAAGCGTGTCTGTCTTTTATTTTATATTGATTTACCACACATCCCTAGTTTTATTTTCCTTGGTGCATAATTCTTAATTCCAAGCCCCATAATATCAAGATTATATATCCTGTATAAATATTACAGCACCAAAAATATGTTAGATTATACTCTGGGAAAAAGAAAATTGTGTATTGAAATATGGTGTCCGTAATGTATGCAATCATACAGACTGTTTGTTCTTCTAATATACAGCCTCATGACTCATTGTTCAGAACAACGCCCTCCATTTTTGTTTTTACTCGCTTCAGTTCACCAAAGGCATGGAACTGAAAAAAAAAAAACTACTTAACAATATCCAAATGAAACAATTCAATGACAGACATTATTTAGGAACATAATTGGTGACCTCCTTGACACATATTGTATGATTCTTGTTGATTTGGAAGCCAATTAGTGTGTCCAGATTTCTTAATGTTTTAAATTGACCATTATATGTACCGCTTGTTCTGTTTAATATTTAATAGACAGTCATGCAGGTCTTTCTAATCATCCTTAATTCTTTTTGGTCTAGGTCTTCAATAAGATAACACACACGTCTGAGGTTGATTGGACGCCTATATCATGCACAATCAAAACACCATTTTTAAATTGTCTCATGCATTTTTCACAATAAAAAAAAAACTTGTTAGTTGATTGAGGGACATTTTTAACTGTCTAAGGGGAAAAGTAAAAGGAAGACTGTCATCGTGTGCCAGTAGCCACACTTTTGATGACACATATTCTGGTACATTATCCACCACTTACGCCATTCAGGGTTATTTCGGGCAGCTGTTTATATCAGACAAATAGCATTTGCCATTCCCATTGATTTCAATAACAAAGGCATTGTCTATACCGTGTTAAGAACGGCATATATTTCAGGCAAACTCAGCTGTTTGGATCTTGTTATGTGCCATTCACATAGACTTAAATAACAAATGCACTGGTAATCACTCTTACTAATCCACCAATCGGCTGTTTTCACCTCGTTACCTGCCATTCACATAGATTTCAATACAAAAGGCATCTGTAGTAAAAGCTTGACAGATCAATCAATCAGCTGTTTGCACCTTGTTACTGAGTGATTACCCCTCTACTGTACCTTGGCTATTTAATCCCTGTACGCAGTGTCGGGTTTATAGTTTGAAAAAACAGCACTGACTGCAACAGCAAATAAGATGTCTATTAGATGCTGTGCGCTTGCTAAAGCATGCTTGGAACTCTGTCAGTCAGCAGACAATGCAAAGTTGCTTCACAAAAGCTGGGGTTTCTATAGTTGAGGAAGAGTGTGCTGACAAAAATACAACCGAAACTGAAACTTTGACAACACCAGAGGGGATGTCAGAGGAGAATTCTCAGCTGTTTCACCTTAGCGACCACAACATCTTTTTTATTAGTGTAATGGGTGTCTTAATAAAGATTTTTAACCACATACACCCTTGTTTGTTTTGATTACTGTACTGATGATTGGGGGACATTTTGAATGTTAGGTTATTGTGTGGGTGTTTATACCGTCCATCACTTACTGCGGGTGAATCACGTTAACACAAATGTGCCCGTTCAAAGCTGTGCCGACTGTACTACTTTCCTTGGGAGTGGTCCAATTCTAAACCAGCCCTAATAGTATATATACTCTTTTTAAAATGCAAAAGAAAGTGTAATGAACAAAACACCACTATGATTTTTATTTTTAAAGATGTATTTGCTTATTTTATAAATGGTCTTGTTATGTCTGCATTATATGGTACTATGCATTAGCATTGCAGAGGTGCAAATGAACAATGGCAAGATATCAACCTGCTGCCATCTTTGGACCATGGTAATTTACATATTGCCTTGTGACTTTTATAGTGGCTTTAGGTAAGGCACTTGAACAAGCTAATTAAGATTTTCATGAGAAACTCGTGTTTCCATGTGTAAATGGCCGTTATGTTACAGACATACTGGTTTTTATTGCCTTTTTTTTTAATTAATGGATTTTTCTATGAATACTTGCCACTCCATATTTAATGAATTGTCTTTGCAAGTCTTTGGTGGTTTTCAGAACTCAAATGTTATGATTCGACTGCTATTACCCTGAGGGAAAACACATGGGGGAAAAAACCTGCTACAAAAACCTGCAAATAGGGTGTCTCTGGTCCCCAGTGGCTCACCTAGTGAAAGTACTGCCACTTGGAGCGCAAGTGTGGTTTCAATACTGCTTGCATCAAGTTGGCCATCGTGGCTGGTGGCCAACAGGCAGTGCTTCTTTGGAGTTAGGGAGGACAGTTGACCCATTACACTTCGGGACTCATACTAGATGAGACATTAAAAAAAGAGAAAAATTGTGTCCCAAAACTATTACATAACTCCAAGCAGGGGCATCGCCACTACGGGGGCCAAGGGGGCTGTGCCCTGCCTGGTTAAAGAATTTGAATTGAATCTTGGAACCCATGAGCAGTTGCACTGTGCTGTAGAGGGTAGTTAGTTGTCAAGACACACATACACTCATGTAGTGTACTGTGAGTATCTGTGCCAGCTGCTACACTGCATACTCATTGCTGCTTTTTTAGTTCCTTTTGCTACAAATTGACCCTGTTTGAATTTTTGATCTGCAGGACAAGAAAGGTTAAAGATCAATGCCTCAGATAGAAGCATTGCATGAGAAGAGCTGTGGTCAGTGCACAGTGTAATTTGGTCATAGACAAAAACAAATGTGGTTACCTAAGCTGCAGTAACTCATGCAAACACATTCCTGAAGAAAATTAATTATAAGCTTAGGGTTGCCTTAGTAATCCCCAAAAAAGGGAAACTCAGGAGGACCACTCTATTCTTGAATTTAAACACTATTTCCACCGACTCATCTTAGAATAGCAACCATGCTTTGGAGAAATCCAAGAAACTGAAATGTGCTCATCTTTTCAAAACTCTGTATCACACGTACAATTTCTGACTGAATTTAGTTATTTAAGTGTTTGTCTGCCAATTGTTGGTTTCCACTGCTATGAAATCCTGTGAAGGTATGTCAGAGTTCTTAACATATTGTAGATGATGAGGGTAGAATCCCAGTCCCCAGGTTTAGAGACTTAAGAGTGCTTTCTGCTGTGCTAGAAGAGGCTTCTTCAGTGGACTGCAAAACTCAGCACCCTCTCAGATTGTATTCACCCATGCAGATTATGTAAACACATGAGCAGTCTTTTGAAAGTTAAACAATTTACTGTGCTTTGTGTACAACTGTAGTCCCTCCTGCTGTCCTGCACATGTCAGCATTTATTTCTTTGATCAACAGAGGTTGTCAACATATGTTTCATCTAAAGTATGAATATTTATTTTACTGACCTATCATTCACCCTATAGCGATGATATGTTTGTTTCGAGAACTTCTTACTTGTTTAATGAATGTCCCACCTTCCAAATTATGGATTGCATAGTTCATAAGATCCAAGCCATTGTAATTTAAGTGATTCGACACAAGCTCACAATATAGTATGCAGTTTAACTGTAGATTAAAGATCTCGAGGGAGAAATTCAGGCCTCTTACACTGTTAGAAAATAATGTAGACTTTATCTTTAAAAGTAATTAGTCTTTATTGTAGTGCAACACACTGTTTCCATTCCTCTAGTGAGATTGCATACATGGAGATGGCTAATAGAGTATGTTAATGATGCAGTAATTCATTATCAATCTTCCAAATGAAAACAGCAAATTCAAAAGTGTATTTATTGTTTCATGGCATTAAAGAAGCCAAGGAATATTTATGCTCAAATGGTATATATTACTTTTTTATAAAAAAAAAGTTTATTGTAACTAGATTTCCATAGTCATGCAATAAGCAGATTCCAAACCTCTTTCTAGAAAGGGAATGCCCTGTGTGTCCCTCAACCACCTGGTCTAAATACTAACAGCTGAAACACTGCTGACCCCTGCATTAGCAATAAATCAATGATGTACTGTTACTGTAACCTCAATAGAATTGAATTGCTTGGAGATATATATATATATATATTATATATATATATATATATACACACACATACACACTGCTGTGCAAAAGTCTTAGACATGTTGCATTTTTCTACTCTGATGCATTATGAGCATCAACAATTTACTCAAAGCCTTCACTAGTGTTTTCTACTATTATAACAACCTTGACTTGCATAAAGAAGGAAAAACATTGAATGAAATAGCTTGCATAACTTGATTTTCAAGGTGTGGTATCCGAAGCATAATCAACAAGTACAGAGAAACATCATCTGTAATTGACAAACCCAGGACTGGAAGACCCAAAACGCTGTCTAACAAGGATGAGCAATACTTGAACATAATATCCTTAAGAAATAGAAAGAAGACAAGCATTGTATTGACAACAGAACTGGCAGAAGGCACAGTTGTCGTTGTCCATCCATCAACAGTCCAAAGCACCTTTGACCATTGTTCCATAGTCTAATTTCTGTATTCTTACTGCAATACATCCTTTAAGTCTGATTTCAAGTGACCTTCGTACTGTTGATTTGAGTTTTCGTTGTAGTATAGAATGTCTTCAGAAATATTTTGTACAGAAAAGTGCAAAGGAACTGTAGACGTCAGATAAAAATAATTAAGTTCGATTGATCAAAGTTTTTTTTTTTTTTTTTTTTTTTGACACACCTCGGCTGGTACAGTGCCTTGCGAAAGTATTCGGCCCCCTTGAACTTTGCGACCTTTTGCCACATTTCAGGCTTCAAACATAAAGATATGAAACTGTAATTTTCTGTGAAGAATCAACAACAAGTGGGACACAATCATGAAGTGGAACTTGAAAATTTGATATTTCAAACTTTTTTAACAAATAAAAAACTGAAAAATTGGGCGTGCAAAATTATTCAGCCCCTTTACTTTCAGTGCAGCAAACTCTCTCCAGAAGTTCAGTGAGGATCTCTGAATGATCCAATGTTGACCTAAATGACTAATGATGATAAATAGAATCCACCTGTGTGTAATCAAGTCTCCGTATAAATGCACCTGCACTGTGATAGTCTCAGAGGTCCGTTTAAAGCGCAGAGAGCATCATGAAGAACAAGGAACACACCAGGCAGGTCCGAGATACTGTTGTGGAGAAGTTTAAAGCCGGATTTGGAACAAAAAGATTTCCCAAGCTTTAAACATCCCAAGGAGCACTGTGCAAGCGATAATATTGAAATGGAAGGAGTATCAGACCACTGCAAATCTACCAAGACCTGGCCGTCCCTCTAAACTTTCAGCTCATACAAGGAGAAGACTGATCAGAGATGCAGCCAAGAGGCCCATGATCACTCTGGATGAACTGCAGAGATCTACAGCTGAGGTGGGAGACTCTGTCCATAGGACAACAATCAGTTGTATACTGCACAAATCTGGCCTTTATGGAAGAGTGGCAAGAAGAAAGCCATTTCTTAAAGATATCCATAAAAAGTGTCGTTTACAGTTTGCCACAAGCCACCTGGGAGACACACCAAACATGTGGAAGAAGGTGCTCTGGTCAGATGAAACCAAAATCGAACTTTTTGGCAACAATGCAAAACGTTATGTTTGGCGTAAAAGCAACACAGCTCATCACCCTGAACACACCATCCCCACTGTCAAACATGGTGGTGGCAGCATCATGGTTTGGGCCTGCTTTTCTTCAGCAGGGACAGGGAAGATGGTTAAAATTGATGGGAAGATGGATGGAGCCAAATACAGGACCATTCTGGAAGAAAACCTGATGGAGTCTGCAAAAGACCTGAGACTGGGACGGAGATTTGTCTTCCAACAAGACAATGATCCAAAACATAAAGCAAAATCTACAATGGAATGGTTCACAAATAAACATATCCAGGTGTTAGAATGGCCAAGTCAAAGTCCAGACCTGAATCCAATCGAGAATCTGTGGAAAGAACTGGAAACTGCTGTTCACAAATGCTCTCCATCCAACCTCACTGAGCTCGAGCTGTTTTGCAAGGAGGAATGGGCAAAAATTTCAGTCTCTCGATGTGCAAAACTGATAGAGACATACCCCAAGCGACTTACAGCTGTAATCGCAGCAAAAGGTGGCGCTACAAAGTATTAACTTAAGGGGGCTGAATAATTTTGCACGCCCAATTTTTCAGTTTTTTATTTGTTAAAAAAGTTTGAAATATCCAATAAATTTCGTTCCACTTCATGATTGTGTCCCACTTGTTGTTGATTCTTCACAGAAAATTACAGTTTCATATCTTTATGTTTGAAGCCTGAAATGTGGCAAAAGGTCGCAAAGTTCAAGGGGGCCGAATACTTTCACAAGGCACTGTATATACCCAATTATTTTCAATTTTGTCTTGCTTATTTACTGAGTTTTGTATAGTATCGTGTATAAATAATATACCTGTATAAACACTAATTTCTGTATTTGTCATCATTTTTTGCAGTTGTGCTTTATGTAATATGTGTGTATATTAACTAATTTCTGTTCAAATGCCCACTTATTTTGTCGGTTGTGCAAATGCTTTATGTGACATGGCTGGATATAAAATATGACTTAAATCGGATTGTTTGCCCTTTCATTATTGTAATTATATTGTTTTTAATACGGCCGTCAGGCTCATGGTGGTTCTAGGTATGCCTATAACTCTGGTGGTTCTGGTGTTAATGTATTTTTATTCAGTTCCAAAATATTACACTAATGTGTTGCTAAATATATTTTTGAATACATTTAAACAGCATCCATAAGTAATGTTTTTAAAATGTATGACAAATGTAAGGTAAAAACATAATATAGTTTAAGTGTATGGTAAGTTTGTTGCAAATATATATTGATAACAAAAAATTAAAAATATCTGGTGCATTTGGAATATATTTTAAATATAATTTAATCTGTGAGCCATATATTTATTTTATATGTTGAAAATATATGGTACAGTTATAAATATATTATTCATATATTTAACATGTTTCTCATTCAAAAAAAATATACTAAAAATATATTTTCTTTCCGTATGGGGAATCACAATGGGAGAATTGTAATACCATTGCATCCTTGTTTCTGGATACATGGCAGACATTAACAAGGCAATCATTTTCAGGGATTTATAATGCCCTTTTTCTCAACAATTTGACTGAAGGATCCTCTGAAATAATTTATCTCTCTTGTAAGCTTGATGATTAGGATAGAATCAGTGTGTTGGTAACTTATAAAAAAAATGATTATAGTGTAATAATTTAAAATCACCATGTTCTCCTGATTTATTGCACTCAGAATCCCTTTCTCTTTGTTTGCAAGTAGTGTTCCTTTCTGTATTTAGAATGTCAATTCCAATGCTTTCTATTGTCTTCTGAGACAGCAGTACTTCTCCTATGTGACATGACTAACTCTCATCAGTAGACCATCTTCTTGAACAGAACTGTGAGGAGCTGTTCTAAAGTGTCACAAGCATTTAAGCATTATGCTTTGGTGCTTCTAACTTCTGTTATCTAGTGCTGCCAGTCTGAGTCTCATTATGGGATTTAGTCTTGATAAGTATGGGGAGACTTCACCATCTTAGTTATGGTGCTTTGGCCCAAATTCATTTTAAGAGCTGTGGACTATCAGTGCAGCAAGTTATATATTATACACTTTTATTTATTTTTTTATATATCACTGATTGTCCATTACAAGAAACAACCAAATAAATATGTGTTGTGTATGTCTGTGTTATACTGTATGTTAAACATGGTAGAAAGTTGTAACAAATTAATATAAATAGATAAAAATAAAAAAAGTATTATTAATAATGCTTAATGTACAGTAAGTGTTCAATATTTAATCACATAATCTAAATGAACTGACAATAAAAATAACTGAATAATGTAATGTCACGTGGTTAGATAACAAAGCTGGTACTCCAAAAAGGGCTGAGGAAGCACTTGCACCCTCCACAGAAAAAATAATAATAATAATAATGACACTGTTAAAAATGAACATTATTTTGTTGTGCTTCTGAAGATGAACAGACACTTGCCAACAGGAATGTGAAAAATACCACAAAAAATACAAAAATAAGATTTGGAAGTACATTTTTTTATAATAACAACACAATTATCTGTAATTTAATCCAGAAATTTAAACTGCATGTGCATCATAAATTTTTCAAGTTACAGTACCAGTACAGAAATAATTGTTTAACATAACCAACAAGAAGATTGTTATATTTTTCAGTCTACTATTCAGTGATTAAACCCTGTTTCTTTTCCTCCCAGAACTAGAGCACATATTGAAGTAAACAGTGAAGCAAACAGGGATATGGATGTAGAAGTGATTACGAAGTTATTCTTATTGTTTTGCTGTGCTGGGGATATTTATTTCTCTTGTTTTCTTCACCCTTATAAACTAAGAAAGTCACCGTTTACTCAATTCTTTGAGAAACTGGAATCTTGCATTTATTTTTAACTTCTGTTTTTTAGAATTACTGGATCAGCTAAGCCTGACTAATTACATATATTTCAAAATGTATTTTAAAATACATTGCAATGTTCTACATTAGCACATGTAATTGCTGATATTTCAAAATTACATCTAGAGTGCTCATGTATTTAACTGAGTTTTGGTCAAAATAGAATTTCACCTTAGTGCTGCCGTCCACACAGTGATTCCTATAGAAGGGCTGACAATTAACACACAACCTCCATTCCCACTGTCCAGCGCCTGATGATTTTCATTCCTAACCAGCTGAAGTTAAAAGAGCAGCGCTCCCTATCGCTTCCCAGCCAAGATCGGTAAGCTCCTTATCGCATGACTCAACTTGCACTCTATGCAGCAGTGTCTTTATTAGGTCACTATGAACCCCATTTTTGAATCTCTTCCAGCAACTAAGTATAACTCTAAATATACACTGTTCAAAATTGTGAAATGTAATTAATTATTTTGTGATATATGTTTAATGTCTTTCATGTGGGTGGCTGGTAAATTTACTTTCTACTGAAGTGCATTGTTAACACAGCCATCTATAGAACCTAAGGGGAAGAAAATCTAATTGATGGTATTTCTGGACATGTCTAAAAAGCAGTACAGGCCCAGGCTTGTTGCTGCTGCATAAGATAATTAATATTGAACAAAAAAAAAAAAAAAAAAACATTTCACTTGTACTGTGAAAAGCAACTGAGCAGCACTATGCCTGACTTGGGGATTCAAAAGCTTACAAAGTACACTTTGTGTTACTGTATTATAAAACATAATTCAATCTTCAGGCAACCGTAGCGAGCAGGCAGCACCTTTCAATGCATAGGGAGGAGAAGGAGGAGGAGGTTCAATGCTATATGACTTGGCACAATGACCCTTTGCACTCTTGAGCATTAGTCTCAGCAGGGAGTTTCAACCACTGATGAGACTATGATGAGTATCTGGCTCTCCGTTACACTGGGTTTGGGGGCAGTGCCCTAGATGGTAATGGAGAGGGCAGCTTTCTGCATGAGGAAAGGTGATAGTAATAGAGATCTGCCTTTGATTTTCAATAAGATACTTTGGGAAGCCAAAAATGTAAAAGGATAACCAGAAAGTAAGAAGTGGAAATTATAAGCAGTGGAAATTCAAGAACACCTTCAGAATGAAATACGGGTTAGAATTTTTACACAAGCTTCATGAGGCTGGTAGGATGTCTAGAAGAGCTGTAATACCAATTTCTGTGACAGCCTGACAAACCCAGGATGTTTGAGAATGGCGAGGGATCAAGTCAGGTGGAAGATCAATAATTGGACGCCAGTCCTTTTCACTGACACATCCATATTCAGCCATGAATTTACTGACAGGTGTGCGAGGGTCTGAAGACAATGTGTTTACTGCTGCAGCATGTTACAGAACATGATCGATATGGAGAAGGATCAGTCATGGTGTGGGCTGGAATCAGCATACAGGGACCTCCATGTCATCCAGAACGGTACCTGAATGTGTTCTTGACACAGAATTTTCACTTTGTTTGGAGTGCGTGACACTTTCTGTTGTTATCAGAGTCCAATTAATGACTTTCTTTGTTATGCATCATTTTCCACAAGTTTAACTTTTTATTAACACAATCAGTCATTCAATAAATAGCACGGTATGGAACTTTTCTGAAAATCTTGATCCCTCAGCAAAAGTTGAGTAACATATAATTTAAAATGAGTCAGTAAAAACAACTGACACTAAAAAAAAGATTTTCGTTGACATTCAGTCTATATTTACAATATTCAGATCATCTTTGAATGCACCTTGTTTACATAATATATTAGTGAAAGCGATGACAGCATATCCTCCTCAGCAACAGTGGTGATCCATGATGCCACCTCTTAGCACTGACAAGCCCTCAGCACTTAAGCCAGTAAAAATAACAGCTGACAGGAAGACATTGACAGGCAGCTGTGTTGTTGAGCTTGCCCTGCCCCCCTCTTCCAGCAGGCTCTTTATTTAGTTCATTGTAGGTAAAGGAAGAAATACAATTTTGTAAGTGTTTTTTAAAATTTAACATGGGCAACTCTGAACCACTCTAGAAACCTGGAACCATTATGAAAAAACACAAAATGTTGCCCATATACATCTGGATGCAATGTGCTGTAGGTGACAGCTGGCTCTTAGAGCTAATATAGATAACTCTTTCTCACCTGGTCGGCTCTGATTTCTAACTCTCTAACAGACAATTATTGGAATTCATCTATCCTTGGTTGGTTTTCTATTTGAAAATTGTATTGCAAATGTTATAATATGTTCACATGCAGTTTCAAACAGCCAGCAATAATGGTATAGCTGAGCAGATTACTTATAAAAAAAAAAAAAAATGCCATTCCATTCCCTCCATTTGCATTACATAGGTTTGGGTAAAAATACACCCTCACTGTGAAGGGATACAAAAGGAAGTAAAAAAAAGTGTTGAAATGAGATGATTACATTTTCCACTAGCACTTTTCTAAAAGGAAAGCTCTATTTATTTGTTAACACAGAGAGAATAGTGATGTCATCCACAGTTAATGCTGCACCACTGTATCTTTTAACAGTGACTATTTAAACAGTACAAAGCTGGCTATTCCACCTATCTGTTTTGGATTACATCATCTTTAGCCCAAGATCTATCTATGAGCGCAAGGGGGACAGAATGTAATTTCAGACACAACATACCTGACTTCACCTTCTGTGCTACAGAACCGCCACCTAACAGACAGTCAGTCACTTAATATAGGCGATCAGGATTTGCTTTATGTGTTCTGCAAGGCACCGAATAAGTTGACTGGCAATGCTTCTGAGGAATTCTATATATCTGGGACATGCTCATATTATTTTACTGTTTAGACATTAAGTTACAGTTTGACCAGTGTGATGTGTCAGCAAAATGTTGATATGCTTTGAACCCAGATGGCTCTTTTAAAAACAGGACATTTGTCAAAGCTAGTCTAGTTAGTTAGCATGTGAATGGACAAGCTCAAAATGTGGGACTCTTCCATCCAGGCTAGCTAGGTGATTAAATTCCAATAGAGGTACAAACTTTGGCCTACAGTTTTCCTATCTTGACAAATGACATTTAAAAGTTCTCCAACTCCTATAAATGGAGCAGGGCAATCAAGAAAATGAGACCTCAGTGGACCTGCTCTGTACCGTATATTACATAAAAAATGTGGGGATTAAGTATTTTTTACAATACAACTTGGGTGTCTGAGTTTTGTTTTAGCCCTACTAGTAAACTGTCTTTATACTCTGCTCTTGGCTGCCAATGACTTCCCTTGCTATTGACTGTGAAGCAGGCAGTCACTGACCATGTGGGATTCGTCATTGCCTCTGTCAGCCCGGCCTTTCCAATCAGCAGTCCTTGCTGAGCAATGCAATGATTAGTGAAGCAAACATACTGTAGCTGATCATCATCATCAACCAACTACAGACTGTCGGATTTATAGAGAAAAGATACTGTATGCAAATAGGTTTTGTATTTGTTGTGTTAGTACACAAGTATTAGTAGTACTTTCAGGTAATGTTTTGATACTTTTTAGTTTGATAATAAACATATACACAATCAGGAAAAAAAAAATACCTTCATTGTAGAATGGTATGTAGTTCAGTATAGTGGTAAAATGTGTTCAAAATATGTGGTAAGGTAATAAGAAGATAAGGTTATGAACTAAATTCATTGGCTTCTTTTCAAAAATACAACAGTCAAAAGTAAGTGAAAGCTACCTTCGCTTCATTGAGTCCACAAAAAATAACATCCCATGGAGGTCGCAATGTAAGGAATAACGAAAATAGAGCATTGAGGAAGGGTGTGGGGTTCACTGAATACATGTGAGTCAGAAAGTTTATTTGAGACCACCTCACTGGTGTCTAATTTTTATTATATAGCACAAGGGGGTACTGTTGCACCGTGGAGGAACAATACCAGCAATGGTAGATGAGAGGAAATACCAACAATGGTAAAGTTCACTGTTCAGTCCCATTATGGTGCACACGCAGGTGCCGAAATAATATTCAAAACCAGAAGGCAAAAGAAAAAAGGAAAATAAAACACAGTAATAAAACTACAAACAAAAGGTGCTGCTTCCAGCCCCAGCCAATAGAACCGTGTCACAAGCCTTGCTTTGGTTTTGTCCCTTCCCAAATGACCAGATGGGAATAGCATACGCCAACTGCAACAGATCCTATTTAAAAGGCTGAGGAATGAGCAACCGGTGACGCACTTCCTCTCTCTCGGGTAATTTTTCAACACGATACAAGAGATCTCGATTAATTTCAAAGTGAGGGTATGTGGCGGCACATCTGGGCTCGAACACTGATCACAGCGGCTTGGTCAAAGAGCCTGCCCAGCACGTCGTCACGTCCTTGCTCGAGCCGGAAGTCATGGGACCGAGCTAAAAAAAATCAGTGCCCATGGCTATCAGCTCAGGATCAGGTTGGTCCTGAGCGGAGGCAGCCGCGCCAGACCCCTGCGCTGGTTCCGTGGCCTCCCTCCCAGAACCTTCACCAATCGCCCCCATCTGAAACTCCTCAGACTACCTATTGCCAGCCCTCATTTTAGCGGCCCGGCATTCCCGTTTAGTTTTTCATGGTTTAAATCTATGGCAAAACCACGCCGGATCGCGAAAGGGGACAATCTCTCCAATGACTTCCTCTTCCTTAGCCAATAGGGAGTACGGGGCTGTCACAGTAGCCAACTAACTGCTTGCAGTCCCGCCCCAGAATGACAAGCACTAGCAAGCGAGGACACAAACCCATTTGTACTTGTGTCACCTGCTGGCCATTTTTTTTAATTTACAGAAATCTTTGGATAAGTGCTCATGAATGCATTTAGGGCAGCAGTGTGGAGTAGTGGTTAGGGCTCTGGACTCTTGACTAGAAGGTCGTGGGTTCAATCCCTGGTAGGGGACACTGCTGTTGTACCCTTGAGCAAAGTTCTTTACCTAGATTGCTCCAGTAAAAACCCAACTGTATAAATGGGTAATTGTATGTAAAAATAATGTGATATCTTGTAACAATTGTAAGTCGCCCTGGATAAGGGCGTCCGCTAAGAAATAAATAATAATAATAATAATAATAATAATAATAATAATAATAATAACCTGTCCCGTTGTTTGTTTCTGCCCCGGTGAGATTAAACCCGATTGTATTAGGGACTGACCACACCCTGAATCCAAGAGTGCCTGGGTTTGTGTACCATCCACAGTCACAGGAATAACAAAACCTGTCTGTTGAAGTGACTGAGGTAATAGAACACTCTTATCTGGTCGGATGAGGTCACATTCCATAGCGTGAAAATCATGAGCGATGTGGGCCACCTCCCAGCATGTTTCCTCACCATGAAGCTTCACCAGGAGGTTGGAGAACAGGAACCGTCAAAGGGGCTCGACAGTAGGGTGGCCGTGCGAGACCCCGGTCCGATACCGCAGCAGTCCGTGGGTAACCCCACCCTGCCCTGATTCTTGGGCCGGGAGCTCCCGCCGCCACACCCCATCCAAAAACCTGGCTACCCCTTCCCCCCCAGTCCCTTCGGCCTCCCTTGGGCCAGTCGTGGGGGTGATGCTGGAGTACAGGCTTTTCCAGGTGGCTTAGCGGGCGTTGGTTCCGTTGCCTGGTACCACTGGTGCCAGCTGTAACGCCCTATCCAATTGGTCTGGTGCCTGTCGTTGCACCCACAGGCGCGCCTGGCTCTGGTGGTCACATCTGGGTTCAGCCAGCCCAGTGCGTAATCCTGCAAGCGATGAGCAATGGTGCGGGGTTTCTCCTCCGCCGAAAAGACCTCATTCTGGATTTTTTTTCGGAAGCCCTCATGAGTAGACCCCACTCGAATGAGGATAGCCGCCTTCAGAGTGGGGTAGTCCATCATCCCTGCCGGGGACTGAATTTTCACCACTGCCTGTGCCTCCCCAGTCAGCTGAGGCAGGAGGTAAATAGCCCACTGTTCCTGGGGCCACTGGGCCGAGATCGCAATGGCCTTCAACACGTCCAGATACGCTTATCTGGACGGTCCTCAGCCATCACCTTAGTGGGCCACTGTAATCTCGGGTCTGGTCCCGCAGCCCTTGCACCTCCCTGCACGGCCGCCGTCGAGGTTTGGCGCATGAGCTCCATCATAGCAGCGAATTGCTCAGGACCCATTCTGCTCCCAGTATGGTGTGATGCTGTGTATGAGCAGGGCCAGTGAATCCCACTGCTGACACCACATGTAGAAGGGTGTGGGGTTCACTGAATACACAGGAGTCAGAAAGTTTATTTGAGACCACCTCATCGGTGTCAAATTTTTATTATATGGCACGGGGGCACTGTTGCACCGTGGAGGAACAATACCAGCAATGGTAAAGTTCGTCTCCACGGCAGATGAGAGGAAATACCAACAATGGTAAAGTTTACTGTTCAGTCCCATTATGGTGCACACGCAGGTGCCAAAATAATATTCAAAACCAGAAGGCAAAAGAAAAAAGGAAAATAACACACAGTAATAAAACTACAAACAAAAGGTGCTACTTCTTGCAGCTTCCCGCAGCCTCCGCTCTCCGGTACGGCTCGGGCTTGAGAGGTACTTTGCTGGTCCCTCACTCACACTCACAGGGTTGCCCAGACTTCCCCCAGATAAGCTAATAACGTCCCACTAGGGGTATGTGGAAACAAAATACACTAATTCTGTGCAGTGGCTGTCGTCTTCTTCTTTATCTCTTGCTCCAGACACTGGCGTTCTGTAGTTTGTAATCCTGGTTTACGAACATAGCTCCCACTGTCATTTCTCCTAGAAGGGCAAGACCCGAGGGAACAGCAAAGCATCACTTTTATAGGTCCAGCGACCACCCAAGACCCACCTCTCGACCACTCAGAGATATAGAGAGACGACACACCCTCACCCAACCTCTCTGTGTCATTGCCATGATTGACAGGCGGATCGCACAGGGCTCCCGACCCCCCCTGCAGGATCATGCATGCGTCAGATAGCCAGCACAGACCTTACCCTACTACAAGCATAGAGCATTTGTTCGTGGTGTAGGGTTTTTATTCACCGCAGTAAATCACGAGCCCCGACAAGGGTGAGTGGTTTATGCAAGGACATCCTCCTAAGGCGAATAAAAACCCTATACCATTCAATATTCAGTTTGTACCACAAGTACATTTTAAAAATAAATAACAATAAAATGTGTGCATTTTTTATATTAAATCAATTAATTCAGTGATTATTTTACCTGGTGGATCTTTTCTTTCATTTTCAACACGCTATGCTTCGACATAGATTAATTTCTAACCTTGTTTTTGGCCTCTTCACAACCATCTTTTTAGATATAGTAGAACCTTGAGCTCATTATGTCAATTTCAGCAGTACACTACTGGATTGGAATGTAAGCAAAGACATTCAAAACTGGTCCCAGTAAGCATGTTATTCCAATTAAGTGGAATAACACAAAATTATCCCACGCTAGATATACCCACACTCATGGTATAAATTTAAATATGCAGCAAATGTAGCTCTACAGCAAATGCAAACATATGCACAGACGTTCCCCCTGATCACTTACAGAACCTGACCTTGTAAGGACTTCTCAGCCCCTAAGCCCTTCACCTTAATGAACACATAATCAATTTTAACATACTGTAAAAATGTTTACTAGTGGCTTTTTATTTCTATCAGCTCATGGCAGCTTCTTCAATATTTAATGTAAATATGGTGGATAATCATAAAAACTACAAAAAAAACTAATTTGCATTTACGCTTGAAAAAGGGGTTAGCACGGATCACAAATCATACGATTCATCCTTTGTCGTGCATAATTATTTCTAGTGCCTACATCTGTGATTCCAGCACAAAAATGTTTATAATATTACATCTGTGTTGCAATTTGTCCCCAACCTCAGTTCACCAGGCTCTTTATGTGAACAGGGATACTTTTATGCATGGGGAGTGCTGTGTAAATGAATTCATTTCAGTTCTTTATATGATTTTTGTCCCCAATATCTTTAAATTATTTGATTTAAAAAGTCCTACAAAAATATCAATATCCACAGCGTTCCGGATTGCTGAGTTTCTAGTGATGTTGAACTCTGGCAACAAATGTGCACCAATAGTGCTGGAAAGCTTTTAATTTACTATTCAAAACAAAACTGACTGTGTCTGGCAGAGAATAAATTCTGACTTGTAAGTAAATACATGTAATTGAAGCAGTGGACTGTTGAAAATGCATTACGTGCAGAGCCATTTTATTATGGGGATAATTATCTTCCTTCACAAACAAAGGCCAGGGGGAAAAAAATCTGTTTTTGGTATGTATGTGTGTAATTGCTGCCTCTAATCATTAAGGAGATCAGGATAACATAAAGCACAGAAACCTATGAAGGTCAAACCTCAAGATATTGTTCATGACATTAGACGTTTCTGGCTAAGTAATGATCTTGGAGCTGTGGCACATGCATTTTCAATGCAACGTGATCATTCTGTCTCTTTATTTATGTAGATGATGCTCACTGTCAGTGAAACAAATAGGCTTACTGGAGCTCCAGGCAAAGTGCTTCAATGTTAACTCAACCAACATATTTAACTTAAATCTGTGAAATTAACAGTTGCTATTTTTATACAGCGGAAGGAAAAATAAGATATATGGGTGTCTTTATTAGAACTCAATTAATGCCTCAACCTGCTGTTAGGGGAGCTGCCAGAGAAGCTGTCCTTCAGAAGACATGTTAAACCTTAAACCAAGATCCTGCATACTTGGACATCAAAGGGTGGCTTTATGAAGAACAGCTGGGTAAACACTGGTTTTCTGGCAAAATCTCTTTGCCTTTCCCAAACCCCAGAAATGGAGACAAGACATAGATTTCTGATCGATAAAAGTTCTCATGAAAGGTGTCAGGTTAACCACACTGAAAATATGATGTTGCAAGCTGAAATGGTTTATCACTGAGATAATAGCAGTAGAGGCAGCATGTTGAACTGTACATTTAGAGATTCAAGATGTCAAGACCAGGCACAATAATGAGAACCTGACCTTGAAACTTCTTGGACCTCAGCCTTGTTGGCAAAAGCTAAAAATAACAGTTTGCCACACAAAGTGAATGCTAGTCTCACTAAAAGAGACATCCCGCTCCAGGAACCTACTACACTACGAAATCCTCTCTACACTGGTTTGGATCAACATCCCCTAAACTAACGTACAGCTGTTGCTCCCAAAGTCTCGGCATCCTCCTGGTGACTCTGGGTCGTTGCGACAGTCCTGGCTGGGCAGCGTCTTCACAGCCACCATCTTGCAGTTGAAGGGTTCCGTAGTAGTTATCCTGCGGAGTGGACGCTCTCCTCCTCTATGTAAACAAAGCACCCGTCTGTGTAGCATGAAGGTGCAGTCACCTGCAGCTGTGGCGCAGACGCATTTTGAGCTGTGTGCAGCCTCCCCAGGCACGCGCCCCACCAAATACAGACCTCCAGTTCAGCTCAGCGCTGGGCGAGACTACCTGCTCAACTGGTTGCCTAGCAATGCGTCTCCTATTACTCGTCCCAGCTACATGCATCCACGCAAGAACCAGCGACAGGGTCCTCCTTGTCACAGTACTTTCAATTAAAATTCTTATGTCTCCTTCCTGCATTGCTGTGTGCTAGAGAGGGGGTAGCACCATTGGGAAGTACTGTATTTGTTTTTAATAAAACAGTTGAGGTAAACTATTCATCTTTTATGAGATTTTAAAAAAATAGCATTCAGGTTAAAAAAAAAAAGTATAAAAAATAAATTGATTTTTTTAGCGCAGCATATAGCACTTTCAAAGTAACTTTTATCCATCTTCATGGCCGATATTTACTTATTTATAACAGTCATACATTTTTAATGCAATAGTTGAAGTGTACATCTATTTCCTAAGTTTATCAAATGGATTTTGGTGTTTACTTAAATCATTGTTCTGCTCAGCTGCTTGGTTTGGAGTCATGTTCAATGGGTAGAAAATCTGAAAATCCTACATTTGAAAAACGGCCAAGGTGTGAAATAGAACATCTACATTTAATATGCATTTGAATATAACCTTCCATTGATTTTTGAGAGAGGCTGACACATTGTTATAGATTAGGTGTAGATAGCAGTAGAACATCTAGGTGTGCATCTTTAATAGAATAACTGTCATGAGGCAGGAGCAATGTATGCATAGATTAAACCGAATGAAAAAAAATTGAAGGCAGAGGGGCTCAACATTGGTAGAGAGGTGTCAAGAGTCACCAGCTCCCAGGAGGAGCACACTCTTTCAAAGGTGGCAGGGGGCAGAGGAGGGACAAATAAATGCAGACAAAAGGCACCTCCATGGTTTAAAAAACAGAAAAGACTATTGATTTTTTGAAAATGAAGGGAGAGCCATTTCTGTGCCACTCGAATCATGGTAAGGCTTTAAAAAAAACATGATATTTGAGGGAGTTTTTTTTGTGTACAGAACAATAAAGGATAGCATCATAACTAATAGCACATGGCAGCTCAGCAGAATGCCATCTGCTTCTCAAGAAAATGTTCATAAAGTCACAATTATCTTTTTGTATGCACTTTATCGAGAATATAATTTGCAAACTAATCAACTAAGTACAGATATAGGCACACACACTACAGATATAAACATGCAGGACGTTTTACTATAAAAAAAAATTAAACAACATTCTATAATGATATACAACGGGCTTTCTGTTGAACTTTCATACTGTTTATTAGCAAAGTCAGCTCATAAAGATGCCAAGATTGTGTAGCAAACTGGTCTGACTGACACTTCTGCCCATGTATTAACCAGGTGTGGAAAAAGTATTCAAACGTGTTACTTGAGTAAAAGTACTGTTATTTGGAAGAAAAATGTAATTAAGTAAAAGTCAAAGTATTCTTCTAGAAAACTACTTGAGTAAAAGTACAAAAGTATCATATCTTAAAAGTACTCAAGTATCAGAAGTAAAAAGTAGCTGCCCTTAAATTCTACAGGAAATCTGCCATTACCCAGTTACACACCAAGTATATTTATCAGGGGGCACTACTATTTTACACACACCTATACTAATATACATTGAAATCGTATGTAAAAATAATGTGATATCTTGTAACAATTGTAAATCGCCCTGGATAAGGGCTTCTGCTAAGAAATAAATAAATAAATAAATAAATAAATAAATAAATAATAATCTCAAAATCAGGCATTTAAATTTTAGTCACAACCTTTATCCATAAATAAAACACAATTCATTAAACAATTCTAGGATCAAATGTTAAAAATGTGAAATCCTGTTTTGAAACTGCTTGTAGATTCCCGTTACTCTTCTAAACTACTAAATGCATCCTCTGCAGCTAAATAAGAGGGACCACAATAAACACAGATGAGTCAAATTACTCAAAAGCAGTGGGTGCGTTCACAGAGATCATTCTGTGCAGATTCTGTGCAGAATCTGACCAATTAATTAGCCAATGATCTTCTAAGAATTGGTCAGATTCTGCACAGAATCTGCGCAGAATGATCTCCGTGAATGCACCTTCGTTGGGGGTTTCGTTGTGTTTGTTGATTGGTTATTTTAAAAATCAAATGGTCTCTGGTTGGGCATCAACATACTATGTCAGGGATGGCGAACCAAAGTCAGATTTATATATATATATATATATATATATATATATATATATATATATATATATATATATATTGTGAGATTAAGAGTGTCAAAGGGGTTAGAGACGCAGAACGACCAGGAACTACAATTCCCAACAACGGGGCAAACACACCTTGCATGACGGGTAACAGCGGTAGCTTTAAAAAGCTGCGGGAATCAGCTAGAGGGGAGAGTGAGAACAGGTGCACACACGAGCCGTGGGACGGGAGAGTACCTAACCAAGACGAAAGTGGGCAGCTGCATTGTGAGCGAGATTGGGATATTAACCAGTGGTAACCCAGAGGAATACAATGTTAGCACTTGTTTCTAAAAACGGTACAGCGTAGTGGGGCATTACATTGAAGCAACTGCGCGGACTACCATTGTCACCATTCGGAGACAACCATTGTTTCTACAGTGGGACAGTGCACGGTGGTTTTACCTTGAAAACAACACGGCGGACTACAGGCTTCCCTGCATCGGAGCAACGCAGAGAACACGGATTGCTGTAGAGTGAGTATGCTGTGTTTTACCGTTGATATGCTGGGAGCTACTGAAGTACGGGACTTGTGTGTATTCAAACAGAGTGCTTAAAGACTGTATCAATAGCCCACGAACTGGGCAAGTGATTAACCCAGGAGAACTGTGTCCGTCTGGAAGTGTTGAACGGTGTAAAAATACGCAGGGACACAGAAAGGGTGATTTAAACGAAACACAACTTTATTGTATGTCCGGAGAACAGTGGAACCTGCAACAAAAGAGAGGCGAGAGTTAGAGAACGCTCATTGCTCACTGTTTATCACCTGTATTAATTCTATTCTACACAGCAGTGTTATTACTTACCTTTACGAAAGGTTGGCCGGGTGTTGGGGCCGCACTCTACCGCAAACAGACTTCCGGGGCCGTCGGGAGTACAAACCTGTGAGTAGGACGGGGACTACCACAACTCCACAGCGCCATCTGGTGGATGTCCACGACAACCTGGAAAAGAGAAAGAAGCCACAATACCAAGCCAACACCAAAGAAACTTGGATACAACAAGCCATTACTTACCTGAGGGTCTCGCTCCACAAAGAAAGTCCTGGACTGTGTTTATTTGAGTTTGGTTATTATTTGTCTTGATAATTGGAACTTCTGTGTGTTCATTTGTGGAATATAAGAGGAAAAGAAAAATCATTAAAACAGAAATCTCCTTGGACCTGGGTCTCTGTCACGTTCTTCTGCACCAAAACAGGCACTACTTGCACATCTCATACTTACGAGGACTATACCAGTTCACAAATATATATATATATATATATATATATATATATATATATATATATATATATATATATATATATAGTGCCAAAGGTACCAATGATTAAGGGGATGTAAGTCGTTATATAGGGTAAACGGTAACTATTTAAAACAATATTTACATTCCATTTTTTTTGTAATTATGTTTTTATTGACCACATACCAACAAAACAAAAAGTTTTAATATTGCAGTATTGCTACACTACAGTGAAATGCATGAATCACATTTAATCACGTTTGAGAATGTTAATGCTAAATTACATTAAAAGAAACAATCACAATGCAATACATATTAAAAGTTTGCTCATTTGGCGCGCTGCATCGGTAACCCTGGCCATATTGTTATTTTTTTTGTTTGCAGTTGCACACAACCATTACTGGCGTACCTTATTTTTTTTCAACTGTGATATATTTACTTCCTTGAACATATCTACTGCTTTTACATTTTGTAAAATAAGTAGTAGTAGATAATATAATTTGTGGCATTGTGGGGTTTTTTGGGGGAAAAAAGATAGCTGTGGTTGTCTTCATACAGTGGGGGAAAAGCAGGTTGTAAAAAATCCTCAAAATAAATTATGCCTCTGATATGAGTACATTTGTGGATAGGCTATTCATTTTTTTCAATGTAGTTTGACACCTGCATTTCCCCCATAGTGTCAAGATTACATTAAAAAAAACGCATCGCCTGAGATACAAGTACTGTCTGTGACAGTGAATATATTGTCGCTCGGATTATGTCATTCAGGGTTTTTTAGAATCCCCGACTCTGAAAATTTTAAATTGTGTCGGAGTGTGAAGTACGAATAGTACAGGAGATAACGGTAAGCAAAATTCAACCTCCCCGGACCCCGCGAGTCCTGCTGACACATCCATAGATGACCACAATTACAGATGGACAGACTTACTTGTTTGTGTCTGCTTCCTCCTGGCCCCAGAGTGCAGCACAACAGCATAAAACAGACATAAACAGTTGAACAGAACATTCCGTTAATAACGACTACAGTTAGCACTGCTCAATTACTCGGGGGCGGAGCCGTCCTTGCAAATCAAACTGATTGGCTTTCTAAAGTGCCACTCAGCTGTCTTTGTGGGCGGAGAAAAAAATAAACCAACAATCAGCTGCTGACTTGGTGTGTCAACAAATATGACTCTGCGTGCCATTGGTTCGCCATCCCCGTAACTATGTCATCAAAGCAAGCAGACACTTTGCGCAAGTAAAAGTATCCCAAAAATAAAGTACTTAAGTAAAGTACAGATCCCCCCAAAAAACACTTAAGTAAAGTAACAAAGTATTTCTACTTCATTACTTTCCACCCTTGGTATTGACTACTCTGAAAGTATAACCAAGTACTGGTGAAAATGCATTTCAGAGCACTGCTCCCCTGTATGCCAGTCCATTAGCGTTTAAATGCAAAGAATCGTGTGCAGGTTAACAGAATGTCTCCTAACTATTTAGGTACTAACCGAGGACAACTGTACATGATTAAAATACAACTCAGTGCAGCATCATATCAATGTCTGTAATGTTGAATGATTTATTGACCCATGTAATACTGATTGTTCTCCAATACAACAGTACTACAGTGTGGAGTTTAGCTTTTGTTGTTAAAATCTGTAACTGGAATTGTATGCTGTGTCCTAAATCACACTCCAGCGACAGGCAGTTTCCTGTACAGAGACTGTAATATCTCAGGGGTATTTGCTTTTGTAAAGATCAGTATAAATAACCCAAGCGTGTGAACTGGTTGTGAGGAGTTTATTTTTATTGAATACAAATGTATATAGTTGCCTATATATTAACTACAACTTTGCATTCAGTTATACACCTCCTTCACAAATGAAACAGGAAACTCGTCGATTGGGATAAAAAATGGAAACAATAAGAGTTAGAAACTCCGATACACCCAAGAAAATGTACTCATTTACTTGTACTCATTTAATCTGCATGTTTTTGTCTTATCTGTATGTCTACAATTTCTAATCATTATAAAGTGCATGGTGGCACAAAATTGTACAAACGCAGCAATCGCCTAAATAAAGAAATAAAAAAGAAAAAAACATTTTAAAAAAATGCCATTACTGAAATACTAGTTAGATCTCACTGGGCAGAATAATGTATCATTTTGTTGAACCTTTACTGTGGATCTAAAGTGACAGGGCAATGCTGTTCTAACACTGGGTGATTGGCTGGTACTATGCTTCTGGTTGAAAGCACAGTGACAGAAGCAAGGGTTATCTTTTCTGAGATACAAGTGTCCTCTCATCAGCGGAATCTAAAGGCCTCATCGTTTTTTATGTGCTGCTGCTTCCAGTCCAGCCGCAGTTTCTCACAGCGGGGTGCCACCCGAGATCAAAACCTTGCACTGAAAAACATTTGTTTTCTGTCGAGCAGATGGGAATTATGGTTCCACTGACATTACATAAATTTAAGTCTGTATTTCTCTCCAACAGAAAGTTAAGCTAACCATTAACAAAATCCTTCTGTAACAGCAAAGCACATGTTTGGCACCATGTTGCAGATAAAGTGAAACCTGAAATAACCGGTCACCAAAGGAATTGCTTGTTTAAAATGTAGCGATATAAAACAAAAAAAAAGAAATCTCTTCTATGGGTTTACTGCCTGACAAGAGCAGGTGACCACTTCAGTCAGGTGGCTGTACATACACGTTTTACTGTAGTTATTATAGCATATTGGGATATTTGCCATTTGTTCTACTCACATACATTCATAAAAAGTACATTACAGTATTATATATTATTATATAATGAAACCTATATTAAGACACAGTGTATTGGAATTTGCGTTCTGTTCATCCCTCTGATTGATTGTCACTCAAGTGTCACAATACAAGGAGCTTCATGGATCTTTAGGCAACATTCATTACCTGCAGGGATGCAGTAGCAACAGGACTGCATTGTTGTCATGTGTGAATCATTTTTAACAAGGAGCTATCAGGGAGACATGTAAACAAGTTGAAATGATTATCAGTAAAAGGTATGTTGATGATTCTTTTGTGGTAAAAAAAAGGTCACAAATTAAAGCAGCTGTTATAAACAGTTAATTAAAATATCCAACATGGTAAATACCATGGCTAAATTTAAAAACAACAAACAAGGCCGTTGTAATTTACATCAAGACATTACAATATATCATACAATTGGAACCGCTTAGGCAGAAGGTTTCAGAAATGAGCTTTATTCCAGCTTTTTTCTTCCCTTATTTTGACTGGTTACTGCCTTGAGGAAACTTCAATACCACTTAAAAATGGAACCAGTGTGTAATTGTACTCATTAGTATGATTTATTAACCATAAATGCACTGCTGTTGAGGTATCTCTTTGAATAAGTGCTTAGGAATTTCTTTTTTTAATTTTAATTACCAAGTCTTCATTTACTGTTTCTTTCCACGAGTGAAAAGAACAGAACATAGGGGATGATTGAAACAGAGCGCATAACTCTCCTTTTACAGGTTTGGACTATATTACTAATTACCTGGTCATCTACACAAGACAAACACAGAAGTCTTTCTTTAGGCAGAAATTTAAATATAAAAAATTCATGCTACCGATAAAGCAGGTCCACAAATTGTTCAAGATGGACTTATACAACACACTTTATACTATAGGAAATAATATCCTCATCATTTGTTTTCTTGCTCTTATAATTTGCCGCATATGTTTTTCAATAAAAAAAGTGTTTGAGAGTATAAGAAGTGGTCATGTTATAGGTCATACCTATATTCATTTTATTATTATTCCCTGAGTAATTAATGTTATTTTTTATTACGTGTTTTAACAATGGGGTAAGAACATCAAGGTTCTTTTTTGGTTTATAGCCCGAACCCAAATCTCCAGTTATGAATTCCATTGAGCATTTCTGGATCGTTCGTGAACAGAAGACAGCTCTCAAGTACCGTCTTAAGAAGCTGAAACTCATCTATTGTGAAGAGCAGCAACAAATATCCCCCAGACTTGAGCAAAAGGCTTAAACTATTATAGTGGTCTCTAAGCTGTGATAAATTCAAAATAGATCCTGCAAAATGTTAATAAATATATTGAATGGATGTCAGTACTTATGATCAACTATTGTTCTTTTTTTGAGTAGGCCTAAATTGTAAAACGTATTGTGATTAAAAGTTAATTACGTTTTTTTTTTTACTGGAAATGGAAGAATATTTCGAAGTGTTAGGTCTTCTGGAAACCAAAAAGTCACATGACCCTCAGTATGGCAACCATCTTAGGTCACAAGTTAGAGCTTCCATAACACTGAAAATATGACGTTATTGCTAAACTGGTTTATGAGAATATTAGTATCCAGCGGTGGATTAGCAAATCCATACAAGATCTCTTTGTAAAATGCTTCATTAAACTAGTATACCAGTATGTTATCCCGAGCCTGTGAGCTAAACTAAGAAGAATGAACATTTGTGCAATAATATCAAACCTTAACTTTTATCTCCTTAGTCACTTTCCTACAAGTACATTTGAACAGCTACTGTAAACGACTGATTATCTGAAAACACAAGATGTTAATACTTAAAAGGCACCACAAGTATGTTTACTGCACTTTACACAAATTCAATAGCAAACGATCTGCTTGTTCTACAAACTCAACCAAGAAGAAATAACTGCAGCTACAGTATTCAAATGTAAAGAGTTCAAGTTTCTTATTAGTATGGTTGGTTGTTGATAAAGTATACATTTATTTAAATTAAGGAATAAAGACTGTGATTGAATTGTAATTCACAAAGTGACCTTCAGTGTACTTACTGCTTAATAGTCTTGTACATTTAAAAAACATTGGCAGTAGATAAATGTCAACTATCAGAATACTAATGAAGGAATCTCAATAAGAGTCGACATGTATAATAATGTTAGCTTAAAACCTACTTACTAATAACCCATTAAGGTCACCCTGATATAACTTGCCAAAGAAACATGCAATAGTATATTTGTACTCATGTTGCAACAGTGATTTGCATACATACTAAAATTAGTGTTTGAAATGTATTTAAATTACTTTACCAACAGTAAACTAATTCAGTAAGTAAAGTCTGGAAGCCCCCCCCCCCCAGTCTAATATGGTATTCAGTTGGTATGATAATTGTATTTTAATAGCTTATCTTATGATTCAGTTATAGTTAATATACATTGTCTAAAAATTGTTGCAGACAACAATAAGGAATCTCATTCGGCCAAATTAAATTATTAATTATGAACTGTTTTAAAACAAAGAACCCTGGACAGTGAATCACAAAACACCATAAGAACTAAAAAAAAAAAAAAAAAAAAAAAAGGATTGCAAATAGTACCCAATTACATGCATAGTTTGAAGATGACATTTATTTACAGGCAGCATTTTAAGTGCAAAACAATCTCCTTTTTTTGAGCTAAATATTAACTCAAGTCACAGCTGTAACCTGAATTCCAATCATCACCTCCTTCTATTTAATCATAGTATGTAGCCATGCAGCTTATAAATGCAAACTATTACAGATTTCATATAGGGCTATAACTTTAGGAGCAGGTTCAATAAGGTTTTAAAATAAGTAATTACTTTTTCTTTGGAATCTGCAGTGCTCCTGCTGGGAAGACGATTTATATTGTTAATAGTTTACAACAACAACAACAACAACAACAACAACAACAACAACAACAACTCTGTACAGAAGCCACAATCAATTTCATCCAAAAGGTTTTCAATCAACTGAAGTTACAAAAACAAAAACAAAACAAAATGTAATTTTGACATTGCACAAACGATGAATATTAAAATCTTTGCTAAATATTATTAAGAATTCCATATAATATTGCTGAGCTAAACCATAATCCAAAACCAGTATCAGACCCTCAGAAAAATGGGCTTTGATTTTGTTAAATGTTCATGATACAGAGTTCATGCATTACTTCAAAGTCATAAGATATACAGTAGTACTAAAAAAAAAAAATATTTGGAATAAAAAGTCTAGAGAGGAGAGTGAATATTGCCATTGAAAAGAATAACACATCCACTCTTATATGGCTTAGGTTTACGTGAAACTATGTCTGTAAAGCCCCCAGTACTTAAAAGTCAGCCTTGGGGGGGGGGGGGGGGGGGTACAGTATGGCCGTTAGTGGCCTTTCGAGGGGCCTCACAACTGATATTTTTGGAATAATAATAATAATAATAATAATAATAACAACAAAATATTGTATTAATATGTTGTTAAATAATATCCAAATGGCTGGCAGTCAGACACATACTAATTTACTGTATTTCATCAGTTTGTTGCAGGTTAATAAGCCTATTGCTTGAATCTATCATTTATATTTTCCTTAAAAAATGGTTATTCAAGGCCATCCACCGCTGTTTAGATGTTTATCATGTGACTCTAAATTAAACCACAACTTTGAGACCAAAAATCTGACAAGTACTTTCATCCAGAACAGATCAACAGAGCAAAGCTCTAGTTCAGAGTTACTGATTCTGTTTAAACTGATTCTAAAAACATTTTCTTCTGCCATTTAGCCTCCAACAGAAACTTCACAACTTTTTGAAGACTGCTGTCATCATCAGGTCTTGAAATGTGAGTCACAATAACACATGCCTTTCTTTTTTGTAAGATAACTGATTGTTATGAGGTCTGAATTGCCTCGATAAAAGTACAAAAAACAATCAAAAGGTTATATTCTCTAATGTGTTTCCATTTCCATATCAGTGAAAAAAATATGAAATTCGGAAAATTACAAAGCAGAAGGAAACCTGGACCATAACCCTCTACTTCCTCCCTGGGGATTACTGAAATAAAGTAAGCTGACCATCTTATTGATTTTAGAAGACCTCTAGCTGACTGGAACATTAATTATCATTTGAGTAAAAATGATGCAAAACCATAAACCATAAAGATATGCTTATCAAGGAAATAAATACATTACCGTATTACTTCAATTTGGCGCCACTGCATTTATTTTAAATTGATCAAAATGACTGCGGCCCTTAAATGAGGGCGGCGATTATACAAGGGTGGTCTTTATTAATAATACTATGCTTTACAAACACTGCAATATTTTATTAAATGATTTAAGGCATTTTAGAAACCGCGCCATGAGAGGCTCCGATCTGCAGCACTATACTCGTGTGTTTTGGGTGCTTGAATACAGTACATTTACTGACAGTTAACGAGAGCCTATTAGGTGGGAGTTGGGAGGTCAGGGGAGTACTGTACCAGCAAATCAGGAGTGTGTATTGGTTGCTATGGGGCGGGACAAGAAGAGGAGAAAGAATGGTATGTGATGCAGTTGTTTTTCTTCACGAAAAATATTACCTCTGAATGTCGGTTTGATTTCTGTTAAAACTAAAATATATCCTACTCTTTTTTTTTTTCCTCACTGTAATTTACCTGCTTGTTTGTAATTTCTCTGTAAGAGAAACTGAAACCAAATCTTCTCATAGATAGGAAGCAAGTTTTTTATATATATATATATATATATATATATATATATATATATATATATATATATATATATATATATATATATAAATTGTACAGGACTGAGTAACATGCCAACTGAATAAAAAACAAAACAACTAAACCCCCTACATGAAGATATCTTCAGCCAGCTATCGGATAGCGCTTAGAGTGACCCCAAAGCTCTAAGTTCCTCTGAGTTTAAGTTTTCACCATCCAAGCTGACGACGAGGTAAACAGACAGCCCTTGTTTTATCCCCTGCTGTGTTGGCACTGAACTGTGCTGGAAAAAAAGGGACGTGAAGGCTGCTGTAAGTAGTTCATTTTGGGTTGTCTGTCAGGACTGTACTATAAAATAACACTTGTTTACTAAGGGGGGTGTACATTAGTTACATGCTGGATTGAGGTTGCAGTCTCTTCGGGGGTGTCATGTACAGTCAGAGTTGCGCGTTTCTTTATTTATTTTTTGAGCAGGGGTAGAAAAAAAATACCTTTACATTTCTTTATTGAGAGCAGCGTTTATTCCATGGTGGCATCTATCAAAAAGCTGATATCTGACTGAGGAGTTCATTCGAGGGCGGCATTAATTCGAAGTAATACGGTAATAATACTATTACGAGATCACCTGTAGATGCATAGCTGGTAATGCCCAATTAAACATCTCAAAGTTCATATAAAAAATATGAGAAACAAATTGTGCAGTACGATATGGTCAGAAATTATTTTAGAGGTTTTTTTTTTTTTTTGCTAAGAAAAACAGAAAGAACATAGCCTAATAAAATATGAATGGTGACAACCAACCAAAAAAAAAAAAAAGGAAAAAAAGCCCAGACTGTGCACCATGTTCCTTGTGTGAAGGCAAACCCCAATAAAGAACATATACAATATAATACAGCTTTTTTCTCCATAAAATGGTACAAGGCACGTCTGATATGAAGAAACTTGTTCATTCAGCTCTTAATAGTACCTTGCTTAATGCTGTGCGTGGACCAGAATAAAAAATCATCTGACATTTATTGGTTGCAACACTGCATACTTCTGAGTTAGGCATGGCTACTCGTGCATCTCCCTGGCATTTGAATATGGTCTGTGAGGGTAAATGCCCCCTGCTGCTCAAGTCAAACTTTGAAATCTCCATGCCTCAGTAAATTAATATATTATTAAAATATACATTATAAAATAAAGAATATTTATACCAAAAAAAACCCCAGTAATTAGAGTTTATAAAACTATAGGTATTAGTGATGTAGCAGAAAGAACCAGATCCAATGCACACCTCTACAAGTGCACTTAAATAGATTTACAAATGCTAAAGATAACTGTCATAAAGAAGGATATATACTAAAATAAGCACACATAGATGTATAGTTATACTTTCAAGGAACTACAAAACCAGGAATGCTGGATTTATTTTTCTGGACATATAAGATAAAACTACAGTGCAATGCAAACTGTAGTTACTTTACAGTTAGTACCGCTCATTAAAATGTTAAACTAAAATGAGAGCCACTTGATTGTTTCTCTGTGGCAATGTCACAAAGACGGCCAGAGTGGGTGGCGTCAGACCAGACAGGAATACACAGACAGAGACGGTGGTGATGAGGAGCTGAGTGCAATGGCTGCACTCAGCGTTTATTTAACAAATAAAAGGGTTTAACAGTACAAAAAACAGGACACGGCACTTGACGCCAAAAGAAACATATAAACAAAACGGACTAAACAGTGAACAGACAAACGGACAAACACGGTGAGCAGATAACACTAATTACTTTACTTTAGACTTTCTTTTCTCCTTCTCTCTCTCCCGTTCTCCACTCACCGAACACCAACCACGAGTGACTAAACGTGCATCTATTTATACTGTTTGTGCTGGGATTCAATTACTAATTAATTATTCACTTGAATCCCAGCACGTGAATTCATTACGTGAAACCCCGTGTTCACATATTATATTTTAAATGCACGTGCGTGATGTGCAATCCCGTGCCTAAATACAAATCTACACTTTTTAAATACATGTGAAACACAGACCCGTTTATATCCCGTGTACCAACGACTATACACCAACATTAACACACGCACGCAACACAAAACACACAAATGCACACAGGGACGGGGCACATTGCCACATATACCCCCCCTTGTGCGCAGCACACATGGCCTCAACGGCCACCTCCCCCCTTAAAAATCCAGCAGTCCAGGACAAAGTCTCGGGCTGGGAAGGGAGGCTTCAGTGGGCCCTTGGCTGGCAATGCTGTCAGCACCCCTGCCGGTAGTGGCACGGCTGACAGCCTGTTGGTCCCATCCTGCAGCGAAAAAGCTGCGGGGGCAGGTGGTCCCCCGACCTCCCCCTTCTTCGTAGCCGGCAGCTCCCTCCTGTGGGGCTCCGGCCACAAGAACTCCTGCAGCGAAACTGCTGCTGGGGAAAGTGGTCTCCAGACCTCGTCCCCCTTCTTCGTGGCCGGCAGCTCCCCTTTCTGGGGCTCCGGCCACCGTACTCCCTGCGGAGGTACGGGCAGCAGAGGCAGCTCCTGCTCCTCTGCTCCGGGCGGTGGCGGAGGCAGAGGCAGCTCCAGCTCCTCTGCTCCTGGAGGTGGTGGAGGCAGAGGCAGCTCCAGCTCCTCTGCTCCTGGCGGTGGTGGAGGCAGAGGCAGCTCCAGCTCCTCTGCTCCTGGCGGTGGTGGAGGCAGAGGCAGCTCCAGCTCCTCTGCTCCTGGAGGTGGTGGAGGCAGAGGCAGCTCCTGCTCCTCTGCTCCTGGAGGTGGTGGAGGCAGAGGCAGCTCCTGCTCCTCTGCTCCTGGAGGTGGTGGAGGCAGAGGCAGCTCCTGCTCCTCTGCTCCTGGAAGTGGTGGAGGCAGAGGCAGCTCCTGCTCCTCTGCTCCTGGCGGTGGTGGAGGCAGAGGCAGCTCCTGCTCCTCTGCTCCTAGTGGAGGAAGCGGTGGAGGTGGCGGAGGCAGAGGCAGCTCCTCTGCTCCTGGCGGCGCTGGCTCCCTCCGCTGTGGCGGCTGGGCTGGTGCGCGCCGTGCTGCCTTCAGCAGCATGAATAGAGGCTGCTGGGGGACACCAGCCTCCTGCCCCTCTCCCCCCCAAAAATTTCCAGGGGGTTGGGCCTGTAACTCCTCCCCTTCCGGCCCTTGGGGCTGAACCAGCAGGCATTTTCCCTCTGCTGGTGGCTTGGGTCCCAGGGCTGTGGAAGCCCCGACTTGCCTCCCTTTGGGCTGTGGACGCACCGACTCCTCCCTTTTGGGCTGTGGACGCACCGACTCCTCCCTTTTGGGCTGTGGACGCACCGACTCCTCCCTTTTGGGCTGTGGACGCACCGACTCCCCCCTCTTGGGCTGTGGACGTTCGGGCTCCCCCCACTCAGGCGTAGGACGTTCGGGCTCCTCCCACTCAGGCGTAGGACGTTCGGGCTCCTCCCACTCAGGCGTAGGACGTTCGGGCTCCTCCCACTCAGGCGTAGGACGTTCGGGCTCCTCCCACTCAGGCGTAGGACGTTCAGGCTCCTCCCATTTGGGCTGTGGACGCTCAGGCTCCTCCCGCTTGGTCTGTGGACGCTCAGGCTCCTCCCCATAGCTGCGGAAGGGACAGTGGGCGAACAGGTGATCCTGGTCGCAGAGGAGGCACCCCGGCGATGGCTTGTTACATCGCCGTGGATGCCTGGCCCTTAGGCGGCACTCCTCCTCCCTGTCCTTCACCTCTTTATCCGGTTCCTCCTCCTCCTCACCTTGGAAGGGGCAGATCGCCACCGTGTGTCCGTAGACTCCACAGGCCATGCACCAGCCTTGGTCCTCGAGGCCCCCGAGGAGGTCCTCCAGGTCCCGGCAGCCGTCTCTCCAGCCTTCCATTTTCACTTTTTTTTTTTTTGAAACCAGTCCTGTGGTTTTTTTTTTTTTTTTTTTTTTTTTTTTTTTTTAAACACAAAACCCCCTCTCCTGGTCTGACGCTTGGAGGCGCTGTTACCCCACTTCTGACACCACGTGTCACAAAGACGGCCAGAGTGGGTGGCGTCAGACCAGACAGGAATACACAGACAGAGACGGTGGTGATGAGGAGCTGAGTGCAATGGCTGCACTCAGCGTTTATTTAACAAATAAAAGGGTTTAACAGTACAAAAAACAGGACACGGCACTTGACGCCAAAAGAAACATATAAACAAAACGGACTAAACAGTGAACAGACAAACGGACAAACACGGTGAGCAGATAACACTAATTACTTTACTTTAGACTTTCTTTTCTCCTTCTCTCTCTCCCGTTCTCCACTCACCGAACACCAACCACGAGTGACTAAACGTGCATCGATTTATACTGTTTGTGCTGGGATTCAATTACTAATTAATTATTCACTTGAATCCCAGCACGTGAATTCATTACGTGAAACCCCGTGTTCACATATTATATTTTAAATGCACGTGCGTGATGTGCAATCCCGTGCCTAAATACAAATCTACACTTTTTAAATACATGTGAAACACAGACCCGTTTATATCCCGTGTACCAACGACTATACACCAACATTAACACACGCACGCAACACAAAACACACAAATGCACACAGGGACGGGGCACATTGCCACAGGCAATTATTTAGGTAGTGAGAAACATTAATGGATAGAAGCCACTGATGCAATTTATTATGAAATACTGTAGCAAGTATTGGATTTTTTAATAATATATTACAGTTACTTATCATAATCAACAACCTTAATTAGATGTCATATGTTTTATTAAAATATACTGAATCAAGAATTCAAATAGGTGGGACTGTCCACTGTATCGTATAACAGATATATTTTTAATTTTATATCAAGAGAGCAAGATGAATTCACTTATAGAAATAACATTTTTTTGTGGAAAAAAAAATCTCCTCTAAGCTCTTCTGTGTGTCCTCTGTTTCACTTATGGTCACCTGAGCTAAACGTGCCAAAACACAGCAGTGTCAATGGAGCTATTTGTTTTTCGGTTTCCTTTGTTATCAAGGTTAAATGGAATAAATCAATCATCCTGGTGGTGGTAAAAAGGGGAAGGCAGAAATTTAAGGTGACAGAAAATAACATTCTGGAAAAGAAAGCTGTGAAATAAAACATATTCTACTTCATTTTTAATACAATTCAACCAACATATAATAAAAGGGTTTATAAACTCTCAAGAATTTTACTTCCTAGTACTGTATACAATTGCATAGTTAACGGACTGGCACAAAGCCAGCATTCTTCCTAAGAATCACAAGTCTCAGTTACACAATGGAAAGCAGCGAACGTCAATACATAGATCATATTTTATGTAAAGCAGCCGTCTGATGGCACTGAAGTGATACTGTACACTTCCTTGTGCTTGCAGTTATGACACCCCAATCCCCACAAGAATGGTTTTCAATTTTTCCCATTTAGGGGTGAACAGATAAAGCATGAATGGAAAGGGTCACTTGATATTGAGACCCAAGGTCACTGACATCATGGTGGAAGAGAGCTCATACATAAACTATGGGAGCTTCCTATTTTAGGCCAGCTGAGGATATTTATAAACAGGACAGGCATCATGTGAGTGTAAATCAGCCACAGAGGCTTGTGTATTTCAGGACCTTTAAGAGTGTGACATTTTGCAGAAAGAGACACACTGGCTCTGAGTCAATTAATTTCATATATGCCGTACCATATATCCCATAGGGTTGATTGCTTTGATAGGAATTGTGATAAGAATTTTTTCTTAATTAGAGGTTAACCTGAAACTTCCTTTCGGATTGCTGCAGAATTTCACTTATTGCTATTTGTTTATTTAGCAGACGCCTTTATCCAAGGCGACTTACAGAGACTAGGGGTGTGGACTATGCATCAGCTGCAGAGTCACTTACAACTACGTCTCACCCGAAAGACGGAGCACAAGGAGGTTAAGTGACGTATTCTCATTGAAATATTGTCCTCCTATTGATAGATATGGTTCCCCTAAATATTGTGTGTGTATATTGTAATGCCTATGTGACAGGGATGAGGTTGGGCACCAACCGATGACCCTGCACACCATAAGCAAGCTTCTTAACAGCTATGCAAAAGAGCTGGGCTCGTCTGTATTTGTGGTTTTAGAGCTTCCAACATTATAATAATACAATTGTATGTGAATAGAATATGACAACATTTAAATATTTTGGCAAGCATTTACAAATTAAAGATGTTGCAAAGCTGGCCAAGAGCATTTACATTGCAGCAAATAAGGGTGATCCAAATTCATGGCAAAATCATAACAAAATTATAATGAATCACTTTAAATTTCCAATTAACAGAGTTAATGATGTGCAAACTTGAAAAACTTGCAGTTTTCAGCAACTCGTGCATTTTGAAAACCTTCTGTTTTTCATATCAAATGACAGGATATGGCAGTTGTAAGGTTGATGTATCACAAATATTTGTAAATACTTTATAAGAAATGTGGTAATTTATGAATAGAACCAACTGTTTTTTCATTGTTCACAAAGTGATTAAACTCTCTAAAAAATCACTGTGATAGTTACTGGTGCCAAAATAGTTGGCCTTCTGTGAGTTACAAATGTAATTCTAATAAAAATAACGGTTTCTGGCAACACACACATACTATGCACATGCTGTTCTTCCATATTCCATAATTGCCCTTTGAGATTATCCTTAAACAGAGCCTTGGGTCCACAGGGAAGGACAATGTAGTCATACTGACTGATAATAGGGAAAATACAACTGGTGGGGGAGAGGAGGGTGTCTGAAAACAAGCACAGCTTGCAGATAAATATGAGCAAAATCTATACAGAATTATGGAAGAGAGAAAAATAAAATTATGTGAACTGCATCAAGCATTCAAGTAGAGTTGCTGCAGTATAGAGCGAATGCTTTCGCTCAGCATTTAATAAACAGAACAGAAAATAAAAGGTTTGAAACAACAAAACACAGCACACGGCACTTGAGGCCAAAATAAATAGACAAACAAAACGGACTAGACAGTGCACAGACAGACGAACAAAACACGGTGAGCAGATTTTAACTATTATTCTTTACACAAATACCTCCGTCTCCAATCCCGTTCTCCACTCACCGAACACCCAACCCTGAGTGAAAGGAACGTGCATCTATATATACTGTTGTGCTGGGATTCAATTACTAATTAATTATTCACTTGAATCCCAGCACGTGAATTAATTCTGTGCAACCCCGTGCTCGCATATTACATTTAACCAGCACGTGAAGTGATTTGTGCTCTCCTCGTGCCTAAATACAAATCTACGTTTTTTAAATACACGTGAAACACAGACCCGTTTATATCCCGTGTACCAATGACTATACACCAACATTTACACACGCATGCAATACACAACACATAATATGCACACAGGGGTGGGGCACATTGCCACAGGGACATTTGCCCTATTCACAACTGGTGCAGAGATCCCTGGTGAAGAAAAATAATTCTGCGGGAAGAAACTTTAATGTAACTTTTAAAAGTTACATTAGTTTACAGTAAAAGAAGCAATGTCTTAGTTGTTGCTTATCTTGACGAGAGCTGAGTCCAATATCAGCATGAAGTTTTAACACATACTCTCATGTAATGGAAATCATGACGATCTGGATATGTCCAGTGATTGCTGTGAATAGTGCAGCTGGCGTCGAGGGAAAGACCTTGTGACAGTCTGGAGAGACAGCTGACAGGAGGAAATAGACCCCATTTGGGCTGGCAGGGGTTAGCCACCCTAGCTGGCAGTATCCAGCTCTGTGTTTTCAAATGGAACAGGATGCTGGAGTCACCCGCCCAAGGCTTCTAAGAAATGAAAGTGAAAAATAGCCCTACAGTCTGCGGAAGACGACTCAAGGTTTGACAACATGGTTACCGACTTAGGAAAGGAAACAGATATGAGAATGGAGAGTACTTTGCAAAGGACTAGATCAAGATCTGCAATTAGCAAAGACATGGGGTTCCAGGTTTGTGTCTGTGGCTGGAGCAAAGTGACAACAGTTAGGGGTTTGAAGGTTCATCAAGGGAGAATGAAATGCTTGAGGGAGAAGGGACAAGGGCCTCACACTGATCAGTACTTTTTACGAAGTCAGTCAAGTCAGTCGAATGAAATCCAGTGGTTCACAGGATATGAGAAATTGGAATAATTGGAGGATGCACCATTTCTTCACTAGCTTTTACCATGGCAGTGGAAAATGGGTAATGCGAGGAGAACGCTTGGCTTCTGGAATGCGACTGCCACCAATTAGAGCATACATGGATGAAACGACAATCATGACTACAACAGTAGCCTGCACTAATCGGTTATTGGGCAAACTAATCAATAACAGTGAATGGGCATGAATGCAATGCAAGCCCACTAAGTCAAGGTGCATCTCTATAATTAATCTATGGACAATGGAACAGAGCAGGATCAGTTTCCTCATCAGGTCAACATATGATGTTCTCCCATCACCAGAGAACCTTAATCTATGGGTAGGAGACGATCAGTGATGCCCTTTGTGTTCATCGCCCGCTACATTCAGACACATTTTGACAGGATGTAAGGTGTGTCTTAGCCAAAGAAGATTTACTTGGCGTCATGACCAGGTGCTGTGATGTTTGGCCTTAGCACTGGAAGACAAGCGCAGCATGACCAACAGGTTGCTACCGATTCCAGCAATATATGACACACGAAGAACAACATTCCTCCATCCAGGGGAGCAACCACCAAGAAAATAAATTAAAACCATAACTCCTCTAGGACCACTGGAAGCTGCTAGAGGCTGGAAAATGCTGGCAAATGTTGGACAATGGGTTATTGTCCCACCTGAGATTGCCACCACTAACCTTTGACCTGATATTGTCTTGTGGTCTGGATCAGCACACCTTGTTCACCTGGTAGAGTTAACAGTGTGATGGGAGGATGCTGTGGATGAGGCATATGAAAAGGATGAAACTTCGGTATTATTATTATTATTATTTATTTATTAGCAGACACCCTTATCCAGGGTGACTTAAATTGTTACAAGATATCACATTATTTTTACATACAATTACATACAACTGGCTGTGGTTGAGACGAAAAGATTCTGGTTGGGGATCTCAAGCACAGTAGAAAAAAAGCAACGTCGATGTAAAGGAAGGTAAGTTAGCTGGGCTTAGCTGAGTGGGGGACAGACGGGGGTGATGCTGGGATGCCAGAATCACTGTCGAGCTCTCTTAAGGTGTCGTGGGCTAGTCAACGAAACACCAAATGTGGAAGGTGCCCACTTGAAGACCCCAGAGAAGTACCCTACTCAGCTCAGTCCAGATGGTTGTCCTGCTGATGTGCTAGGGAGGCAAAACAGGCTGATCCCTGGAGCCAGCATTACACTTCAGCCATCAACACTAGGCAGAAGGATATCTACATCATCAGATCAACAGTAAAAGAAGCTATGTCTTAGTTGGTGCTTACCTTGGCAAGAGCGGAGTCCAATATCACCACACAGTTTTAACACATACTCTCATGTAGTGATTAGTTGGTGAGATAATGCCAGTTGGTTTGTGTCAAAGTTTTGTGTTGGTATCATCTCAAAGTTTTTGAGATGATAGAAAAGAGGAGCAAGGTCTTTTTATAAAGAGTAGATGTACCAAACATGGTTAATTCACAGCGGACCAATAAACAAACTGATCTGCTGCATATATATTCATGTAATGTCAGCTAAAACAATAGGCAATCATTAATTAAACACTAACTTACTCATCTAATTACCCTTACCACTTCTTGAGTTATGTGTTTCTTCCATTCTCAAGAGATAAATGTTTAATGTACATTCCAATTTATAATACATATTCTTCCACTCTCTTTACTGAAACACAGTGCATGTACTGTGCACATAATTTGCATCAACACAACTGTAAGGGCCTGATTTTGATGATGGGGCAAACCTCTAACGCTGGAGCTAAACACATCTGCCTCTGATTTTGATGAAAAAACTAATCGCAAAAGGAAGCAAACCGACTTTACCCTGTAACGCAATTTTGGTGACATACTTTGCCCCATTCTCTTACATCTGCATTAGTCTCAGTGCTCGACATAATCTTCGGTGGTGTAATCTCATTTGCATGTTTGTTTTAAGCGATTTCGTTGACGGTGCAGACTGTGTCTCAAACTAACCAGGTAAGGGCAGGTTTATTTGCCCCTAAGTTTGAGTTTTACCACATCTCCTCAAAATCGGGCCCTAAAAGTAGCTATACTGTATCAAACAATATTGTCTTATTGTATTTCTCATCCCCCACATCAGTAATACAATCCTAAATGAAAGATTTGTGCCTTGGGGTGGCCTGTCTTCAATTATTTTTACCTTTCAGGCAAATTTTTGCTTGATATAATTATTGGGCCAGGCTGTCACTTGGTCTATTGTACCCATCACCTGCCTTATCATGGTACAATTATCTGCTTCACTGCTAATGTTAATTGGTATCTGTGAAAGACCAACATAATTGAACATGGATATTTTTTGTTACAATGCTGTAACTGATATCAAAAGAACAGTTATCCAAAGTTGAACTTTTTTTTTTTTTTTTTTTTTTTTAAAAGCAGCAGTGCACAGCAATAGTAATAGACACTCATGTGTATTGCTTCCCTCACAGTCTAGACAGACAATCTATGTTTTGGAACAGATCTACATGTGCAACTAAATGTTACTATCTGTTGATAGATAAGGAGAAAAAAAAGCAAGTCAAGACATTGGAAAAAAGTGGGTTTTTCTTGTTGGTCAGTCTACTTGTAGAGACTGAGATGAACTAGGGATTATCAATTGTTTGAACTCTGTAGTACCTATATTCATTTTATAATATTGTAATTTCCCATTAATTGGATGGGTCAAATAAAAGAGGAAATTAGGAAGTCAGCATGACCTAGAGAACTACTGTACTAGTCATTTTTAAATATATTTTCTTTTTAACTGGGTTCAAACTGAAATATGTCTGATACCAAAGGGTTAAAATGTGATTTAACGGTGTAGTGCACAGCACACCCATAACTAGATTAAGCACCATTCATGATCTGATAACTACTGGCATCCACACATTTATTTAATGAGTATGAAAGCAGGACTCTTAAATGCCATATTAAATTAAAAGCAGTTAAGGAATTTACCGTGCCAATTTCCTTTGCTGCTCTTACAACAATATTAAAATGTTTTACTGTTCATTCTCCTACTGGAAATCACCCTTTAACAGTATCACTGCAATCATTGCAATGCATCTGTGTTCTTTTAATTAAGGGATAATGTCCAATTTCATGATGTTTATAAGGTTGTAACACCCATTAGCCCTCAACAGATGCTGTAGCTGAATGACTAACCAGCTTGTAGAAGTCTACAGCTGCCAGACTGGTGTTCCCCATGGTCAAAATGTATTGTACCAGTTCTTAAAAAAGGATGTTTAAGAGTGCAGCCATTTTTCTTTTTTTAAGAATAAATTGCTTTATATAGAGTACTGTAGTGTTTAATCTAAACATTATTCTAAAAACAATTGCCCAATTAATATTGCTTTTCTTTAGGCTTTACAAACAATATATGGCATATAAAAGTTTAACCCTTTGAGTAGTACGAACGTGCCGGTACGTTCACTGCTCTATGGTCCCCTGGGAGTATGAATGTACCGGAACGTTCTGCAACTTTAAACTTGAATTACTGAGCCTACAAAACTTCTGATATCAAGATATTGTAACACTAGGTTTCTGTAACACCTTTTATTGGTCTCTTGCGCCCTCTGCTAGATATTGACTGAATTACATACAATAAACCATCACATGTCCGTGATGTCTGTAAACTGGCGAAAACCGCTCAGTGAGAAATAAGTATTAGAAATAATACTGAATTCAGATTCCGATTTAAATTCAAATACATACAATTCTTCCACTGAATTTGATGTCAGCGAGTGTCAGTGAAGAATTTTTACCATCAACATCAAGTGATAGCAAAGAGGCAGTGCCAAGCTATGTGCATTGCTCCATGTTTCAAGGAGTATCATACGCTGAAGCATTAGACACTCTCGTTCCATCCTCCCCCACCACCCGTTTACCCGGATATGATTTATTCGTGTCTCTCCCTCTCTCTCCCCCTCTAGTTCAGCCCTTTTTTTTGTTAGGACGTGTTGTGGTTGTTCCAACCCGTTGTTTATTGTCTACCTGTTATTTTGTGGTCAAAACCTTTCCCTATGACAAAATAAAACATTATATTTATTTGTTTTATTTATTTACGGTAAAAATTATTTGTCTATATTTCGTCAGTGTTCATTACATACATACAAACATATAGCTTTCAGTTTTTTTGTACACTGTACACTGTACAAAAAAAAAAAAACAACTCACTCCCGTAGGACCGGCAGTGCATTTTAGAACTCACTACTCAAAGGGTTAAAATATGTAATTGTAAAATGTACAGATTTGTCAGTGCAGAACTGAAATATTGCATTCTCAGATTCTCTAAATATTGTAAAGGGATGTCTAAAGAACCTAATCTTTCCAAAAGTAGGGAAGGAGATTAAAATGTACTGAACACTAACTGTTGTTTTTTTTTTTTTTTTGCAGCAAAACCTAATCTGTTGAAGCCCCTTTTTGTTGAATCATTTCAGCAGTCCTCTAAACCTTGTTTGATCTGTTATTATGTGAAAATTACTTTCTGGAACACTTTTCTGGGTAGGCTGTGGCCATTTGGGCAGTTGTCATTTAATGAAGCCAACTAATTAATCAATGCTTGCCCCTAGCATCTATGGAACCAATACATCTTCCTGCTTGGTTATGGGTATACAGCTACTGTATACAGATTTTTAGTAAAAAAAAAGACAATTAAGTGGAATATATAGTCAACTCTCGATTATCCGTGGGCAGATTATCTGGGTTGCGGATTAACTGGGCTTGCAAAAAAAGATAGTACAGTACACATTTTTTTTACGCATGCGCAGGTTCAATTCAGTGCCGTTGTGACTGCAAACATGTCGGCAAGTAAACGTAAAACGTGTGGCTTTAACAAGTCAAGAAAAACATGAAATGGTTGAGAAGCTGGACAAAGGTAATACTGTAAAACAACTTTCAGACTTTCATTGGTGAACAGACGGTCCGTGGTTTAAAAAAGAAGAGTTGATTTCATACGCAAGTAGCTCTGATTCTTCAAGCGGTTTGTCAGAGAGGAAATTAATGAAAAAAATCAAGGATGACCGACTACTTTAAGAAACTATAAAGTAAGTGCAGTATACAGTATGTGTTTTTTGTAAATTTGAATAGGTTTGGTACTATCCTTGTTTTTGTTTATATATATATATATATATATATAGTAGATGCCGCTTAGTAGCAAATCTCTCGGTTCCCAGCAAAAAGTTGTCATTAACCGAAAGTTGCCAATAAGTGAAAAGCCCCCGTTTTCAAGTGTATTTATATGGAACGATATGTACTGTAGTTGTACAAATATGGCACTGAAATACATGGGTTTTAAATGTTAATGTTAAAAAACAGAACTGTTTACTTCACGAGTGTCTTTATCAGGGTTGCTAATAACCGGCATCTACTATATATATATATATATATATATATATATATATATATATATATATATATATATATATATATATATATATATAAAATGATTTACATTACACGAGAGCAGATGTTAAAACTTCATGCTGATTTGAACTCGGCTCTCGCCAAGATAAGCACCAACTAAGACGTAGCTTTACAGTAAACTAATGTGATCCATTTGCGCTTCCTTCCATATGATGATGTAGATATCCTTCTGTCTGGTGTTGATGGCTAAAGTGTAATGCTGGCTCCAGGGATCAGCACACACAACGGCTGCGATGCTGGCTCCGGGGATCAACCACAGTGCGGTCTCCCCAGCGCATCAGCATGACAACCGTTTGGATTGAGCTAAGTAGAGTACATTTCTGGGGTCTTCAAGTGGGCACCTTCCATCCTCGGTGTTTCGTCGACTAGCCCACGACACCTCAAGAGGGCTCGGCGGTGATTCTGGCATCCCAGCATCACCCCCCTCTATATATATATTTTATTTATTTTTTTCTTTTAATAAAAGCACTGCAGTACTTTGCACATTGATTAATGTCGCCAGTATATACTATATGTGATACTCATAAAGACATGCGCATCATACACCCTTAGTTGTGCCCTCAGTTTAGAGGTTTCATCAATATAGGGCTGCTCCCTCTAACTTATGATCACTTCCATCTAATGAAAAACACTGTTTTCCCTTTGTGACAGTCTTGGATGCCACTCAGTTTGTTTGTCTTTTGCAGCTCTGAAGTCCTTATAAGTGGATGAATGTTTTATGGTCAGGTTAATTAATGCCTTGTTTAATTGACTGTTCTCCTAGTGTTCTTAGGGGCTGATGTAAGGATACGTGCAAAGTGATATGCGGCTGCAAAACACCCATGTTGTGGCCAAAATTGGCGTTTTGCACGCACAAACAGTGTTTAGCAGCCGTAAAGTGGGACTTTAGCGGCCACTAAAAATGCTGCGGCTGTAAAGAACTTTTTTCACCTAGCGCTCTGCACCCGTTATCAAATTAGCACGTTGCCATCATGAATCCATTTAAATGATATTGAAATGTATTGAAATTAAGAAAAGAGCAAGGAATTGGGCGGGGATCTGGAATACTAAGCAGACGCAGACATTATAATGAGATGTAAGGATTTTGCCTTGCACTTAGGTAATTGCTGACCCTCCAAAAACTTTGCACCTCCTCTTACAAGGTGCAAACCATTGTAGAAGTTAGTTAAGAGCTGTATAAAACCACACACCTGCAGAGACCTGTCATTGGCCTTAGGATGGCTGCTGTGTTACACTTCCTGATGTGGCGACGTTTGGCTCTTGTTGCCAGATGACTCAATTTCATGCTGAGTGACCTCAGCCATAAGAACTCTCAGCTCCTCCTCTTTCTGACATATTTTTTTTGTTTGGTTTGACTACTGCCTACTGTTCTCTGTACTTCTGACTCACCTCACCTCTGGGCTGTAAGTGCGGCCACTAAATAGCCATTGCGACCCTCATTATCATGATTGCAGCTCATTATTTGTGCATGTTGAGTAATTTGCATTGCTCTTAAGCTGAGGCCGCTTTGCAAAATCATTGCCTGGCTGCTAGGCAATTTGGATTTTGCAGCCGCAAGTGTTTGCACTACGCCTATCCTAACATCAGCCATTTAATGTCTACACGAAGGTATACCTTCAGACGTGTTGCTGTTTCTCCAGGAAACAAAATTGGGAATTGGTACCATGTTTTTCAGGTCTTAAACACTGAATAAACAGTGGAACCCTGAGTTACCACAGCAATGCAGATGATGCTCTGGTTTCCTTGTTGTCTGGCTCCTTTCACAGAAAGTAGTGCCTGGACTACAGTGTCTGTGCAGTCCTAGTTTGGAGGATCACATGCTAAAGAGTTTAATAACCTCTGTCTCAGCAAAACTAAGACTAATACTTTCACATTCAAGCACAACTCAATTGAATCCCAGTTTGGTGGTCCTGGGTACCCTACACAAATTAATTTGCAGTTGAACTGTACTTCCACACCAAATATTATACCTGGACACGCTTATGATGCCCCTTCACAAATTTTGGATAAAGACCCACTATAATGTTACATTCTAGTGTATTTGAACTTGCCATAACCCATAACCATTCTACTACAAAGTCTTTAAACTACTAGCATTTTAGTGGTTGGTTCAAAATACCAATTTTGTGTTAACATAATTCTTAGTTTGCCAAACCCAAACGGACATATGTGACCTTAACAATTTGTTTAATTAAATGCACACTAGTAAACAAAAATGGTGTGTTTTCTGGGAGAGACAGAATTGGGTTATGCAAAGACTGCAGTTTCTCTCCAGCCCCATTTCAGATAAAATGTTGTTATTGTGCTGTGTTTAGGTGGAAGAGTCCATTTTTCTCCTGAAAAACCGCCAGGGAATAGCTAGGTAGAGCAGCTGTCTCCTCGAAAAATAATTTGTCATAGTTGCAGATTACATGCTTTTGATGAGAGGATATATGTTTTCCAAACACTGTAACCAGGATTGCAGTTTGTACTGCAGTTCATCCTTTTGTATTCTGATGAATGGCGCATAGTGTAGGCCACAGTTTCATGCAAATCCCATGGCAATGATTAACCAGTCCTGCTACAAGCTCAGTATTAAAATGTGCCAGTACTGGGTAAAAACTTCACAATCTAAAACTGGGTATAACTGTGGTAAATATTACATGTTTAAGATTAGAATTTTGGACAATTCTGAACCGAAAGTTACAATATTTTGCATTACAGAAATACTTCGTCTTTAGCTCTTCACACTATCAGACTAGCTTTTTTATTGATTGAAGTGTAGAGCATTCCTCGATTACAGTGATTTATGACATGATTTAAATAAACAGATGTGTTTTTTAACACACCCAATACATGCATGATCTGATGAATTAATATTCACTTATTAAGTGGGGTAAATGTCATAGAAGTTTACTTCATATGATTATATTATGGATTTCTTATTAATTTATATACATTTGAAATGCGTCCACTTAAAGTGCTGCTAGTTTGCATGCGTGTAACAAACCTAATCTTTTATATTACAAGATACTGTCATTCAACAGAAGGATTATTAATTTTAACTAAAACGATGAGTTATTTTGCTATCATGAGTATTTTTGTATATATTACTGAACAGCAATTTCCATTCCCATTTTTTTCATTAAGTGATGTTGCAGTGCACTGGGCAAAGCCCATGAGTGGCTATGTGTGACAGAGAAATAATGAATCTTGGTTATAAATCTCCCTCCTGACCTGTGATGGTGCTGTATAAAGGGAACAGAGTGCCCCGGACTGGATGGTCTGACAATTCATTCCAAGGGAAAGGTGGAAGTCGGCCATCTAGAAAGGGGGCGAAGCCACAGTACACCAAGTCATCGCCCCAGAAGGGAAGTGATGTGGCAACCATGGATTGGAGGAGAAATGGTTGCATTTGCTAACCAAGGGGGCGAGTGACGGTACAAAAGGATATGTGGCTAGGTGATCTGTTCCTTTTGTTATGATTAAGAGCGAACCACTAATGGAGAACTGTAAACTTACCGTGAGTGTTTTGTTTGTTTGTCGTGTCGAATTATACTTGTTTGTTTGTTATTATTATTATTATTATTATTATTTTGTTTATTTAGCAGACGCCTTTATCCAAGGTGACTTACAGAGACTAGGGTGTGTGAACTATGCATCAGCTGCAGAGTCACTTACAATTACGTCTCACCCGAAAGACGGAGCACAAGGAGGTTAAGTGACTTGCTCAGGGTCACACAACAAGTCAGTGGCTGAGGTGGGATTTGAACCGGGGACCTCCTGGTTACAAGCCCTTTTCTTTAACCACTGGACCACACAGCCTCCTTTGTTCTTGTTAGACGGCCAACAGGCTGCTACAGGCCAGCACTAAACCCAGACAACACTTCACAACTGTACACGAATAAATTGTACTTCTCCACTCGCACTTTAGCACTCACTCTGGACTTGTGATCATGTGTGTGTCTTTGTGTGTGTTATACTGTGTTTATTCTTTCGAGACTGTAACCCGTTGTTTTGAAACAGTGCAATACACATTGCTGTGTATTGCCTGGGATTATTCTTTGCAGTCGCCAGACCAGGATTATAAAAATAAACGTTTTCTGTTTGGATCGTGAACTTTGTTGTCTGTCTTCTGTTTCATAATCACATCACCTCTACACCTGCACACTGCAAACCACTTTGCCACACCATGGCATAAAAACCATCAACTACAAAATCCTCCAACCAGTAGGTGCCATATTTCTCTAGCACTATAAAAAAAATACTCTTGAGTAAACACCATCAGCACTGCATACTGTGAGATTAGTATTCAATACTAATACTATAGGTTGCATTTTATAAATGTATTAAGGATGCTTTGAATTGTTTATTTGTTATTACATTACAATAATAAAGAGAGGAAAGAAGTAAACAAACCTAACAAGTTATTTAATGGTTCATAATTAACTTAAAAAATAAGGCACAGTATTTAAAAAAATAAAAAAAAATAAAAAATTCCAACAGTTAAAATGAAATTATCTTGTGCATGTGGAGAAAAGTATATAAACCTAAGTTCCCTAGACCACTTAAAAAAATAATAATAATAATATACAGTATTAAGTTTTCAGTTAAAGTAGAACTGCAATTATTGCCTTGAGTTACCCCACCATTTTATGCAGTAACGGGGAAATGAAATGGGAAGCACTGAATCTATAGGCAATTTTCTAGTTGGTATCACTAAAATCAAAACATTTTGGGCCATGGTTGGACAATGAAGAAATGTAACACATGGATCTAAACATCAGTTCAAAAGGGGCACTTTTGAGCTACTGTATTAAAAATCAATGTGAAGTTGAAAGGCTTGCTTCAAGTCACACCAAAATTTCAAAGTTCCAGTGTAAGACTCCCTCTGCTCATCACTTTGCTGTGAATAGCACATTTCAGCAGCAGATTCAAATGAAACGTGGGTGTAAACGTTCAAAACAAATCTCAATGAAAACGCAACACTCGGAGTAGAAGTGAAATCGTACCAAAGAGACTCATCTGAAATTCATTTTTATCTCAATGTGAAAGTTGGTATAAATAATAAAAGACGCTTTTCCAAATGCTATGGCAGGCATTTAGAAACTAAATATACAGCATGGATTCATAAGGATATTTCCTTTTTAAACACTTTAAAAAGTCCACTCTTTTGTGGGTGGAATAGGAATAGGTTGAAGTGTTTAAACGTTGTTTTGCTCCCTGACACATTTCCAATACCCTGTCTGCCAAAAGTGAACAAAGCTCAGGTCACAAAATTATTTCCAGGTTTCTGCATCATATCAGAGTTCACCAGACCTAGCAGGATCCTGCCACTGGTCTTCAACTGGGGAAAGCGCTCATGGCAACAGTATGAGAATACTGGTGGCATGCAAAAGAAATAAGTTAACTGTTTTCCTTAATTTAAATCTGATTACATAACCTGTATGAAAAGGCAGTATTATAATAAACAGGTATTTCGGGTGACATTAATGGTCTGGCTTTGCATGCATCTGGTTAGATTTTGTAAAAACCAAGCCAGTTTCGATTTGTTTTGTTTCTTTATTTTGTTTTTTGCCATTAAAATATACCCTATAAAAGTGGTTTTCATTTGGTTTTTTAAAATATTTTTCTAAAAGATTATAGTTTTTCTTTTTATGCTTAATGTAGTCCATGGCTTGACTATCAAATATCACACGCTCAATACCACACACATTCAGTACTCCAAGGGAATAAGAATTAACCTGAGGGTGCCAGGCCTAATTAAGCTTATTCATATTTTATATCCTTATACTGATATTATTTACTTAATTAAGTTGCTCCAAATATAAGCTGTTTTCAAATCTAATCATAAAGGACAACATCTCATGTGAAATGAAAGGGACGGATATCAAATTTAATTCTAACTTTAAGTGTGTTTACTGGGTACCCAAGCTCATCCTTCAGGTGTTCAAAATTCATATTCTTTCACGAATGATCTGATTTACCTTAAAAAAGATGCACAATCAGCATTTTAGTCCAAACTTTTTAAAACCTAAAGAGATTACTATTAGTTAACCTTTGCTCGTTAATAAAATTATTTTCTTAATGATTCAATGCTTTTCTTTCTAAGCAAGGCAATTAACATTCACTATACAATGCACAAATCAACTTGGGACTACCTAATTGGAGTGGATGGAATCCATATATATTACGATGATACTGCATCACTGATAGAGTTTCTGGGTTAATTCTCATGGGCCTACAAGCAATGATGAGCAGCACTAGCATTAAATTACAGCATGAATTAGATTGTTACACATATAATGCTATGTTGTTTTACAAATGTACTTCTTTTTTTTCAATTCACTGTGGAGAAGACGAAGATTACCTGTAATATGGTTTCTTACTTCGTATGATGAACTCCACACACAGAGTGAACTCCCAGTCTCCATGTTGCTTGGGTCAGGAGAAAAAAACAAACAATCTCTTTCCCAGAGATCCTTGATATAAACTTTTTTGGCTCCAAAGTGGATACTCTATAAAACCTCCCACATCCTTTAGTGTTTTTGTTGAAATTTCAAAAATAAATTCAGTAAAGACAAAGAAAACCAGGGAAGGAGGGTGGGATATAGGTGTGTGGAGTTACTCATTCTACGAAGAAACCATATTACAGGTAATCATATGATGAACTCCATAAATAGAGAGAACTCCACCAAAGGAAATAGATAAAGGGTGATAGGTCAGATATTACTGGAAAAAGCCACAGACAACACAGAGTAAGTAAATGTGGGCTGAGAGCTAGACACATTTAAACTGTACTGTTTTGTAAAGGTCTTGAAAGACGCTCAGGTAGCAGCATTGCAGATGTCCTGGATTCGGACGGATTTAAATTTTGCTCAAGTAGTAGCCACTCCCGTTACCGAGTGGGCTTTGATAGGTCCTGGAACTGTTTTTTTTTTTTTTTTTATCAAGTTAATAACAAAACTCAATACATGATGTAATCCACCTCAAAATGGTCTGTTTTGATACAGGTTTGTCCTGATTTTGTGAGTTAAAGACACAAAAGCTGTCCTGATGCTCTTTTATTGATAGTTCTGTATATGTAGAAATTCAGTGCTCTCCTTACATCGATTAGGTGGTGTCTAGCCTCCTCTTCTGATTTATGGGGTTTTGGGTAAAAATCATGAAAAGTGAAGACCTAGTTAATATGAAAACTTGTTACCACCTTATGTTGGAATTGGGGATTTGGTCTACAGACAATCCTGTCTGTGAATGACTGGAAGTAGGGTGCATCAATCCCTAGTACTTGGAGCTCACGTACCCTCCTTGCTGATGTCACTGCCACTAGAAACTCTGTTTTCCATGTCAAGAATTTTTCATTGCATGTCACCATGGGCTCAAACGGTGTTCCCATAAGATTTTTCAGTACCAGACTGAGGCTCCATTGAGGGATGATCTGTTTCCTGGGGGCCTTAGGATACTGCAGGGTGGGAACCTACGGGGTGATTTTCCCACCCCGGTAAAATACTGGATATTACTGCAATATGCACCTTGATGGAGGATATTGAAAGACCCCTGGTGGCTAAGGTAGGATAAAAATGTAGATAGATATATCTGTGTGATGCAGATGTTTTGAGCTGCACCAGAGAGCAAACTCTCCATTTTCCTGTATAGGCTTGACAAGTGGAGGTTTTCTTTATGCACTGCCCACTGTATTTAATGTATTATGCTTTTTTTTTTTTTTTACTGTATATCATGTATTATGCATTTCTCTGTATTTAAAGTATTATGTATTTCTTATTGTTACTGCACTTTGTAAAGTGCTTTGTGATGGTGGTTCACTATGAAAGGCGCTATATAAATTAAAGATTGATTGATTATTTATTATTATTATTATTATTATTATTATTATTATTATTATTATTATTATTATTTTTTATTTCTTAGCAGACACCCTTATCCAGGGCGACATACAATTGTTACAATATATCACATTATTTTTACATACAATTACCCATTTATACAGTTGAGTTTTTACTGGAGCAATCCAGGTAAAGTATCTTGCTCAAGAGTGCAGCAGTGTCCCCCACCTGTTTATGTTTAAAGGGTGTCAGCCGAGCGAGTGACTAAGAACCTTTGCAGCAAGGCATAGCCTACATAGACAGAGAATGTTGTGTGTGACACTGTGTAATTGACTGTACTATTATGTAAAGTCTGGTGTTACCTCAAGTAAATCTTGAACATCTTATTATAAAAAAAAAAACAACAATAACTAAAACTTTCAGAATACTTTAGGGTTTATGTATTGTTTTTACTGTGAACCTGAACAATAAACACACAATCTGCAATCTGCCTCCTTGTTGTCGTGTATACTTCCTATCAGTCACTGATGTTCTGCCCAGTTAAATACCTGTGCGGGAGATAATTAGAGGTCCCTCGCCTTTATTGAGGGTGGCGTAGTCGAAACATACAATTGATAATTTAACCTCTTATTTGATTAATAACTCAATTCCAGTAATGCGCTACAGCAGGGATGCATAGATATTCTTAAAAATAAATTCACCATCTGAATAAGGATGCTTGGCATAAGCTTTACATTAAAAGCAGGTGTGAAAATACTGCCAAGAAACAAATTCAAATTAAAAAACCTGACACAAAAAAACTGTCATGTGCTACTCTACCATCAACAGACTACAACAAACCATGGAAGAGAGAGAAGTGCAAATGTAAACAAGCTTTTTTTTTTTTACATTGTGAAGCCAATATAAATGAAGCACAAGAGCAACATTTCTGATCTGTTTGATTTAAGATGCTAAAACATCCAAACCGGTAACATCGCTTTCACTTCTGTCCTCCATCTACTGCATTTGTTTACAACAGTCCTGGTGTGACGTCACGCACACGCACTCTTCTGGGTAGAGGTCTCGAAGGTTTTTGGAAACGGTCCAACCACAATTTTGCCTTTTTTCCACTTTATAAGTAACAAATGTGAATGAAACTTTCAGGACAGGTATAGAAAGTTTAGCTGCACTCAACAATGACTTATGTCATTGCACCCCACCTTTAACGATTGTGTCAGGCAGAGCGATGATTTTTCCCAGTTTACAACAGACCCAGGTCTTGAAAAAGATGAAGAATCATATTTCTTTGTGTTAGTGCCATTCCCTTAGATGGAGCCCATACCAACCAGTCGTCTATGTACGGGTAAACGTGGATGCCCTTGCTTCGCAGATGTGCTACTTCGTCCATTATCTTGGTTAATACCCTGGGTGCTGTGGAGATACCGAAAGGCATTTTTTGCAGCATTTTTGCCCTCTTCTGCAATCTGCATGACCAGTTCAATGTTCTCCAGGGTAGGAGTCTGTATGGAAGCAGACAGCTGACTCCACATCTTGTGTTGGTATTTTGCAGCATGTATTTGGTAGTTATTGATACGCATGCTGCAAGTGGAGGCGAAGTAGTCTCTTTTCAGGAAGGTATCAACCTTTCTTTGTCTCTGTGACAGTCTGGCTTGCAGTGGTGACGTCACGGACCAGGAAGTAGAAACCAAAACAGTGGATGGGCGGGTGAAGCTGAATGCTCGTGCACTCAGCGTATTTAATAAACAAAACAAAAACAAGATTTAAACAAAACAACAAAACAAAAGGGCACGAGGGCCAAACGAATGAACAAACAAACAAGTAAGTGATGTGCTGGGTAATTGTTTTTTAAATGTTGCTTTCTCTCTCCGCTCTCCCGTACTCTCCTCTACACTCAGCCCCGAGTGCAGAGAGCTGCAGGTTTATATACTCTGGCCGAGGGATTAACTAGTTGTTAATTATCTTATTATCCCTCGGCCAGAGTCTGCACGCGTTTGGTAAGGATGCATGACTGTCAGCTAGTTAAATAATCAGTAGCTGATCAGCCATGCATCCTCACAGGGTTTTTAAATATAATAATAAAAGACCTGCAAATAAAAATACAAATAATAATAAATAGGGGCGGGACACTCCGCCACAGTCTCTCTGATCTAGACCAGATCTGTATGATACACCTGTGGCAGGTATTGCCATGATGGTGTCTACCTTCGGCAATTCAAACGGTATCCTGTAGAACTGGTCTACTCTGGGAATATGTGGTGCAGCAAAAGCTGGCTTACCCTATAAAGCCTCAACAGGCCTCCAGACTGCCTCATGGAAGGGAAAACCTTCAAAGGCTTTCCTATCCTTTGCATCAATGATGCTTAGGAAATCGTCCTCTTCAGTACCTGTCTGGGTAGTAATGTTGAAGGATGATGACGACATTCATTTTAAAACAGCATAGCATTAGTATACACAACTGCAGTACCGTCTCCAGCCACTGAAGCACCCTTATCTGGCCCGGAGTCCATGATGTCGTCGTCTCCCAGGCTGTGTGTGTCTGCAGAGTATTCCTGTTCCCATGCACTCCATGCTGTTGCGGTATCCAAAACTGCTGGCTGGCCTACTTGCTGGGGAGGCAGAGCCAGCCTTGAGCTCTCAAACTCCTGCAGCCACTGGACAAAAATATCTTTGGTCATTGTTGGCATTGTTACCTGTGCAGGAGTTGGTTGAGTAGACACTGTAGGAATTTCAGTAATGGACACCACTGTTTCCGGAAGCACGTCTTTCTCCCTGCTGTCATGGGAGTGTTTGGATTTTGCAGTTCTCTTTCTTAGGGGAGACATAATGTCCTGTTTCTCCCTGGAAGTGCTTGGTTGGAGGATAAAGAGCAGGTTCTTTGTGATCACAGAGCTGTGGTTGAAAGAACCCTTCCCTTTTGTGTCGGTGTGTCTGACATGTCAACACACATCAGACATACATTTCTAACACAAGAGGGTGAAAGAGGGGAACCTCACTGTGAACAAACAGAAGGCATGTGTACAGCACACTGATAGAAACAGAAAGAAACTACAGAATGAGAGAAAAAAAGAAAAAAGATACTATATACTTTTCTTTTTTCAAACGAATGAAGAGCAAATATAGCTAGGTCCAGACCCAAGCATACGCAGGACAAATTTGGACAACAACAACACTAAAGGATGTGGGAGGTTTTATAGAGGAGGGATACTACTTTGGCGCCAAAAAAAGTTTATATCAAGGATCTCTGGGAAAGAGATTTGTTTGGTTTTTCTCCTGACCCGAGCAACATGGAGACTGGGAGTTCACTCTATGTGTGGAGTTCATTATACGAAGTAAGAAACATTTTTATATACAGTAAATAACAGCTGTCATACACAGTCAGCAAGATTTAGGGTAACCATATGCAGCCAGAATGTCATTGATTAGATGTGATGGGTCTGAATAAGTGTATGTGTGCAGCTTGATGTTGAATATATGTCTAAGCTGGTGTTTCGCCTAGACATTTTGCATATTGTTTAGATCAGTAAATCTGGCTCACTGCCTAAATTTGATGTTTTGTATTTTAGGATAAATCAAACATCCTAAAATAAAAATCAAAATGGAAAATCAAGGTGTTCCTTGATTTTCCATTTTGCAGTCTGGGATACAGATGCTTCATTGTTCATACTCATAATATTATTTTTGCTTCTACCCATACATGGCCAACTAACTAACAGGTAACTTCTTTTGATCTTATAGACCAGAAAAAATGATGTGACATGGTTTAATTCCTTTGCTTAACATTGTCTCATTAGGTGCATGGCTCATTTCCTAATAATTGTTAATATATTTGTGTGACAGAGCGAATGAGTCTTGGTGTTAGATCTCCCTCTCGACCTGTGAGGGCACGGTGCACGAGGAACCCTTAATGAAATGGCACGACAATTTATTCCGTAGGGTAGATGGAAGTCGGTCATTTCGGAAGGGGGCGGAGCCACGGCACCCGAGCTCAGTGACCCGGACGGTAAGCGGCGTGGCATCCGAGGATTGGAGGAGCGGATGCGCTCGTTAACCTCGGGGTCATGGGCGAGGGTATAAATAGGGGGCATGGCTTGAGTGATCTGTTCCTTTGCATATGGTTAAATTAAATAACCGAGAAGGAGCCCGTCTTGTGAAAATAAACCGTGAGTGTTTCGTGTCTGTGTCTTAACACTGTGTGTCTTGTGTGTTGTTTCACTAAAGATTACTGAGCACGATCCGGAGCTGCAGCCGCAGGCCAGCGAGAAACCCGGACTTCACCACTCACCTTTTTCCACTACAGGAACTGTCTTTTGTTTGCACCATTAGCACTTGAATCACGCACTGTCTTTGTGTTTGTGTTTTGTGTGGGTGTCTGAACGGGACTTTTGGGGTTACGGGTCAAACCCGTGGATTACAAATAGAAGCGATACACGCTGCTGTATCACTTCCAGCACTATTATTATTTGCAGGTTTGCCTTAAGGCTCTGGACATTTATTAAATTAAATTAAATAAACACCCTTGCACCTGTACCAACATTGTCTGTGTGATTATTCTGCATTGCATTCACCTGCACGTCGTTACCACTTTGCCACAATTTGTCACACTCTTTTTATTGCTCTGGCCTCCCAAGACATATAAAAATACAGATTACTTCTCAGTGCTTTGCCTCATTTTAAACTAACGCAGATAATGTAAATACACACACAGAAAAAACACATCAGCACTATGTGAAAGTATTCAATGAACAGCACGACTTCTAAAATTGCTCGCCGACAGGTTTGTCTGCACATGATACAACTTTGCCTGATACATCCGTTCCAATCCTTTCTTTGTGTGTTTGCATCTTATTAAATTTTTTAAAATGCAAAATGACACATATAATAATTTCTCCCCCATTCTGTTTTTTCTCAGAATTCTCCTTCATTTTACTGGCAATGGATATGAACATGTTGCTAGGATGTAAAGTCTTTATGCACAGGGTTAGAGGGTTGGATGCTCTAGATGGTTTTGGAGGCAGCCCCAGAGGAAAGGTCCATCAGATCCAGTGACATTCTCTGGGCTTTAATAGGGCAAGCAGAGACCCATAACTCAACTCACTCAAAACATGCAAGGCGACAAGACAGCAGTTTCTATTGCTGTTACTAATGGGATATCAGTCGTTTACGGAAAACAGGAAAAGAATGGATTCAGATTTATTTATTTTTGTAGGTCTTGTTTGAATCTATCTTCAGTCCATGTAAGTTGTGTTCTACCACAAAAGGCAGTGAGGACAGGTGTTCAACGTTTGAAATAGGACAAGTCAAAATACTGCGATAGCCTTAATGTGTTTCTGTAAGAAAAGGCATTTCATTAATGGGTTATTGATCTGGAGCACAATCAAGTACAGCCTGAGCTTCAGATAAACATTTAAGTTGGATACATTTCAAGGATATATATATATATATATATATATATATATATATATATATATATATATATATATATATATATATATCTCCACACACACACAGTTGGAGTCAAAAGTTTACATACCCCAATGGAATGTATAATTTCTAGAAATTTCTCAAAAGCAAATAATTATAGGAAAAATCTGTTGTAGCTAAAGTTCTGCTTTTGTGAATGAGGACAAAGTTACAAGAAATTAGTTTATTATGACAATAAATCATTTTCTGCCTAAGGTCTTCAGATAGCCATGGCTCTTTAGCTCTTTATTTTTTCCCATATTGACTTATTGGTAATGACAGCAATCACCCTATGCCTAACCCTGTTATACTCTCTGAGAATGTTCACCTACAATCCAGCATTTTCTAGACTTAGGTTCTGCATTATCATATTGAAATTTCTTGCACCGTGTAGCCAATACTAACATAGCATCAAAGGGTATGAATACTTTTGAATTAGCATTTTTGGAGTTTTGCCAAACAAATTGCTGAAATAAATAATTGTAGACATCTATTTCTTGTAACTTTTTCCTCATTCACAAAAGCAAAACTTTAGCGAGAAAGGATTTTTCCTATAATTATTTGCTTTCGAGAAATTTCTAGAAATTATTAATTTCCATTGAGGCTTCTGCCTCTGCGCCAGGCAGCAGGACCTATTGTAGCCTCCGTGGCGAGCAGCCGTGGGCCAGTTTTGAACATCACCTCTGGAGGCTACAGGGCCTAGGACACCAGTTTACCGCTGGTCAGCACACTGGCGGTGGTCGCTTAAGAGGCAAGCTCACCAGCTCCATTTGTGGATTCCCACACGCAGTGAGAGCGCTGCAGCATTTCGTTCACTGTGGGACCAAAGGTATGCCCTAGTGTAATAGGGGCATCCAACAGCAGTGCTTTGTCCCAGTCAGGCACTCGTGCCTGGGAAAGCCAAAGCTGCCTGCGTACGGCTACCAGGTTTCTACCTATAGCTTGCACATTGTGAAAGGGAGCAGGTTCTTAGTAACCAGGCGCAGCTCATCTAGCTGTTGTGGTGAGGGCCTGTCACTGTCAGAGAGGCATCTCAGCAAATAGGCTTCCAGAATACTATTATAGTTGCCCAGCTGTGCGGTGAACGCACTGGTTGAATAGGCACACTTGAGGATCACCTCCAAGACCCAGCACTGTTTGCTGGGGCAGATAGCATCCTTGAACATCAGCGATAAATTAGGTGCCTATACCAGCGTGGCAATTGAAGCCTCCACCAGCGGAAATTGGGCCAGGCCTAGCTTCTCTGCATCGTGTACCCTATATAGGGTGTCCATAGACCGGGAAACAGCAGGAGCTGTATCCCGGTGACCCCAGGATGACTGGATCTCAAAAAGAAAGTCTGGGTGCACTGGGGGAGGGACACAGGAGAGGTGGTAGGCTTGTCTTCAAATATGAACTGCCTTGTTTCACCTTCTGTAGGCCATGGCACTTGCAAGACTGCACAGGCCCTCTTGATCAGTGGTAGAAGCTCTGCCGATAGGGAGAGCTTAACCGCAGGGCATGTGCTGCCTGACTCCAGCTCCTGTTCATCCACCTCAGAGGTGGCGATGGACAGCATGTCATCCTGCTGCCAATCTGCGCTTGTTGCTCCCTGTGACCCCAAGGGGACAGGCGGGGTGGGCGGCGCCGAATGTTCACACAATAACTCTGCAAGCACTGTCTCTTGGTGGGAAACTGCTGGCCAGAGCTTCTCCATCTGCTCCGAGTCCGCCAATCGTTTGGAACAGCGACTCTTCTACCTCTTCTGCAACAAACAGGCTGTAGTGGACAATATATGCACAATTAATAAAATACAACATATTACAGCATAAATAAATGGTTCACATAAATGACGTAAAACACCATAAATTAGCAAAAATTACACATTATACATTTCGTTTACATACAGTACAAACTAGTATTTCAGCAACATTTTAATCCATGAAAGTAACTGTAAATAATACTGGTATGGTAAAATAAGGGGCTTGAGAAAACATGAATCTATCCCAAATACGAAGTGCTCACATCACTATCAAGTTTATTGATTCAAGTTGAACCCATGATGAAATTTCCAGTTACTACAACAAGCTTGTCACTAACATTCATCCCCCGCCAAGTCTAAAAATAAGAGCTATCAATATAAAGGAAAAGAAAGTCACTGACTTTATATGCAGTATGTACATGCAGATGTGACTTGTACAGACCTCCAAATATCCAAATATTCTGATATTCCAAAAGCTTGTGCTTAATAATGACCTGGGTCCCACAAGTGGCTCATCCAGTTAAAGTGCTGCCGTTGGGAGCACAGGATAAGTCACACAGCTTGGACGGCGACGATTCACGTTCACGAACTTTGCTGGGGACTCTGACGCTTTGGCGCTCATGGGGTGGGGAATGGGAAACCAGCAGGGACTCTTTCTCCTCATCGTGCAACAGCGAACCCTACTGGCCAGACATCAAGCACATTCAGAGTGGATAAAAGCAGGGCTGATCTCTGTTCTCTAGGATCGGTAGCTTGCCCACCTCTGCTATGGATTGCTTGGCGTAAAAGCGACTCTGGCTTTAGGCTTGTGAGATCGGAGGATGCTCACACACCCTCAGAACGTCTGTGCTGTGCGGGGACCCGCTGCAGTGAGGAGAAAAAACATAATTGGACATACCAAATTGGGGGAAAAATAATAATTAGTCACTCTAAATTAAAAATAATAATAATAATAATAATAATAATAATAATAATAATAATAAATTATGTCTATTTGAGCTCCGAGAAGAGGTACGTTCCTTACTCACTGAAAAAAAGCACCCCTTTGGCTTCTTTCATTGGCATACCTTGCATATGTATTCACTCAGCTAAACAAATTTAATTTAGCAATGCAGGGAAAAGGTGGTCATATTTTTGAGCAGCACTGAAAAATCGAGGCAAAAGTAAAGCTGCAACTGTGGTAGAAACGAATGACATAATGCCATTATGAAATGTTCCCAAGTCTGAATTTAATGAGAAGAATGAGGAGTTTGATGTTTCCATTACCAAATGGGTAATTGACCAGCATTTAAAAGCCCTTTACGATAAGTTTCAGGACTACTTTCCTAGAAACCCACATGGGTTGCTGATCCTTTTGCCATGGACACAGCACAATCTCTTTGCCATACCAACTGGAGTCACAGCTCATCAATCTGTCTAGACAATGTGGGGAAGCTATAAAAAAGGCCAACAAGATGCTCGGATATATTGTGAGAAGTGTTGAATTTAAATCAAGGGAAGTAATGTTAAAACTTTACAATGCATTAGTAAGACCTCACCTAGAATATTGTGTACAGTTCTGGTCACCTCGTTACCAAAAGGATATTGCTGCTCTAGAAAGAGTGCAAAGAAGAGCAACCAGAATTATCCTGGGTTTAAAAGGCATGTCGTATGCAGACAGGCTAAAATAATTGAATCTATTCAGTCTTGAACAAAGAAGACTACGCGGTGATCTGATTCAAGCATTAAAAATCCTAAAAGGTATAGGCAATGACGCCCCAGGGGACTTTTTTGACCTGAAAAAAGAAATAAGGACCAGGGGTCACAAATGGGGCATTCAGAACAGAAAATAGGAGGCACTTTTTTACACAGAGAATTGTGAGGGTCTGGAACCGACTCCCCAGTAATGCTGTTGAAGCGGACATCCTGTGATCCTTCAGGAAGCTGCTTGATGAGATTCTGGGATCAATAAGCTACTAACAACCAAATGAGCAAGATGGGCCAAATGGCCTCCTCTCATCTGTAAACTTTCTTATGTTCTCTCAATAAAAGGTACATTTAACAATTTACCCCTGAAGAAGTTTTGGCTCCTTGCTGTAGGCAAATACTCAGAACTTGCTGGTAAGGCAATTTCAATTTTACTGCCATTCACCACCACCTATCTGAGTGAAGCAGCATTTTTATTGTGACTAATAAAAATAAAACACAGAAACAGGCTGTTTAGGTAACAACCTGCATCAAAGCATATCAGATATTTACCTCACCTTCACAAACTCAGTCAGAAACAACCTCACTAGCACTGTTTGTGAACATGTTTGGATTGCAAAACCATCACTGTTTCTATCTATTTATTTATTTATTTATTTATTTATAATTCTTTTGGAAGTTCTCTCAACTTTTTCTTTATTTATTTTTTTAACAGCTAGACAGTAACTGATGTCACTATCACTATTATCTGCTGTATTATTGAATTGTGGTTTGTCACACTTGTACTTTGCTTGAACAAAAGTTATTGTATTTCTTGCTCTTATTGTATTACTTGTATTGTAACACTTGAAATGTATTTGCTTACGATTGTAAGTCGCCCTGGATAAGGGCGTCTGCTAAGAAATAAATAATAACAATAATAATAGTGTCAGTAGTGGTTAGCCTAATCTTTGACACATTGTCAGTATGTTTGCAATGCTTGACTTTGAATTTAAAATTAAAACTGGTATTCAGTATGTTGCAACACCATTTTAAATTGATGGTTTTTTTTACTAATAATTCATTTGATAAAAGCAAACATTTTAACAACCTGTAAAACTATCAAAGTCTGAATGCTTATATAGTGTAGTATTGTTACGAATAAATGAAATGTCGCTTTTTGATTGGATAGAAGTATTTAAGTTAAAATACTGAATAGTGAATAATTTTGGGTTGTGGGTTCGTTATTCCTGTGTTCATTTGGGAAACACTGGCCTAGACAATACACAAAATAGATCATGGTGCCGCATTGACAAGTTATGATGCTTACAGGAGGACAGTCAATTCTCATGAATACGAATTTCAGGGGACCAGCAACAAATATAGCATTATACCAATTTGTATTATCATGAGTCGCCTATAAACCAAATGTATACTGACCATTTTTATTTAAGTTAGTCAGTAGTGCAGTGCTAAATTGTACACAATTACAAACAACTTGCACATTAATAGAATAGGTATGTTTACTATTCCTATACAGATGTTCAGAATGAGCTGTAGGGGTTAGCGGCACATGTGTGCAGTCTATTGCTCCCAACATGTTGGGGAAACATGCATTGAGCAACGCTTGAGAAAAAGAGGACTGGGAAATGCCAGCAACAGCTGCCACAGTCCACTAAAAGGACCCAGAGGCAAGATAATGCAGGGTGGACAATAGTTTGACCACTGCAGGGATAGCATGGCTTCTCTGGGTGACAGGCTCCAGGTCATCTTTTAAATCAGACAGCAGCTCAAGAATTATGTGCCTGCCGAGTCTGTACCTGTGCTTATTTTGGTCATTTAAATCTAAGAGGGTAATATGGGTACGAAATACCCTTTCTCTTCTCATCATACACATCACTCATTCTTGCTGAAGACCATGTCTCCTCCTTGCTGCAATCACATCAGCCATAGTTAGGGGATAGTGTTTTTCATACTGCCTTTTTAAGGTTTGCTAATTGCGACTGCTTAAAACGTGCTTTCAAAAGTTCTTAACAAACTGATGCAATCTCCGACTCGTTTCCAACCGGTTTACAATTATTACGACAGCCGCAACACTTTAGTACATCCTTGAGTACCATTATTGAAGACTAAAAAGCATTGTGTGTCATGTTTGTTATTTTAAACTATGTTTTTTTTTTTTTTTTACTTTGTTACCCTCTTCCATTCTTGCATTTACTGTAACCGTGGCATCTGTTCCTCATGTGTGCCATAAGTAAAAGTGAGAAACTGATGAAGGCACTTTTTCCTGGTGTGAGGTCAGCCTGCCTTGGTTACCTTGATAGTGTTGTTTTAATTAGGCTGTGCAGTCTGATTAAACACTGGTTAACAAATAATACATGGTTTAGTGTCTGTAACAGTCTAGGTTTTAGTACAGCAGTTCCTTTTTTATTTTTTAATGTATCACAAAATATTTCTCAGGTCTCAGTAGACACAAACAGCACTCTAACAGGGACAATATACCGTCACTGGCTTCTCATTTGCAAGCGTAAGTCTACAGGAAAGAGCCAGATGCTGCTTCTGAGACGTGCTGCCAGCTATGGTTGCTTACAGGGAATGGCAGCCGGGGATTGGGCAGTTGCGGATCCCTGACCAGCTGATGGGTGTATCCCAGCGGAGCTGACCGCTATAAAAGGGAGACACTGACACACCCTCAGGGCTGATGAGCTAGGGATAACAGTTCGAGAGACGATATCTTTCTAAATCCTTGTGCGGTGAGTGACCAAACAACATCATGCTTCATTTGTCATTGCAGCTTTCTGTTCAAACACCACAAGTGTATCATTAATAGGTGGAGGTGATGATGTTACCCAGTCTCCTCACACCAGCTCTGCATATTGACTGAGACCAGGATTCACACCTACAGTAAACCCCTTGGGAAATGTGTCATCAAAGCACCAGCTGAGTCAATGAAGGTGACATTTTATAATTTTACACATTGATACCTTTTTACAAAAGAACTGCTATTAGCTAACACTACAGTAGAATGATAAGTTAAATACAAAAACGATAAAGTCAAAACTATTTTAAGACTCCATTATCCCTCATGCAGGAGTGTGTGTGATAAGAAATGTGGAAACTCATGCTGTGATGTTTAAGTATAAAGTATTTTCCAGATTTTGTTAAAAAACAACTCTTTCAATTGTATCAACGCTAATTAAAACATCCTTTTGCACAGTTAAAGAAAATCTAGTATGTTTTTTTATTTTTTTTGATTCATGCAGAGCATTGCTTCACAAGCATCAGCCCATTACAAACTCATTTTCCTGTATCAGCTCATATCCACATTTGATTCTGTCGCATAGCTCATGGGATTTGCTACAAGGTCTCTGTAAACAGAAATCTAAATAACATCATGACGCCTACTGCAAAACTCATTTATAATCTAATGCCTCAGCTGAATTCTATTATTATTTTATTCAATAACCACACATCAACATATATTTGCTATGCATGGCCTGTCTTGAAACGCTTGGAACTGTGCAAAAGGTGGCTCAAGACATACTAATTATACACACACATTAACAATGTGGGAAACTCAAGACCTTTTCTGCAATGCTATTGATGCTCCCACAAGCCCAGAAGCTGATCCTTGTGTTCCGTGCTCAGCGAATCTCATTAATTAATAAAATAATTATAAAAGCCCTAATGAAGCCCTTGAAGTTAAGTAGGTTAATTTAGGTGCTTCCTGACTGTTCCCTTCAAACTATACACAAACTCAGAAGGCTTTCTGTGAAAAGAAAAACATCTAATGGAACCAGTATCCATGCACAGACCTGTTTGACTGCAATATCAAAAAGGGTGCTTCTTATAAACATGCATTTTTATCTACCACTGCCACTTAAGCTGGATTAATTTAAAAAGCAGCACCCACATTATTTCCTTGTTCAATGCATAGAATATATATATATATATATATATATATATATATATATATATATATATATATATATATATATAAAAGCTGATTGAATAGTGCACAGTGTTGGGGAAGTTTCTGAATTATTTTTGTCAAGCTGAGGAAAGTAAAATAAAGTTATATAATTAAAAAAGGAACTCCTTTACTGAGTACACATGAGAACAAGACAAGAAAAATATGTTTTACATATATTTTGGTAAAAGGGACTGTCAGTAAGATAAAGACTGAAGAGGTTTAAAAAAATAACCAGTTACAGTTACTTCTCAGGCACAGTTTACATTTTACAGGCTGCAGCTCAAAATATTATTTGAAGTTCCACCTATCAAATCCTCATTGACACTAATATCTCCCAAGATGATTTGGACCTATCAAGATGATATGAAAATTCTATCAGATTACAGTAATGCATTACATGTAATACATTACTCCCCAACACTGATAGTGTCATAGACTAGGGAAATAATAATATTCTAAAGCAGCCTAATTTCTAGTTGCCCAGGAACATCTCCTCAATATAATGAGCATGTTCAACTCCATCTTCAAGGGGTTATCCGTATAAATATATTCACACAAAGAGAAACAATATAAAACCACTCTATTATCTGTGAAGACATACACAGCATAGAAAATGAATGGTGTTACCTGTCACCTTGTGTTTGGTAACACGGATTTAATTACTTATCAAACAGGCTTCAATGTCAACAGAATAAATCTGTTTCATAAATGTGCAAGTAACCATTTTTGACTTTTCACTTCCCAAGGGGAAGAAAATCAATTTTAATAAAAATTCTTCAATCTTTTCCATATGTATGTTTTGATGCAGCGTACATCATCTGAGGTAATACACATTGCTGTCCTCTGAAAAATAATTGAAGTTGTTTGTTGTTGCTTAGTGAAGCAGTTTTTAACTAGGGGTCTGGGATACTACTATACTGTATTGTCAACTTCTCTAATGAGCTTATGTTATAATTGAGAACGAGAAAAAAAGGATTTCACAGCATAAAACCTCCACCTGCCTTATTGATCACCTCCATTAAAGCAATTTTAGAAGCGACCCATGTGATTGTAAATATTTCTTGATGGCTCATTTGACTATATGGTATGTCAAATGAGCCAGTAGTGGAGTAGTGGTTAGGGCTCTGGACTCTTGACCGGAGGGTTGTGGGTTCAATCCCCAGTGAGGGACACTGCTGTTGTACCCTTGAGCAAGGTACTTTACCTAGATTGCTCCAGTAAAAACCCAACTGCATAAATGGGTAATTGTATGTAAAAATAATGTGATATCTGTATAATGTGAAATAATGTATAATGTGATATCTTGTAACAATTGTAAGTCTTCCTGGATAAGGGCGTCTGCTAAGAAATAAATAATAATACACTGAACATGAGAGCTGGTAAGTGCACAACATGCAGCATGTGAATGTTGTATGAATATGGTCCATTCAGCTTCTGTTTTTGGTATTCATCAGAGGCTGTTTAATTAAAATGTCAACAAGGATCATGTTTCAGGTTATTACCACAACCCTATATCTGCTGTCAGACATGGATTTAATAAATCAACAAAAGTAACAGCACATTTATTTTTTCTAATTAGCAAAACTGAAATGTGTACGTAATGATGAGGACTGTTTTTAGTTCACATATTTTACAAAGTTGTAACCATATGCCATGTTGGTCCAAAAAAATCAGATCAAATTAACAGGAGTGACATGTCCTTTAAAAAAATCAGTAGAAAAACGAATTTGCTCCTTGCATTCAAAGACTAATCTATTTATCTCACTGAGCAGCAGCCATGTAAACTTAACCAAATTGCCTGTACCAGTTTGTCAAATGTTCACTGGGCATTAGATATTGAATCACTGGTACCCAGAAAGCATTTGCTGATGAAAAAGTTTTGCATGTTTATACATGAAATGCCGCTGGAACATTAGGTTCCAAGAGAGTTCCTTCCATGAATCGCAATATCCCTCTTAAAAAGAGAATGGTGGGGTTTAAACAAATCTGCTTACTTTGGAGCTTACTGAGCAGAATGAATCATGCACAGAAAGCGGAAATGAAATGTGACTGCAAAGGTAAAACAGAGAGCAAAAAAAAAAAAAAATTAATAAAAAATAAAAACCGAGATGAAAAAATGAGTTCCATCAGGCTACTCTGATTGTTCATTTTATAGTGCGGCTGCCGCGGGGAATGTGCTTCCTTAAGGGAGTGTCATAGGCAGTGATGCTGACAGAGCACACTTTCAATATCACTGGCACAATTGTTCAAGGTGTAGAAAATGATAGTGGCACAGCTCTTTGAAAAGGGAGGAATGTGCATGTTTTGTTTTCAGGGACTCACACTTTTATATTCAGAATTTGTTTTTCTAAGCACTTAATTTTTTTTTATTTTTTTTTACACTGCACTAGACAAATGTTAATGAAACGAACAATCGCTGAATTACAATGTTCAAGTACTTTTCCCCTGGTATTTTCTACTAAAATACATTACGATACAGTTCAATGATTATGTTAACCATATGCTTAGGAAAACTGAAATGAGCTACAGTATATCAGCAGGGGAATTGCTAGTGCAGCTCCAGAAGAACACGTCAGCCTGTCTCCACTTTTAGATGATTTTAATGTTTTTCACCAGGTAGCAACCAAAACAATAATATAAAAAAAAAATCAAACCACTGTTACGATTCGTGATGCTGAGTATACAGAGAGAGCCTCAACTGCATACTTAGCACTTTGATCTCAGAAACTGCTGCAGGCAATGTTATCTCCCTTAAAATGTACCATGGGAAATGTAATTTCCACATTTACACTTCCCCATACTATCCCATGTTTTGTTTGTATCTCAATAGAGTTCAACAGAGTTACAGAGACTGTTTTCTGATGTATGCATGCACATTCTAATTTAATTAATTGATTAACGGCACTGTCATTTGACAGCAAGTCCATAAATCAGAGTTACCTCACCCTGTATATAAAAACACCTGAAAAGAATCAAGTGCCCAGCAGCCACTAAAGCAATCCAACACATGGAAATATTACATTTGTGCATAGCTCTGTACAGTAAATGCAAATATTTGTGTTAATATCTATGTCCACCCTGGATTGTCCAGCAGCTTGGCTACCAATGGGGATACACAAAGCTGAATTATTTCTCATTACATTTTCCCTGATGTGCTGTTGAGTAAAGAGGTAGAATCAATACCATAGACTAACAAACAGTTAATTAATATCAAGGTGATCTAAATAGATTTTTGTCACAGCGTGTCAACAGGCCTCCTTACATTTCATTCTCATTGTTATTCTGTTGCTAAAGGCTGGTGGTATTTGAAATGCTGGCACCGTGTCCCTTATGTAATGACTGTGATGACTAATACAGTGATAAAAAACCTGGCTCGACTAAGACTCATGTGTAAAGATTACACTAGTTGAAGTAATACGTCAAATAAATAAAAGCTGAAGGTAAACATTTTGAATTTGAGACGAGAAAAAGCTGGTGTACATCACACATTTTGTTTGTAATGACATTAAATTTCACAAAATGGTAAAATATTTTGTATTACATTCAGAAGGCTTCGAAGCCAATTATGACACAGTCGATTAATCCTTCTGGTTTGGAGCGGCTTTGAAGAGACAGGACTTGGAGCAGAGTCAGTATGCACCATCAGAAGCATGCACACACCTGTCATGCACAAAACGCTCTGCAGTGAAGTGTCTGGGTGCTCTGTTAAGCATGTGAATATGTCCCCTTTGAAAACAAAAAGCATGAGTGCCTTCTAACCCTTTAAATGTATTGTATAGTTACAGTTTTCATTTATACAAATTAGACAAATCCATTTAGTCACAATTCTAATTTGTACACAGTTAGGTATATATAAAAACAATGGATGCTTTTTATATCCCTGGCATTCGGTTATTGTTATAGGAATTAACAGGTTCCTGTTCTGACTAGGAAACATAACTACAGGGGTTGGATTCTTTGACACATGAAACTTCAGTGTTACGGCTAACACTTTAGCCACTTGCTTACTAGACAAGATAACTTTAGATGACATGTACTGCACTGATGGCATTAACTAAGAATGCACACAAATTCCCCAAAGATGCCATGTCTGGATAAAAGGGGTACAGTATGAATCTGTACTGGAGTCCAGGGATACATTCATTCACCTCAAATGCTGTCTACAGCTAGAAGAGTTTATCTTCTGATGTTAAGTCAGTACAAAGCCTGACTGAATTTAAGATGATATTGACTCTGCTGTATAATAAACTATGCAGCTGGTATAAATTATGTCTTTTTGATGTGATTGAATGTCTGTATTTTATTTTTTATTGAACTAACTTGCCTGCTGTAAGTTTATCATGATAAATTGTTCATTTTATATCTTTCCCATGATTTTTCTATGTTTTTATGCTTATACCATACTTAGTCATGCAATCTTATTATAGTCAAATCAATCAATCAATCGGTCTGTCAGTCGTCGCCAGCTATTAGTCTGGTCAACGCAGACCACAGCGGAGTACCCAAGCCTTTTGGTCTCGGGCCAGGCACATCCAATTCCGTCCCATTTCTTGTCGGAGCTGGTCTCTCCACCGAGTGGCTGGACGACCGAGCGGTCTTTTGATGTCGAGTGGCAGCCATTCAGTCACGGCCAGTGTCCATCGGCCATCGGTCCTCCTTGCCAGGTGGCCGGCCCAGCGCTTCTTCGACTTGTCGGCCAACTCGACCGCATCTTTGACCTTGTTCATCTGCCGTATCTGCTCGTTGCTGATCCGGTCCATCCACCTGACGCCAACCATCCGGCGCTCGATCGCCCGTTCGGTGACGGCCAGTTTCAGCCGGTCGGCCGCAGTCAGCGACCATGTCTCTGCGCCGTAAAGCATCGCCGGCAGCACGGTGCTGTTGAACAATTCAGCGCGCCGGGTCATGTTGTTGCCCATGTTGTTGACCACCTCGGCGATGGAGGCGTAGCTGATCCAGGCGGCCTTCCGTCTGCGCGCTAGCTCGCGGCTGTTCTTGTGCTCCATCGTCAGTTCTTGGCCCAGATAGATGTAGCTGTCGACCTGCTCGATTTGGTTCTGGCCAATGTGGATGGTGTTGTCGGTGACCTGTGCGTTTCGCATCCACTTGGTCTTGGCCATGTTGATCTTGAGGCCGACTGTGGCACCAGCCTGGCTGAGTTCAGTCAGTCGCTGCTGCACGTCGGCCACCGAGCTGCCGATCAGCACGATATCGTCGGCAAAGCGCAGGTGGTTGAGCCATCGGCCGTTGATCTTGATACCGGTGTTGTCCCAGTTGAGTTGGCGGAATACGTGCTCCAGGCAGGCGGTGAACAGCTTGGGCGATATCGGGTCGCCCTGCTTGACCCCACGGCCGACTGCGATACGCAATGGTCGGTCGAATAGGGTGATGTCGGTGGTGCAGCCACTGTTCAATTCCTGCAAGAGGGCTATATAATCGTTACCGATGCCCTGTTGTTGGAGGGCGAGTAGCACGGCGTTCATCTCGACTGTGTCAAAGGCCTTTTCGTAGTCGACGAAGGCGAACACCAAAGGGGTCTTGTACTCGCGGCTCTTTTCCAGCAGTTGGTTCAGCACATGGATGTGGTCCATGGTGCTGTAGCCGGTCCTGAAGCCGGCTTGTTCGGGTGGCTGTTGTTCGTCCAACTGCTTGGCCAGTCGGTTGAGCAGCACCTTGGTGAAGATCTTGTAGGTGGTGCACAGCAGCCAGATGGGCCGGTAGTTGCTGAGCTGTTCGTGGTCGCCCTTCTTATACAGCAGCACTGTCCTGGCTGTCTTCCACTGGTCCGGGATCTTTCTTTGCGCGAAGTAGCGACTGAAACGGCTGGCCAAGGCTGCCCATAGTGTCGGTCCGCCATCTTTGAACAGCTCGATCTCGATGCTGTCCAGCCCGGGCGCTCGGTCCTTCTCGGTCTTCTCGGTCGCGTATTGGACCTTATTATAGTAATGATAATAAACTAGGTAAAGTTATCTGCCTTTTTATTTTCCTACCAACATTTAATAAACTACATCTAATTATACAAGTGTAAGATTCTGACCCCCGCCTGAACCCTAAACTTAAAAAAGGGTCATCATTGTCTCAAGAAGTTGAGATTTTGTTGACAATTGTGATACCACTCTGTAGAATATGATTCTTTATATGCTTACAAAAGGTGCAAGATAACAGCAGTTCCAAGTCATATTTTTACCTGCAGAAGAGTGATATGCTCCACCATGCCTCATGTCTTCAATCTTGTCCTGATGGTTCTACTATCCTGTATTAATGTTTACCATAGTAAAGCCATAGCAAAGTGAAATAAAGCATCTGTCTCCCTGTTCACCAAATGGTATTTTGGTCAAACGGTGTCAACTGTAATGGTTCCTTCTCTAATCCACCCCCCAGTAGGCACCATATCTAAACAATTTTACAAAAATATTGACATGAGCTTACTTTTTCTCCTTACTAAAAAGAAAAACTAATTAAAATACTTTCCATGCTAGATTCTAACTTGGAAACATCTGGCTCAGTGGTGGGGTGTAATCTACCAAATCACACAAAACCTACATATTCTGCAGCACCATATTTCACAATCTAACCTCCTGCTGCAAAAGGATGCCTCTCAAAGGAGGTCTCAGAAGGCCAAGTCCGTATTCTAAAGATAAATAAAAAACAGAAACATATACAATCAAATGTGTTTTTCCTTCACTGTATTAATTTAATAGATTCATTTGATTTATTTGAAATACAGCAGGGTGTAGAAAAACACAACTCAGGAGGACAATGGCATCATGTCAGAAGCACCTCTCCTGGGCCTTGTACATTTTAGAGATTTAGAGATGTGGTGAATGAATGCAGGCCATAACAACCAGTTAGAAAATCAGGAGGTGAAAGAGAAGGAGAGAGCGCAAGAGAGAGCAGTCCAACATGAAAAATGTGTCTTTGTTTGAGCTGTTACTGCATGGTAAAGTGATGAAGTTGGTCCAACAACCAGTTTCAAAGCTTTTTTTTTTAACTCTTTATTGAAGCCCTCTGATGTGACCTCCTATTCTCCTAAAGCCCAACACAATAGATCAGCAGAAACTCGTGCAGTAAGACTTTAATAATGGTAGAGTCTCCCGAGGACTCATCTAGTCACGCTATATGAGTTTTTTCTTCTTTTTTTAAATCAGCTGAATTATTAGAATACACCAAGAAACGCATATAAAAATTATACAAAGACATCAAAGATTATTTAAAAAGAAAAAAAAAACATATAAACCATAATTCAAAAGATTTATTAGAAAATAGATAGAAACAGAGCGCAGCTGTCCAACACTCTCAACCAGTAAATTATGCCTATTCTAATTTTGTTCCTTTCCATCACTTTCAATTATCAAACATTCCTTTTAGAATTAGTTATTTTATCACTACAGAAAGACCAATTGTCCCTAAAGCTGTATTTTACATTAGCACTGCCTGTGGAGAGAAAATGACTTCCATTAAGCTTTACAGTTGACTAGATTTTATATTCTTAAAAAATATTCTCTGAGCCAACATGTGATACCCACTAGAGAGAGTGTAAGATGGATGTGAGCAGGGAATATCAGTTCACATTTACAATGGATACAATTAATCTTTCTTTTTTGTTTCTTATCAAAAGCTTATGAAAAAAGGTAAGGGCTGAATATACTAACAGGAAGAAGCAGACCTTCACCTCTGAAACTTAAGATAAAATGGAAGCTGACGCTTCTACAAACATTTCCCAAATAGCCTGGGAGGTGACGAGCAGAATTAGTTTTGACAGTTTCCAGTCAATACTCAACTGGCAACAAATTGAGTTAGAAAAAAAATAAATTTTGACAGCTGACTAATAACCACTCTAGTTTAATTTAAAACTCTGCCATTGTGGGGTCTTGCTTGCATTCTTCAGATCTGTTTTAGTGTTGCATACATAACTCTGGGCCAACAGCTTCTAATCTGGCTTGAACTTAGTCCTATCAATGAACCAACATGCTGATTTCAATGGTGCCGGCCAGCAGGTGAGAAGCGCAGCCAAAGTTTTGTAGCACTATTTGGTAAAGAAAGACAGTGGCACTTTCCTACTTCTTAATTTCCAGTCACCATGGGGCACAAAAGGAGTTTTAAAAAATTTGGTCTGATTTTGATGACGGGGCCTCTAACGCTAGGGCAAAACACATTTGCCCCTTATTTTGACAAACCATTTGTCATCATGAACTAGATTCAATAAGCCAGTTTTTTTAAAAATCATTCATACTATGGGCCCCATACTATGTTTCATCTGAATTTGATGAGTTCTTGAAAATAAATGTGCGCCATACTGGCACATATAACGAAGGCGAATCAGTGGTGGGTGATCTTGACAAACAAACTTAATTGACTGTTGTATCAACGTGAACTTCATTCACCTTTCAGTTTGTCTAGAAAGGTCAAAATCTGTTTATTCTAGATTGGATAGTCTTCAGTTGGAGTTTTTTCCATAGTCAGCCTCCGCTATGTATTCTTGATATAAACCAAAGCTATATATTCACAGTGAAACATAAAGTACTATTTACAGAATGGTCTGTACAATAATGTTTAGGCAGTGCTCATAACCCAGAACTATCAACTTCCAGAACAAAAAACTACCTTATTTCTTCCAGTTTAAGACGCCCTCGAATTTAAGACACAGCCTAAATTTACCACCCTCAATTTGAGGGAAAAATAAAACATCAAATAAATATGAATTTACAAAGATGCAACCTCAATTACGCTATTGTATGAGACAAAACTGACATGAAACAGTGTTGTTGTAGATTAACAACAGAGCTTGTTTATTGTGCTGCGTACTTGTGACAGAGATCGAATGATTCTGGGTGTTAGATCTCCCTCCCAACCTGTGAGGGCGCTGTGTAAAAGGAACAGAGTACCCCTAACTAAATGGCATGACAATTTATTCCTCAAGGTAGGTGGAAGTCGGTCATTTAGGAAGGGGGCAGAGCTACGGTACCCAAACTCAAATGACCCGGACGGTAAACGGCGTGGCATCCGAGGATTGGATGAGCGGATGCGCTTTTTAACCTAGGCGTCATGGGCGGGGGTATAAATAGGGGACATAATGTAAGTGATCTGTTCCTTTGTAAATGGCTAGTTCAAAGCTAGAAGGAGAATCCTGTGCTGCCAAAACGTGAGTGTTGTGTTTAGTTTGTCTAAGTAAAAACTGTTTAGACTTAAATTCAAAGGAATACAGTATACAAAATGTGTTTGTACTTCAAGATTAGAAAATGAAGAACAATATGTGGTAAATGTTATTTAATCCTATACATTGGTTTCTCGTTATACTGTAGAACCAGTTTATTAGGAAGTATGGCTTCCATTTTCCCAATAATGCAATTTCACTGGCACTTACAATATTAAAATATTAATAGCACTTAACTATGGCACTTTAAAAAAAAAAAAAAAAACTATGAAAAGTGGTCTGAAATTGAGCATGTTTACAAAGTTGTTTAGATATAATGATAACAATAAAGAAACATTTTAGCAGTAGACCCATATTTCATCTATCAGCATTTACAGTGTCAGATACCTTCAGTGACTTATTTACCCTTATTTCACATCACATGTTTGTTGACAGCTGGCACGTGGCAACTTCTCTATTACATTTCATTGTTAGCATTTCACTCAGGATGCTGTGCTGAGGTTTCAGTCAGGCCTGTTTTATAGCTCATGCAGACTGGCTATTTAGTCATCCGACTAGGCCCGGGACTTTAATTTGAAAATCTCAGTCATGGTCTCAACTGGCACTGATAACTCCTCAAGCCATCTCAAAAAGGGAGATCAATCAACGATTGGATGGGTAGAGAGACTTCTTCCACTTCCCCTTTCTGGGCAATGCCAGGGATATGCCACTGCTTGTGCTATCCTTGCTCTATGGATGAAAAGAATGTTACTTTTTTTTTTTTTTTTTTTAAAGTTAACCTTAACCCAAATGTTAACCATAATATTCAGATTTTTGGAATGTCACATCACTATTTTTCAAATGACACTTACCAAACACCATCAATATTTATTATTATTATTATTATGGTTAGCAATAACTACAACATTATTATACTGCATTTTAAAACTGGGTGTCTCCACTGTAGCATTTTATTCGATAATGCCATATGTGTTCACTCAGCTGGTTAAAAGCTTTCGGGCAGCACCCGGGCAGGTTTAAGAAACTACTCTAATGTATAAAATAGCTCGATTTTCTTTCATTTATTCACTGTTACGCTAGATTACCACTATGTCTTCTGGTCAGTAGGTTTTCTTACCGAGTAGAGAAAAGAAAAAAGGTAGTAGGGGTGAGGAATGCCTCAACCTAAACAAACAGAACACCTATTTCGGTAAAAAAAAAATCACAACTATATTCTAACCTCTCCTTCACACCAACCTAAGGTCACCTTC